>NW_027263532.1:8583200-9112973 GCF_042370955.1 Sodiomyces alcalophilus JCM 7366
GGGGGGGGGGGGGGGGACGCGATATTACCGGCGACCGGTGTAATAAGATAATCGCAGACCCATCGGTATGTAGTCGGACTGATGGCCGACCACGGACCACCGATCCGAACCTATCTCCATGCGTATATTAAGGGATTAGTTTAATCCCTTAAGTTAAAGTCTTAGTTTAAAGTCAGCGCTTAGTTAACGAATATACTACGATTACTCTACGATACTAAGCTATCGAGCCTTTTCTATAATATCTTTTCCTTAATTAAAGTCTATAGACTTTCCTTTTATTATAATTCTTTAACTTCTATACCTTTAAGGTAGTTAGGCCGAAGATACCACCAAGAAGGGCTCGAGGAATAAGCGTCCCCCCGGGGGGAGCTAGCGAAGCGGATACCGGGTAGGAGGCGCCTATTATACCTAAACTAATAATAATGGTGCCCGAGTAGGGACCGGATAAAAACAAGGGGTCTATAGATACGCTAATTACGTTTAGTCCTAAAAATAGTGGTTTGTAGGTTAATCGGCGATCCGTCGCTAGCCCCTTAAGGTTAACGTAAAAGGCGTTAATTATAATATTTTCGTAGTATCTTTAATAATAAAGCGAGATTAATTAAGTAATTATAAAGAAGCTCGCTAAATAACCGGCGCCATAGCGCGATTATAAAAAACCGCTAGTATATAATTATAAGCTAATTAAAGACTTATCCACGGTTATAGAAATCGATAATTAGTTAGTAGCGATTAAGGCTCGGAACTAGTTTAGACCTGGTGCCCTAGTGCTATAGCAGATCGAATAGGCTTTAACGAAGCTTAAATATACCTTCTTGACGTCCTGGAGGCACTATGCCCGGAAGATTATTAACCCGAATTAGAATAACTTTACGGCGTTTATTCGGCAAGAGTATTTATCCCGGGATATATAACGGTACTATTACTATAAGGAACTTTATAACCTACGAATAACCGGCGATATAACGCCGATAAAGCTATTCGAATAGTAGGATAACCTATATAGGCTATTAGGCTAGGAGATAAGCGGAAGCGAAGAGCGTGCCTATAACTATTTTAGTCGGCTACCTCTACGTATTAAGGATAAGATATAAGAGCAGAAAACCGAATTAGATAAGGCGGTGACGCTAGCTTAAAAGGCGTAGCTATTTTAGGATATAAGCCCTATTAAGAAAGCGAGTAGTAAGCAATCGGATACTAGTCGTAAAAGGACCCTATCGAACTTCTAGCGTTTGGACGGTCGCTTAAGCCAGGTAAGTACCCCGGCGACTAGTCGGCGTATACCCGCCGAGTTAGGTAAGACGGACTCGAAGGGAGCGCCCTTAACGGGTTAAAAGGTATTAGGCTCGGGCCTAGAGCCTTTATAAGCGTAGTCTAGCACGCGTGCCTTTACGGGTAAGTGCTATAATTACGGTAAAAAGGGTTATTATTCTAAGGACTGCTATAATAATAAGGAATAACGGATAACCGATAATAGGGCGGTGAAGGCTCGCGCCTATATTAGTAACGTGCACGCTATACACGATAACCTTAATAATAATATTCGGGTTAGGGAACTCCATTTATCGGGAAATAAGTCGGTGTAGGTAACGAGGGGGCCGGACCTACGCCTAATAACTAGCTAGCGATTATAGTTAGCGAGGTAATAAGATCTATAGCGATAGTGATCCGTTACGGGAAGGAGATTAAGTTTAGCGTGGACTTAGATACCTGTGTATAAGTGGATATTATTAGCCCGGCGTTAGTAGAACGCCTAGGATTAAAACCGCTTTTAGAGGTTAAGACTCTAGAAATTAAAGGCTTTAATAGTAGCCCGGCGAGGGTCCGCGGAGCGTCTAGCTTAGCGTTCTATCTACTAGACGTAGAAGGCTAGCCCCGGCTATTAAAAAGGGTCTTCCTATATACGGATCGACCTAAGGGTACTGGATAATTACTGCTCTTAAATAATAGTATAGGTTAGGAGGGTATTATAATTAACACGGCTTACTAAATATTTATCTATAGGCTAATCTTAATTATAGGCCCCGAGGTATAGGCTCGCGAGGTTGTTAAAAAGCAAGTAAAGGCGTATATTATATATATCGCTACCGCTATTATTATTATACCGGGGACGCCGGATATAACTATTCCGTTTATAGATAACGATAAGGTGATATACGGGCTAGTCGCCAAGCTACCGCCGGAAATCGCCGATTACTAGGACGTGTTTTCGGAGTAGGCTATAAAGGAGCCGCCCTTATTAAAGAACGCCGAATACACGATTAACTTATAAACGGGAAGGAACCGCTATTCGCGCCGTTATATCCCTTATCTTAAGCCTAGCTAGAGGAGCTAAAGAAGTATGTCGCCGAAGGGATAGCGAGTAGTCGTATTTAACGGTTAATAAGCCTTATAGGCTTACCGGTGCTATTTATACCTAAGAAGGATAGTAGCTTATAACTCTATATTAATTATTAAGGGTTAAACGCTATAATAATTAAGAATAGGTACCCTTTACCCCTAGTTAGCGAGCTATTAGATAGGCTCGCCGGGGTAAAGTACTTTTCTAAGGTGGATATCCGAGATACTTATTATAGAATCCGGATTAAGAAGGAGGACCGCTAGAAGACGGCGTTTAGAACGCGATATAGCCACTATAAGTATACGGTTATGCTATTTAGGCTAATAAATACTCCGGCTACCTTCTAGACGTATATTTACTAAGCGCTTACTAGTTTACTAGATATATATTATATCGCTTACCTAGACGATATCCTTATATATTCTATATTAAAGGAATAGTATATAAAGGACCTAAAGAAGGTCTTAGATCGGCTTTATAGGGCCTAGCTATATATAAAGCTATCGAAGTACGAATTCTACTATAACCGAGTAGACTTCTTAGGGTTTATAGTAACCCGCGAAGGTATCGCGATAAATCCGGAACGCGTGCGTGCGGTCGCTAAGTAGCCGGCGCCTAAGTTATTCCGGGATATCTAAGTTTTCCTCGGTTTTACTAATTTCTATAGGAGGTTTATTAAGGGATACTCTAGAGTCACCACGCCGTTAATTATATTATTAAAAGGTAGTTAGGCGGGTAAAAAAAAGGATATTTTAAGTTCCTAGATAACACTAAGCGGGCGTTTAAGTTACTAAAGGTCGCTTTCGGGTCGGCGACTATTCTACGGTACTAGAACCTAGTGCTGGATATAAGGGTTAAGACGGATATCTTAAATAAGGCTATTTCCGGGATCCTAAGTTAGAAGTACGAGACTAGATAGCGAGCGGTCGCCTACTTTTCGCGGAAGCTTTCCGAAACGGAGTAATAATAGGGTATAGGATAATAGGAGCTATTAGCTATAATAAAGAGCCTCGACTATTAGCGCTACTATCTTAAAGGCACGGGATAGGCGTTTACGGTGCTAATATACTATTAAGCGCTTAAGGGCATGCTAAATACGCCGGCGCGGGACCTTTATAAAAGGCTTATTAGATAGGTATACCGATTATCGTTATTCGATTTCGAGGTTTAATACTATCCGGGTAAGACGAACCCGGTAAATAGCCTATTAAGACGGCCGGATTATATAATAGACGAGATACTATATAATAACGTACTTCCTACCTTATCGTAAAGATTACGACTAGTTAGCGACCTCCTAATAAGCGTTCGCTAACGGATCGCGAGTATCTATCTTACCCTAATAAATAACGCGGTAAAGATTATATACATTTAAGCTGCTCGGGTAACGCTACCCGAATATAGGCCTAGTAAACGTAAGCGGGCATAGACTCTATAGGAGGGGGCCCTGCCTAGCTTAAGAGACGAGGACGGAAGAGGGCTATAACCCCTATATCCTACTAACGGCACCCGGTATATTATTATCGCTGCTATTACCCGCTTTTAAGAATAAGACGCGGGGTATAGGGCGACTACCTAGCGAAGGGTCGCCGATAAGATATCGCCGATACCCGAGGCTAAGGCTAGGGTTACTATAATACCGGATTAGTATATCTTATATTCTATAGCCAGAGAGCTAGCTAGGAATAAAACGGTAGGTCGGTATACTATTAGCAAGGAGCTAAAAGATCTGGTTAGAGGGCTATAGACTACTAACCCGGATTATATATCCTTAATTAAGAATATTCGCCGAGGGACAGGAAAAAGAGCGGGGTACTCTTTTAGAGATAAGGACGTGCTATGATTTAAGGGACGGTTAGTATTACTTATATAGGGCGCCCTAAGGGCGGAGGTCCTGCGATAGCACCACGATAACCCTAGAGCTAGGCACGTGGGAGCGAATAAGACGCTTAAGCTGATTTTAAGAAAGTTCTACTAGGTGGATTTAGCGGCGGATATTCGCGATTACGTCGCTATATATTCGGCGTGTTAAGGGGTATAGGTGCTATAATATAAGCTATACGGTTAGCTATAAACGCTGCCGTTACCTATATATCCGCTCTAAAAGATTAGTATAGATTTCATTATAGGTCTGCCGCCTATAAAAGGGGTAAATAGGTAAACGTATAACGCTATCCTAGTAATCGTTAACCGGTATATAAAGTATACTCTATTTATTCCTATATAGAAGGACCTAATAGCACCCTAGCTAGCGGCGCTATTATATAAGGAAATTAAATACCGATTTAGTAGCCTAAAGGGTATAGTGATAGACCAGGATAAGCTATTTATTAGTTAGTTTTAGGTAGAGTTCTGCTATAAGCGGGCGAATACTCGGCGATTATCCACTATATACTACCCGTAGACGGATAGTTAGACGGAATAAACGTATTAGTTCCTAATTAAGTACCTACGAATAATCGCCGGTAACGCGATAACGTAGTGGCCTGTTTAGTTATTAAAAGCAGGGTTCGCCTATAATAATAGTAAGCACTCCTCGCTTAGTATCTCGCTATATAAAGCGTTATATAGGTACTATCAACGTATAGTAGAATATATTCGACCTAGGGATAATACCCGGGTATAGGGTATTCGAGAACGTATTAAAAAACTAGCGGAGGTTTAGCGGAAGGTCCGCGAATACTAGGCGCGTGCTATAAAGCACTAGGCTTAGTATTATAATAAACGCCACTAACCGTAATAGTATAAAGTAGGCGATATTATTAGACTATCCATAAAGAACTTCCGATTCCGGTAAGGGTCGAAGCTAGCACCGCGATATATTTAGGTATAGGTAACTAAGAGAATCGGCGAGTAGGCGTATAGGGTTCGCCTTCCTGCGTAGTATACGAGGATACACGATATATTCCCGGTATCCTTATTAGAACCGTAGAAAGACCGAGTAGCCGTAGAGCTAGCGGCGAAGGATCTCCCGCTTCTAGAGGAGGAGTAAGATAAATAGGAGGTAGAAGATATTATTAGTTATAAAGAAGAATAAGGGAAAACGTTTTATCTTATAAAATAGGTAGGTTAGCCGGTAAAGTATAATACCTAGGAATTAGAGGGCCACCTAAAGAACGCTTTAAGGATCCGAAAAAGGTACTAGAAGTATAAAAAATATATATATAAGAAGTGGGATAACTATAAGATAGTATAAGGCGCCGAAGGGTTATTGGATATAAATAAGAATTTAATTATAGGTTATAATAACCTTTTTCCTTATAGTAACTAAATAAACGGGGTTAAACGCCGACTAGTCCTAAAAACCCTAAAACTATTAGTATAAGGCTAACGCTATTTTAGGCGATTATTACTAGCGGTTACTTAGCGAATATAAAAAATTAATTAGTTACTAAAACCATAGAAATCGGTTTTATTATCGATATTAACGGCGGTATTATCGTTATTAGGAGTCGGCTTTATAGCAGGGGCATAGCGATAAGGGGCGCGGATACGACGGCGAGGGACGTCTTCCTTATTAGAGGACGTAAAGATAAGCGGCGTATACTCGGCGTCTCCGGAAGGCGCCGGGGTGGCCGATAAAGCGGTAAAGGCTTAGCGAGCCAGATAGTAAGGACGAGTCGCGGTAGGATAAGGGACGGGCGCGATAGCCTTATTAGAACTATCGGTAAAGGGATTATCGTTATCGGTAGAGGCGTAACCGTAGCGAGTAGCCGCTAAGCGACAGGTAAAATAACGCGCTAAGATAGGACGGCGAGGGTTATTAATTACCGTTAATAGGTCGGTAAGCCTATCTAGCGAGGGAAAGGCCTTAAGGCCACGTAGACGGTCCTTACGATTAAATAGGCGGTAGCCGTTTATCGCTAAGTCCTTAACGAATAAAATAAGCGACTTAACGTCGCGGAGGTCGCCCTCCTAAGGAGGACGAGTTTAGTCTAATAACGCCGACGCCTCGGCGTTATTAATACGGCTAAGACGGTGTATAAAGTTACCCGTTATTATAGAACGTAAGGACGAAATTTCGTCTAGAACTAGTATTTAAGACTACTAATTATTAGAAATAGGTAGCTAAGCGGTTAGCGACTAGAGAACATATATCCTTAGCGGTAAGCTTTTTTATACTATGGTCTATAACTATGCGGAACTATTTATAGGCCTTAGAGATACGCTTATAAAAGCGACGCCGGGCTATCGGCGTTAAATTATTATTTATTATATAAATACGCTTACTACTATTCTATAATAACTAAGTAGCACCTAGTATAACATCGGGGATCTAACGACTAATTAGTATAAAAAAATGCTGAAGAGTCGGCGAACTTATAGCGACGTATTACTAATAACCCCGGGTATAGGCGACGTAACGACTAGCCCCCGTGCCGTCGCCAGCTTTATTAAAATAGTTAATATTAATATATAAATCTAGCTAGGAAATATAAAATAAATAGGGAGCCTTATCCCTAATAACCGATTCCTATCCGTTATCGGTATTATATTATAGCTCGCGAAGAGCTATAGTAACTTATAAGTTAACTGACGATATAATAGCGATCGGTTAGTATAATAATATTAATGTTATTAATAGTGATAAAGGGGAGACGGATAAAAATAATTAACGAATAATCGGCGATTATAATAGCTAAAGATAGTTATAGGGGGAGAATTAGGAGCTATAAGAAATATCACGCGAAGAACTATATACTCGTCGCTGAACGGTTACCTAAGCCTAGGCATAATATCCGCGAAAGGTTAGATAACTATAGGTAATAATAAGCATCGCGGAGTTTCTATAGTAATACTCGGAGTCACGAGGTATATATTCGGCGATAGAATGCCGACGAGTAGGTAAATAAAGGAGCGGCCACTCTTTTTTCCTATAGGTTTTTAACAAGGGCTCGTATAGAACCAAATAGTGAAAGATAATTAATCGCGATAAACGCGTAATTAAAGGTATCACGATAATATAAGTCTGTAGGACCAGACTTATTAGGGGGGGGGGGGGGGGGGGGCAGTGTAACGAGACGATCGCAAACCTATCGGCATATAGTCGGACCGATAGCCGCGCATAGACCACCGATCCGAACCTATCTCTATGCGTACGTTAAGGGATCAGTTTAATCCCTTAAGTTAAAGTCTTAGTTTAAAGTCAGCGCTTAGTTAATGAATATACTGCGATTACTCTACGATACTAAGCTATCGAGCCTTTTCTATAATATCTTTTCCTTAACTTAAGTCTACGGACTTTCCTTTTGTTATACCCGGCTACTCTTCGACGGTGCCCTCGCGGGCGTGGTAGGCGCTATAGCGGGGAGCGGATATCTAGACACACTCTATTAGCTATAATCTAACCGGATCGATACAAGGACTTATTAGGAGACTCACGATAAGTAATTAAATAGTTAAAGGGATATTATTTATTAAATTAACGAAAAAGACTATAAGTGCGGAACGATTACGCCGCGAGTTAGCGGTAAATAATACGGCCCTAAGCACGGAATAAGCGATAGAGCTTACTACTAAAACGATATTATAGGCTTATAAAGGAAGAATTAACTATAAATAAAAAACCAGGCGAAACTACGCTTATACTACGATATCGAATTACGGAATACGATAAAAGCCTATAAAGCTATTTATTATAATAGTTTGCGAATAAAGAAGAAGGAGTAACCGGGCGTTTTTAATATAAAGGGTAAGCGCTTAGCGTGATACGGAACACTAGCGACGTAGGAGCGAAGTCGCCGTGAACGCCGCGCGACTCGAATATATCCGATATAAGGGAGGATATATGCCTCCCTCGCGACGCGTTTAGAAAATAATAGGTTCGGCGCCTAGTTATTACGGCCCCGGAGGAGGGGGAGGGGGAGGGGGGTAATATCACGGGTTAACCCCTTGAAAGTGTAGTTCCGGTATAAGGCCGGAACCGCTAATTAGCACGCAGATCCGATGCTCGGACCTCGCGCTGCCCTTGCCGCGGATTCGTATAAACCTAGTAAATCCTGCATTTCTTTATAGACCTTTTCCTTTCCTTTTCTTAATTCTAGCTAATATAATTATTCGGCCTTACTTAGTGTAATTAACCTATAACTAGCCGCTTATAGTATTTAGGCTTATTATAGGTTATACTAGGCCGGGATTACTTATAGTATATCTATTTATATTTTATTTTAATACCTACGATACGATTAGCGTAAGGGCGGTAAAAGGCCTTATAAAGGCGACCGGGAGGGTATACGGGACTGCGTTATCGCTTATTAGATATAAACGGCTACCGGAGTATTAATAGGACCCTTATAGCGAAGTATAGAGTCCGGCTATATATCTTTTATTACCGGGGCGCTTACTAGTACTCGCTACTATAGCGATAGCCTCCTTAGCTATTTCCTAGATAAAGGGGGGGGGGGGGGGGGGGCGATATTGCCGGAGGCCGGCTACTCTTTAAGGGTCCCCTCGCGGGTATAACAGGCACTATAGAGGGGGCGGATATCTAAACGTATACTATTAGCTCTCACCTAACCGGATCGACGCGAGGCCTTATAGGGAAACTTATAATAGTTAATCGAACAAATAAAAGGATATAAATCATTAGATTAATAAAGAGCTATAAGTATAGAACGGTTACTCTACTAGTTAGTAAGAAATAAGATGGCTATTAGTATAAGACTAAAATAAACGAACCTATTACTAAAACGATATTATAGGCTTATAAGAAGAAGAACTAACTATAAGCGAAAGCCTAGGCGAAATTACGCTTATATTATAATATTAAACCACGGAATATAATAAAAGTCTATAGAGCTACTTATTATAGTAGTTTACGAATAGAGAAAAGGAGTAACTAGGGGTTATTTAATATAACTAATAAACACTTAGCGGAGTCGTGAGCGTTAATAACCTATAGGGGAAGTCGCTACGAATAACACGCGAGGCGAACCGGCCTAATATAAGAGAGGAAGCATGCCTCCCTCGCGAACTATTAGGATAAAAAAAGAAATCGGCCCTTAGTTATCGCGGCCTAGGAGCTAGAGGAGGGGGGTAATATCACGGGTTAACCCCTCGAATATATAGTTTTGGTATAGAACCGGAACCGCTAATCAGCGCGTAGATCCAATGCTAGGACCTGGCGCTGTCCTTACCGCGGATTCGTATAAACTTAGTAAGTCCTGCGCTCCCCCGTAGACTTTTTCCTTCCCTTCCTTAATTCTAGCTAATATAATTATTCGGCCTTACTTAGTACGATTAACCTATAACCAGCCGCTTATAGTTAGTAGGGTTAAGGTATGCCTTTAGAATTTATAAGATTTCTTTTAGGTTATTTTTACTAGTATAGGACTCCGCGAGGCTCCGGTCTATAGTAATAGTGATATAATCCAGTACCGCCTTAATCGCGGCTTTTGCCTGCTTATATTCGTTACAGGCGATCAGCCATAGCTTATATCTTTGGTTATATTTACCGTCGTTGGTTTCGGGAGGGGGCCTAACCTTTTCAAGGCGTTTAGGACGTTTACTATTCTTAAGAACCGGGTCCACGAGCTCTTTAAGCTCGTCAAAGAGGGCGACTTCTATTATACGCAGATACTACTAGTATTAATCCTTAGAGGAGGTTAGTATAACTAAGGTTATCGTAACGGCGTGGAAGAGTAGTTAATTAGATAAAAGGGGAAGGAAAAGGAGGAGAAGGAATTAATAAAGGCGGTTAAAGGGGTTAGTGATAATACGCAGGCGGACGGGCTAGTGGACGACTCTATCCGCAACAGAGCAGGGACTTAAAAAGAGAGGCTCTGATCGTAACAATTAAGAGCTTTAAAAAGAGGGCTTTAAAAGAGAGGTATAGAGCCTAGAACTATTAGATCGACCGGAACAGAGGCGTATTACTAAAGCGCCGGGCTTATAACTATCAGGACACTAATATCATACAAAGTGTGACTTATGTTCATTATAGACTATGAAAGAGTACCAGTCTATGATATCAAATATATACCCAAAAGAGGGGGAAAAGCACTATAATACATGCTACACAAAAGTTTGTATATTCTCTACTTAGTCAGCTGCCAGCAGATATATATAGGTCTGCTCCGTAGCAGACCTTAACGAGCTTAGAACTCAGAATAGTTATCTTCTTTTCTGTAGAAATTCTATATAGACCTTTCGGTCTCCCGCTCCACGATTAAGCGTAGTAAATAGTAGTAACTGTTTAGTGGCTATCGTTCGCCCCTATACTATACCCCGATATCCTCGATTTCTTTTCTTTTCTGTTTTTTCTGTTTCGCGATTGAATAAGTCTGCGCAGACTCGTTAAGTATCCTCCTATAACTTAATAGTCGGCTGTATAAACTGCAGGGAACATATAGACTTAATTCCCGTAACCGTAGCAAACACTTCGCCGTCGTTATAGTTAAACCAAAGACGTCGAAAGCGTTGTTTTTCTATCGTTTTTCTATAACATTTTCCTCACCGTTTTCCATTTTATCGTCTTTTCTAACGTTTTTCCCTATTTTCCTTATTTTATTTTCCTCCTTTTCTCCCTAACCTTAACCTAATCGGCCACGTTATCACTATTATAGACGTAACTTCTACACGATAGATAATAGCTATAATCGACCTTATTATATATTATATAATCCTGATTATCTACTCTAATATATATAGGGATATAATATTTATAGCTAAGATCTTACTTATATACGCGCTCGCGTTACCTTTTTATTTAAGATTAAGTGGATAGTAAATACCGAATAGGGGGCGTATAAATACCGGTACTCCCGAAAAGCCCGATAAGCCCGATAGATTATATTCGCAGAGTAACGTAATATACTGCTCCGAATATAGCGGTACTTTTATTAGATATATTATAATACTTTTTTCCCCTCTTTTGCCTATATATTTAATATAGTAGATTAGTACTCTTTTATAGTCTGTAATGAATTATCACGGGTATAATTTATCGAAGCCAGGGATAGCTTAAATAAGAGGAAATAATGTGTTTTAATGGTTATAAAGGGGATTAGATAGGGTATAGTGTTCGGAGATAAGTGGTCGAGTTGGCTCCGGGACTAGTACTATCCGGGCCGGTCTAGTATAGTCTGATAGGGAGGACTACTAGCGGATAGATCGTGGTCCTAGAAGTGCTTTCGGGGGGATTCTATAAGGTTCTCGGGGAAGAGGCTCTGGTTATCTATAAAAGGGATAGGTGAAGCTAAACTCCTAACTTAGAGGTTTAGCGAATAATTTAACTCTTAATTCGACCTATTAGTTTATATTACCCTTTTAATTATCTTATAACGTCTCTTTACTCTTTATACAAAAACCCTTAATATATTATTCGCTTAACTATCCTACCGGGTATAACGACTATTAAGAGTTATAAGTATAATTTACCTTTATTAGTTAGCTAATAAATAACTATACCTCCTTATACGCGCTTTAGAACTGCTCCCCCTAAGGATAGAGATCACGAATCGGTTTATAAGCATACGCTATCTCCTGGTCCTAGAAGCGACACTACCGCGCCTCTACCTAGTAAATAGGAGACTATTATCCCGTAGGGCCCTCTAGAGCCATAGCCAGAACCGTCTCTAGCACCTTAGCGTAAGCCTCCTATAATCCCTTAGCGTAAAACACCCGCGGCTCCCCTGGTTAATACTATAAAGCCACTGTCTTACCCTTAATCGGATATACGTTTTAATATTAAGGAATTAAAGAACTATCCTCCGGATTAACTATTTCCTAAGGAGCTAGACTTTCTCCTAAACCACTATAAGGAACGTAAGCAGTAAGAGCGTAAGGTAGAGCGTTTAGAAGCTATTCGTTATAGTAAGGACCTAGATACTACCCCACCCCCTTACTCGGCGAACCACTATTATCCCCGAGGTAATCGCGGCGATCTATTTAAAGTAAACCTTCTTACCCCGAAATAGGATAATAAGTTATATAATTAGTTTAGAACGCTTATAAAAGAGATTAAGGAACGCTTTTACCTTAATCTAGCTAGTTTTATAACGGAGGCAAAAAAGGTTTACTTCGCTATTAGTTACCTTAAAAGGAATATAAAGTCCTATTAGCGGGCTTACTAAAGGAGGACCTATAGTTCTTTAATAAAGGCGATATAGGCCGAGCTAAAGGCCTTTTTAACTAAGTAATTAATTAATAATAAGACCTATAAGTTATTAGTTACGGAATAGATCTTTTCGGAACGGACCTTTTAGTAACCCGGTTAAACCTATAATTAATTTCTCGATAAGTTAGATTCCTTATTTAATAAGGTATTTATCCCCCTTCTTAATAAATAGCGTATATAGTTTATTATATCTAAACTAAATAAACCTTTACGCGATTAAATTATTACTAGGATTTTACCTAAGACCTTTTAAGAGCTAAACGTCGCGGCTTATTAGGCTAAGGTTATATTATCTTATAATAGTAAACCGTCTAATCGGGACTATAGTTATTATATACCCTATAATTAGGGTTATAAGAGGAAGCGCGGAACTAATAGTAAACCCTTATTATCCTAAGCTAGTGGCCCTTAAGAAGACTCGCCTATGCCCCCTGCTATTATAACCGCGGCTACTACCCCTGCCTAATAGCGGGATAACCCTAGCAGAACCTCGGAATTCTTAGGCCCTTAGAAATATTATAAATACGGGGAGGAAGGCTATATTCGACCTTTTTACCCTTATCTACGGAATAGGCGGGCCGACTAAAGTTTACCTCGGCTATTAACCCTAATTAGGGGGCTATAGCCCTTAGTCGACCCACTTTAGGTTAGGTACAGGCCCTACCCTAAGCCTTATAGGGTTAGGCCTAGGATAACGCGCCGTTAAAGTCGGACCCTCCCCCTAGTCTAGTAAGGGTAAAGCTTAATATACGACTAAATGGTGGTTAGGACCGTCGAGTTATAATTCTAGATAGCGCTACCGACTTCGATATTATTAATAAACGCGTAGTACCCTCCGGTAAAGTAATTACTAGACTACCTAGGGAAGTTAGCTAGGTAAATAAGGAATATATAACCTAGATACTCGGATCGATCTTATCTATAGTTCGGATTATAGATAGTTAGAATCGTATACGGATATAATATATAGAGTTATATATTATAGATATAGGTAAAGATAGGTCGGAGGTTATCCTTAGGATCTCCTAATTAACTAAGTATAACCTAATAGTTAACTAGGCAGAGAAGAGTTATATATTTCGGATTTAGAAGGAGGAGTTAAAGTTTATGGGTTTATAGAAGGAGTTAAAGAGGGCTATAAGTAGGGCAAAGGTGACTATTAGACTCGTTAGGTCTTAGGTAACACGGGTTAGCCGTGTCTAAGCTTATATCTTAGAGAACACGACCACGCATACTCCCCTACCTAAACCACTACTTAAACCCCTAAAGGACCCTTTACCCGTGGGTTAAAAGGAGTTATTAATAGCTATACCAGAGTAGTATTATAAGTTCTTAGATATATTTAATATAGAGGAAGCCGGTAAGCTACCTGGTTATTATTAGTAGGACTACGGGATCGAGTTAAAGGAAGGGAAGACGCCCCTATTTAGGCCGATTTATCTATTAGCGGAGGAGGAGTTAGTGGCGTTACGGGAGTACCTTTAGGGTGCCCTCGCTAAAGGTTAGATTCGTTACTCTAGTAGCCGTATAGGTACTCCTATCCTTTTTATACCGAAAAAGGGGGGGAAGTTAAGACTATATATAGATTATCGGGGGTTAAATAAGGTTACTCGTAAGGACCGCACGCCGCTCCTTTAATATATAAGATTATAGACCGGCTTTTTTATCGTTAAAGGTCTTTATTAAGCTAGACCTTAAGGACGTATATTATTAACTTTATATACGACCCGGCGATAAGTGGAAAATAGTTTTAAGGACTCGCTATAGTTATTTTAAGTACTTAGTTATGCCTTTTAGGCTTACTAATACCCTAGCTAGCTTTTAACGGTATATTAACTAGGTATTAAGTAGGTTAGTCGATATGATTTATATAGTTTATCTAGATAATATCTTAATTTATAATAAGGACCTTAAGGTTTATTAAGTATACGTTAACAAGGTTTTAGAGAGGTTAAGGGAGTGGTTATTATACGCGAATCTAGAGAAGTATGTGTTTAAGACTTAAGAGGTGGAGTTCCTGGGGTTTATTATTAGAGTGGATAGGGTTTATATAGATTAGTCTAGGGTCGAGGCTATCCGCGATTAATAAGAGCCGAACTCGGTAAAGACTATCTAAATCTTCCTAGGCTTTACCGGGTTTTACCGGCGTTTTATTAAGAACTATTTAAAGATTACGGCGCCGCTCTTAGACTTAATAAAGAAGAGTAGAGTAAAGGGGGTGTTTATGTTATTTATAAGGGAGAAGGAGGCTTTTAACGAGTTACGCTAGAGGTTTTAGGAGGCTCCGGGCCTATAGTATTTCGATCCTAAGTTACCTATTCGACTAAAGCCAGATATATCGGGGTTTACTTTAGGGGTAGTAATTAGTTAGTATATAGATCGGGTATAGTATCCTATCGTATTCTTTTCGAGGAAGCTTAGGGGTACGGAGTTAAACTATTCGACTCCGGACACGGAGTTAATAGCTATTATTAAGGTATTCCGGTATTAGAGGCATTACCTAGCCTATAGCTAGACCCTAGTAGAAGTTTTAACGGACCACCTTAATTATCGGTACTTAATAAATAAGCTAAAGATTAAGCCGTAGTATACGCGATAGCTAGAGGAGTTATTAGTATTCGACTTCGAGATTAAGTATTAACTAGGGGCTTAGAACCTAGCTAATAGTCTATTACGGAAGCCGTAGTATGCTTCTAGGCAGGCAGACCTAGACGCGGAGCGTTAGAAGCCTATTAAGAGGTTTATTTATAAGTTTATATTAAGAGTGGTAGAGAGGGCGGGTAGAATACCTAGGGTCTCCGAGGACTTATTACTAAGTTTAAAAAAGGAGGTGGCTAATACCTAAAGGGATAATCCCTTTTATATTTCTTTGTCTAGGAAGGACCGGTTATCCGACCCGTGGTTAAGGGATAAAGAGGGCCTAATCCTTTTTAGAGGTCGCCTCTTTATCCTAGATATATAAGGGTTAAGGAAGAAGATCCTATAGGCCTTCCACGATAAACCTACCGCTAGATATTACGGTTCCGGTAGAATAATTAAGAGGATTTCGGACTTATTTTATTAGGAGTATATATCCCGGGATATAAAGAAGTTCGTGACTACGTATAGGGTTTATTAGAGGACTAAGGGGAGATAGTATAAGCCTTATAGTCTATTAGCTAGTCTTCCGGTTTTATTTTATTTATTCTAGGAGATCTTAATTAGTTTTATTACGGGTCTCCCTCCTATTAATTAGGGCGGAAAGAAAAAGGATACGATCCTTATAGTGGTTTGCCGTTATACGAAGTATTCCTTTTATATCCCTTATAGTAATACACTAACCGCTAAAGGTTTAGCTGATATTATATAATTAAAAGTCTTTAGTGTTTACGGGTTACCGGATAGTATTATTTCGGATCGGGGTTCTTTATTTATAAGTAAGTTTTAGAGGACCCTATATAGTCTCTTAGGCGTCTACTATAGGATATCCACTATATTCTACCCTTAGACCGATAAACAGACTAAGCGTTAGAATCAGAGTATTAAGCACTACTTTTATAGCTATTATTTATAGGAGCAGACCGACTAAGTGGATAAGCTATCCCTTATATAGTTTACCTATAATATAGCGTAGTACTCGGTAATTAAGTAGACGCTATTTATAGCGTTAATAAGCTATAATCCTTATGGTCCTAATAACGTCCGGTTACCTAAGTCGTTAGATATTAGGGCTGTATCCGCTAAATAACGGGTAAAGCACCTAATCGCTAATCGTTAAGTAATAGAAACTTTTATTCAGAAGGCTTAAGAGTCTTATAAGAGGTTCTATAATACTAGGCGGACGTAGTAGCGGTTTAAGGTAGGGGACTATATTTTAGTCTCCTCGAAAAATATTAAATAGAAACGGCCTAGTAAGAAACTCTTAAATAAGTACCTCGGGCCGTACCGTATTATCTTAGTTATTAGTTATTATAGTCTCGCCTATAAGCTAGATCTTCCGTAGTCGATAAAGATTTATAATATTTTCCCGATCTCTTTATTAGAACCCTAGCGGTCTCGTGATAGTTAGGCCCCCGAGCCTATAAAGGTGGATATAGAGCCGTAGGAGTTAGAGGAGTATAAGGTGGAGGAGATTTTATCTTATCGGTTTAATAGGAAGAGGAGGTAGTATTTAGTTAAGTAGGCGGATTATAGGCACGAGGATAATACCTAGGAACCAAGGCGTTATATCCCGGAGGGACTTTTTTAAGATTATCACGATTAGTAAGAGGAGAGGGCGCGAAAAGTATAGAGACTATTATAGCCCCGTGGGGTCTCTTATCGTTATTATTAATTTATTATACTATAACCCTAGAGGGTCTTATCACTATCTTTATCTTTTCTACATTTATTATATTATATCCTAAACGCCTAAAAGAAAATAAAATAGTGGTAGTCGCACTATGTATATAAGGTGTCCCCCTAGGTTAGATTAATGGATCTATTTCTTTTTATATACTTATAGACTAACGAAATTCTTTTTATTATTACTATCGCCGCCGGTCTTAACGCCGCTAGCGACCCGTAGGAGGTCGCGAATTTAATAAAAGGCCTTTATCTGCTTACGAGACTCGCGGGCCTAGATATTATATAAGGTAATTTAAGCCTCCGTAACTATATCCGCCTAACAATGCTTATACCTGGCTATATCAAAACCACTATAGTTATGGTGCTAATTATTAGTATATACCTAGTGTAGCTCCCCTTAGAGCTTATAGGCGGCATGCTAATAAAAAGGAGTTAATACGAGTATATAAACGGAGGAGGGGAGAGATAACTTATAAGTTTCTTATCGGTAAACCTACCGTACCTGACTATATCTATAAGCGTATCTTATATAGCGATAGCGGCACGAGTAGCACGGAGATTTATCTAGGGATAAGTTAGTGTACCGGGGCGGTCTATAACGGGCGGGGAGTATAACTATACCTCTTCGTATTTCTTACTATTCTAGTTATACTAGTAGTAATAGCATTTAGGGACTACCGGTTAAAGTCGCGATATAAATAAAAGATAATAGGACCTTAGCTATTTAAGATAATATTAAGAAATCCGGAGTAATACCGCTAATAGGGAGGGTTACGGAGGTCGCCCCTTATAACCACCTCCTAAATCGGGTAAAGGCCTAAGGGAGTGCCGTTATTAGAAGGCGTAGCGTCGCTATCGCCCCTATTAGCCCCTAGACCTTTATTAGTAACGTTATCGTTACTAAAGATATTATTACTTAGGGACCTTTTACTTTTATTAGGGATAAAGTTATTATCCTTACTTTTATGGTTACTAATATAGAGGATATTATCGGCGGTACCCGATATAGTTATATCCTTATTATAGTCGATAATACTATTATCGATATCGTTATTATCGCTATTATAGTTAACTAAATATCCGACTAGAGTTATCTGGTTAGCGGTGGATCGACTACTAGCTAAACTATTATCTAAGTCGAATACTAGGAATAACTTCTCTAGCATTTCCTTAGCTTTACGGCTAACCCTATTAAGGGTATCTTTATTAGGGAGGGCTAGGCCCCTCGCTTTAGTAGGAGTCGTAAGCGACTCCGTACTAGGTACGGCTAACCCCTTTATTTTAACGGGTATCTTAGACACTATACCAGGTATAGCGGACCCTTTATTATTTAGGCGCGCTTTAGTAGGAGTTATAAGTGACTCCGCACTAGGCGCGGCCGGCCCCTTTACTTTAGTAGGCATCTTAGACGCCGTACCGGGTATAGTTAACCCGTTATTAGTGCTATCTTTCTTAGTGGTCTTTTTAATAACACCGCCCTTAACGATAAGGGACTTATTAGTGGCGGTGTTAAGGCTACCGCCGGCCTGCTTACCGTCCTTTAGAGGAGCGACGGTTTTCTTAGCTAAGGAGTTAGCGGGCTTAAGTAAACAGGCTAACTTATTAGCTATATATAACTAACGCTTCTAAGGAGCTATACTAGAACACGGGGGGTTAGTTAAGCTTAGGAAATATATATAATAATCACTTATATTATTATTCTATATAGAATTAAGGTATATTATCGTTAGGAGTTATTATTAATCGACTAAGAGACGATTATAATAAGCTACTCTAGATATTAGGACTACTAGAACTAAGGAACCGCTAGGAACCTCGCGTAACGCGATAAGAAGACCTCCGGAGAACTCGAGATAAACCGCTAGGATAATACCTCTGAAATAGCCGAGGTATAATAATAAGGGAGTTAACTTATAGATAAAGCTTTAGGATAAGGCTATAGTGATAGTTACTCGAATAGGTAAAAAAGAGGAGAGGAAAATAATAATACGCCAGGAGGACTAGTAAGGATATATTCTATAATAGTTACTAGACCTCCAGTAGAGCCTACGTGGTTACTCCTGCCTACTCTACGATCTAGGTATACCTGCTATATTAGGAGCGTACCTATAGTTTATTATTTAGATAATAATAAAGCGTCGCGTGCACTCCTTTAAGTCTATAGGCTTTATATTTAGCTAGGTGATACGATTATTTATAAATCGTTTATAAGGCCTTTAATAACAGTTTAAAGGCGGAGTATTAAAGGATCTACGAAGCTTTATTTAGGCTTTATTATAATAGTTTAAAGGTTAAGGGGGATTAATCTTTATATTTATATTTAGCTCTGGCTTTAATAAGTTATTTATAAAAGGCCCTATAATAGGATAGCTATAACCTGGATATAAATAGTGGCTTATAAGCTAGAAGCCTGGTATAGGCTAACTAAAGCTATTCGTAGTCGGGTACCGTTCCAGGCCGAGTCGTCTTTTCCGAAGCTATATCCGGAGGATATAGGTTAGACGGGAGAGGGTCCTTATAAGGGCACCCGGTTAACTATATTACTCCTAGGGATATAAGCATTAAAGGAGGGGGCGGGATATCACGGGTATAATTTATCGAAGCCAGGGATAGCTTAAATAAAAGGAAATAATATATCTTAATAGTTATAAAGGGGATTAGATAGGGTATAGTGTTCGGAGATAGGTGGTCGAGTCGGCTCCGGGACTAGTATTATCCGGGCCGGTCTGGTATAGTGCGATAGGGAGGACCACCGGCGGATAGATCGTGGTCCTAGAAATGCTTTCGGGGGGATTCTATAAGGTTCTTAGGGAAAAGGCTCTGGTTATCTATAAAAGGGATAGGTGAAGCTAAACTCCTGACTTAGAGGTTTAGCGAATGATTTGACTCTTAATTCGACCTATTAGTTTATATTACCCTTTTAATTATCTTATAACGACTCTTTACTCTTTACACGAAAACCCTTAATATAAATATAAGTCCTACTTCGTATGATATTAGCGTCCTAGAAAGTATACTATATAGGAATAAATATAATCTATTAAATCTTTAACCCGCTTAAGCTAAAAATATCCAGTCTTTAAGTTTACTAATATAATCTTAATACTATAGTATTTGCTATTATTATAAAACTTTTATAAGACTAGTACTCTATCCCTAAAAGCTATATATCTAGATAGGAAATTATCTATTCTACGTTTATAATGTACAATACTATAGATACGGTACTTACTAATAATATATATAAGAACACGAAATATGTTCTTCTAGTAGTATATCGGTATTAAAAGTATATCTAGACTTAGAATCACCCTTTAAATCACCTATGCGTGCTATATATATAAGTGTAAGTCCCTTAATAAGTACCTAAGCAGTTCGTTTCTTATTTCCGGAGGTATATCTATATACGAATCTATCAGTAGTGGTTTCTTTATAACGGTCATGAAGAGATAGAACTCTAGAGGAAAAGAGGCAGTTTGAATTATAGAAGACTGTTAAGACTATAGAAGTAGGATATAGAGAGAGAGAAAGGAAAGGAAGAGGGAGGCGGGCAGCCTAGTATATATAACCCTTTCCTTCGGCTATTCTACGGTTTATTCAAGCTACTAATTCGGTATCCGGACCCCGGAAGTATAGGCGAGGGTCCGTGGGCTCCTAGAGAGCTAGAGAGGTCCGTGGGTCTACCTAAAGGTCCGTGGGTCCTCTAACAGGTCTCGGGGGACGCGGGAGGGCCCTGGAGGACTTAGGAAGTCCCTAGGAGACTCGGGAGGACCCTGGTGGACTTAGGAAGTCCCTGGCTTATAGGAGGTTACGTATATCGTGCTATACTATATATATAAATATATATTTATTCTGAGTATAGTACTAATAGTTTCCGACTATGGCTATATCTGGTATTCCGAAATAGGAAAAGTAAGGTCTATATCAGAACTATAATCTAAATATCTAAATAGTATAGTCGGAATCTCCTGCCTTTATATTTAATATCGTAGACTTATTAAAGAAAGGCGAAGCCGTCACTATGCAGAACGGCTCCGCTAGGGCCAAAACAAATAACTAACTAATAGGCTAGCCGAAGGGAGGGTTAGGCTCGTCACGGGTCCGTATCTAGAGCTAAGGGTCCCGGGGAGACGGTCGCCGGGCCTCTAGAAGGGTCGGCAGTGGTCCGATCAGGGGAACGAATAGCTATAGATAGGCAGGCGGGCCTACGGTCGGCTCTTCTGGATCGTCTAGATAACTAAAAAGGGAAGGATAATATAAATTATGATTATAATAGGTGATAGGTAATGATCGTAAAAGATCGGATAAAAAGCTAGCTAGATATAGTGGGTCTATTCCGAAGAATAGCCGTATATAAGACTAGATCCCTAGGACCGCGTATATAGTCACGTAATATCTATAACGTCTAGACCCGGAACACGGGTCTACCCCTTTATAATCGGCCCTAAATTATTAAGCCACGCCTCGTGGTCTTAATAATTTTAATATAAATAATAGCATAACCGTCCTAAATATATCTTTATTACCCTAATCAGGGTATCTATAAGCAGTCCTTCTTTCCTTGCGCACGTATTCCTAAAGACTTAAAGACGTGGGCTTAAAGGACGGTGACCTTATAGTAGAGGTGACCTTATAGGTCCTTTATACGTATAAAGCAGGCGGCGGCGGCGGCTTCCTTGGTTCCTTAAAAAGAATAAGTAACGCGGCGGCGGCGGTAGTAGGTAGTGGGCGGTAGTAAATAGGCGGCGGCCCTAGTATACTCTTCGAGAAGACTATAATAACGAACGTATATATAGGGTAGGCGGCGGCCTTTTCGGTTCCGTAATAAGGAATAAGGCGGCGGCCCTAGTAAAAGATTAATAATATAAAACGCAGAACTAGGTAATACGCAGAGTATATCTATTTCTTTCTATTACCCAGATTAAGGCAGGTAGTTTACTTCGGTTCGTAGGCGTAAAGCATACAGGTCGGATCTTTTTAGCGGCGTGGTATAGCACGCAGAAGGTAAGTCGGTTTATTAAAGGCAGGAATCGCGGCAGGACTCTTCGAGGCGGTAGTATCGTGGCTAGGCTCGAAGGAACAGGAAAAAGAAGGGCAGTAGGATTAACGGGATTAAGTAGATTAATCGGATTAATAGGATTATAATCGGATTAACTATAGGTAGGCGGATTAGGCTCGGGCTAATTAGAGGAATAAAGATATTAGGAAAAGAAGAGTAGTAAAAGGAGTAGGAAAAAGAGGAAAATAAGGAAAAGAGTAAGCAGGATAAGCTCGTAGTGACTGCCGGCAGAAAATAGCAGGCAGGATTAAGATCTAAAAAGAGTAGGCGGCAGGAATAGTGACTAAACTAACCTATATATAACTTAATGACTAGCGATCTAAATTAATTAAAATCGGAGCTATTCGGCTCGTCTTCTTCTGATTAGGCTAATATAGTTACGAGTAAAAGAAATAGTAAAGAACTGTAAAAGATATAGTCTAACGAAGAGGTAAAGTGTTAGGTGAAAAGCTAAAAAATCGGCAGGCTCCTATAGACTTATAGGCTAGGCCCCGGGCCTAGTTATCTATTGGCCCTAAAGCTATACGAAGAAGCTCCTGCGCGTATAGCTTTTTAAAAAGAAAAGAAGAATCATAGAAAAGAAAAAAAGGCGGGTAGGGTAAAGTCGGGGGAGGGCAGGACTCTATATCTATCGGCCCTAAAGCTAAACGAAGAGGTCCCCTTTAAGGGCAGCTTTCTAAATAACCTAAAAATAATAAAAAGGTCCTAATTAGGTTAACGGAGTAGCTTCGGGGAAAAAAAAATTCCGGCCCTAGGGCGTAATCTAAAGGAAGACGCGGCCCTAGATCCGAACCCACGAAGACGCGGCCCCTGTTAGGAACTATAAAAGCTCCTACGGAGTCTATAAACGACTTCTGCTTCTAAGAACGATTCTATTACCCTGATTAGGTAGAGGAATAGGTAAAGGGAAAAAGAGGAAAAGGAAAAGGGAAAGGAGGCGGGAAAAGGGAAAGGGAAAAAGAGGTAGGAAGAGGGAGGAAGATAGTAAGGAAAATAGGATTAAAAATCCCTCGGCCCTAGAGGCAAATCCATTAACACGGCGGCCCCTGTTAGGAACTAGAAAAGCAGCTCCTATAAAGTCCACGAACGTCTTCCTCTCCCGAAAACGATTCCCTTAACGCCTAATTATAAAGGCTCTGCTTTCGCCACACCTCTGCTTCTATTATCTTTATTACCTGCTATAAAGCTTAGATCTCCACCTTTTTTACTTTCTTTTTAAGGGAGCTACCGAATATCTCTTCGATTTATAGCCGGCTTAACGGACTATAATAGCCTAGATACTATTATAGATAAGGATTTTTAAAGGTATTAGGTAATAGGAAACACGTTTACTTAGGTAGGCGGGTAAGGAGGTTAACGAACGGATCGGTAGTAATATCCTCGGTCTTTATAGCAGGAGGCAGGCCTATAGTATATCGCCGGTTATCTTTTTTATCTTTTATTATATACTTATCGATATATACCTATATTTCCTCTTCTAAGCCCGGAGGTAGGCGGAAAGGCTGATTAAGCGGGGTAGAGGCGGACTAATCGGCGGGAACGGTAAAGTCTACGGGAGGACTCTACGGGACCGGTGCCACGGAATTAGTAGAGGCGGGGGAGCTAGCATAAGAGCTTTATAGTAGAATAGAGGGAATAGCGGGAATAACGGAGTTTATAGGAGGACTCTTTTCTATTATAGGAACGGTGGGTATAGCAGGCGTCTTCTTATCCATAGAGTCTATAGGAGGACTCTGGATTAGAGGAATAGGAGGGGCGGTAGTAGCGGTAATAGCAGGTTCCTTTATCACGGAGTCTACGGGAGGACTCTTCGGAACCGGTGCTATAGGACCGGTAAAGGCAGGGGAGCTCTTTAAAGCTTCGGGTATAATAGAGCTAGCACGGGAGCTCGGCGCCGGAATAACGGGGTTAACGGAACTAACACGCTAGTTCTTCTAAAACGCGGAGCTATCACGGGAGCTCTTCCGGATCACAGAGCCAATAGGGCTCTTCGGGCACGTATACCGATAATAGCTATCCTAACCGTAAGAATAATACCTAATTAGGCTAATAGGATTATACCGGGCGGCGGGACTCTTTTCCTAACTCTTCTGCTATAGGGCGGGACTTTTCCGTGGAGTCGTACTTCTACCGCGGCGGCGGCTTTTCCGACTACTACTTCGGCTACGTGGGCTACCCGGAACGGAGGGCTGCCTATATCCAGCGATATTATTATTAGTCTAATCAGATAAATAGGAAGTAAATAACGGTAAAGAGTCTTCCGATCAGAGAGTATATAGCTCCTATAACGCTACCTTACACGCTTTTAGCGTGACTCTCGTAATAACCTTAAAATAGGAGGTAAAGCCGATTAGGTAAAACAGAAATATATCCTAAGCGCGACTCTAACCGCCGGTATATATCCTCCTCTTTCTATGATATTATCGTGATACCTTCCTTTTTATATTCGACTATTAATATATAGGCAGTCTCTGCGTCGGATTAGGGGACTATTATTTCTAAGCAGGCAGTCTCTGCTTTTCCGGATCCATGGTACTCGGGACCGTTAAACCGGATCTTTAGGACTATTAGTATACAGGTAGTCTCTATATCAGGATAGTGTATGGCTATTAATAAGTAGGTAGCCTCTACTCTTCCGAAGCATTATCGGGATCGCTTTTCCGAAGACTTAGGCCCCGGGAAACTATTTTTGTTTTTATTATTTTTATCGTTATCGCTGTATTATATCCGGAATCAGAACTCGTATCGTAACCTTCTCTTTCTTTTCTTCTACTACCCACGTAACGCGCTATTCTTCCGGGCCTTAACTTAAGCCCTTCGGCCGCTATTAAAGGGTAAATTAAAACCGTGCCGTATCCGAAGCTATATCTAAAACTATATCGAAACCGAAGCTATATCTAAACCGAAGCTATATCGTAACCAAACCAAGACTTAAGACCAAAGACTTAAAGGGAAAACCGTGACCGTATCGAATTAAGACTAACACGTATTAATAGGCCGTTCGTTTAGGTAGGCCGGAACTACCCTCGTGCGCAGGATTATAATCTCCTACGCCGAATATATCCGCCTCCGAGCACTAATTAAAGAAAGGCGAAGCCGTCACTATACAGAACGGCTCCGCTAGGACCAAAACAAATAACCAACTAATAGGCTAGCCGAAGGGAGGGTTAGGCTTATCACGGGTCCGTATCTAGAGCTAAGGGTCCCGGGGAGACGGTCGCCGGGCCTCTAGAAGGGTCGGCAGTGGTCCGATCAGGGGAACGAATAGCTATAGATAGGCAGGCGGGCCTACGGTCGGCTCTTCTGGATCGTCTAGATAACTAAAAAGGGAAGGATGATGTGAATTATGATTATGATAGGTGATAGGTGACGATCATAAAAGATCGGACAAAAAGCTAGCTAGATATAGTGGGTCTATTCCGAAGAATAGCCGTATATAAGACCAGATCCCTGGGACCGCGTACGTGGTCACGTAATATCCATGACGTCCAGACCCGGAACACGGGTCTGCCCCTCTATATTATACTCTTTTATAGTCTATAATACAAGATCTTCTTACCTCCCCCGATCTCGCCCTTCGGGTAACACGGCCGGTTATAATAGGATTCCCTTAGGCATAAAACAGTAAGCTCCTAATATTAATAAATTATTAAGCGACCGTATTATAGAGGGGCAGACCCGTGTTCAGGGTCATAATGCCATGGATATGACGTGACTATATACGCGGTCCAAGGGATCTAGTCTTATCTGCGGCTATTCTTCGGAATAGACCCACTAAATCTAGCTAGCTTTTTTATCCGATCTTTCACGATCGTTACCTATCACCCATTATAATTATAATTTACATTATCCTTCCTTTTTCGGTTATCTAAAGGATCCAGAAAAGCTGACTATAGGCCCGCCTGCCTATCTATAGCTATTCGTTCCCCTGATCAGACCACTACCGACCCTTCTAGAGGCCCGGCGACCGTCTCCACGGGACCCTTAGCTCTAGATACGGAACCGTGACGAGCCTAACCCTTTCTTTCGGCTAGCCTATTAGGTAGTTGTTTGTTTTGGCCCTACGCGGAGCCGTTCTGCATAGTAACAGCTTCGCCTTCCTTTAATTAGTGCTCGGAGGCGGATATAATTAGCGTGGGAGATTATACTCCTGCGTACAAGGCTAGTTCCGGCCTGCCTAAACGAACGGCCTATTAATGTTATTAATTTCGATACGGTCACGGTTCTCTTTATTCCATTTTAAGCCTTTAAGTCTTCGAGTTTTAAGCTTTTAGGTCTTCGAGTCTTTAGCGTTTAGATATAATACGGTTCTGGTTAGTCCTCTAATAATAGGAGAAGGGCTTTAGAAAAGGCCTGGAAGAATCTCGCGTTACATAGGTACTAGAAGAAAAGGCCCGAAAGAAGATGCTGTTTCGAGTTTTAATTCCGGTTACGATATAATAACAATAAAAATAATAAAAACACTATAAATAAAAACACTAATAATAGTTTCCCGGGGCCCGAGTCTTCGGAAGAGCGACCCCGATAATGCTTCGGAAGAGTAGAGGCTGCCTACTTATTAATAATAGCTATATACTATCCTAACGCAGAGACTGCCTGTATATCAATAGTCCTAAAGATCCGGTTCGATGGTCCTGAGTACCACGGATCCGGAAGAGTAGAGATTACCTGCTCGGAAAGAATAGTCTATCCCGACGCAGAGACTGCCTATATATTAATAGTCCTAATATATAAGGAAGATATTATAATAACGGCGTTATGGAAAGAGGAGGATATATACCGGTAGTCTGGGTTAGAGTCGCGCGTAGGATATATTCCTGTTCGTTTTAATCGGGTTAACCTCTTATTTTAAGGTCCTCGCGAGAGTCACGCTTAGGGCGTGCGAGGCAGCCCTAGAGGAGCTCCACGCTTAAAGGGCACGCGATATCTCTTTACCGTTTACTTCCTATTCGTCTAATTAGACTAATAGTAATATTACTTATAGGTAGCCTACCGAAGGTAGCTATAGCCTAAGCCGAAGTAATAGTCGGAAGAGCCGCCGCCGTAGTAAAAGTATAACTCTATAGAAGAGTCCTGTTCGGTAGAAGAGTTAGGAAGAGAGTCCCGCCGCCCGGTATAGTCCTATTCGCCTAATCAGGTACTATTCCTGCGATTAGGATAATTACTATCAGCTTATATGCCAGAGGAAGAGCCCCGTTAGCGCCGTGATCCGGAAGAGCTATAAAGGCTCCGTTCTTCAAGAGAACTAGCGTGTTAGTTCCGTTAATCCTATAGCAAAGAGCTCCCGTGCTAGCTCCCCTGCCTTTACTGATTCCGTTCCTCTGGTTTAGAGTCCTCCCGTAGACTCTATAGATAAGAAGACGCCTACCGGTCCTATAGTGGAAAAGAGTCCTCCTGTGGACTCTACCGTTCCTGAAAAGAAGAGTCCGCCTCCTGTTACCGATTAGACTATTGGTATTATCGGCTTTATAACGGGAGATCGGGTAGTTAAATCTATTCTTACTAATTAGCCTATTCCTATTCCGCTTACTAACCTGCTTTCCCTTCTACCTCCCGACTTCAAAATTAATTACCCGGAGTAGTATAGGCGTTACCTTAATCCGTACCTCCAGAAAAAAATCAAAAAGATCTTCGGAGACTCTTTTAAAAGTGCGCTTAAAAAGGTATATACGCAGGTTAATAAATCGATAGCAGAGGCGGTCGAAAATACATAAAGTTAGAGTCTTTATAATAAGCATTAATGTCTTCTTTAGTGGATTTGCCTCTAGGGCCGAGGGAGTTTTAATCCTATTTTTCCTTACTATCTTCCTCCTCTCTCCACCTATTCCTCTTTTCCCGTTTCCTTTTCCCGCCTCCTTTCCCTTTTTCCCGCCTTTACCTTTACCTAATTAGGGTAATAGAATCGTTTCTTTCTTTATAGAGTCCGTAGGGGCTTTTTTAGTTCCTAACGGGGGCCGCGCCTTCTAAAGATCGTGGGTTTAAATCTAGGCTATATCTTTTTAGATTACGCCCTAGAGCCGGATTTTCTTTGCCCGACATCACTCCGTTAACCTAATTAGGACCTATTATTTCTGCCCTCCTTATTTTTATTTATTTTTTAGGGTTTGTTAGGAAACTGCCTTTAAGGGGGACCTCTTTATATAGCTATAGGGCCGATAGATATAGAGTCCTACCCTCCCCCGATTTTACCCTCTTCTTTTTAGAAAGCTATACGCGTAGGAGCTTCTTTATATAACTTTAGGGCTAATAGATAACTAGGCCCGGGGCCTAGGCTATAAGTTTATAGGAGTCCTACCGATTTTTTAGCTTCTCTACCTAACACATCACCTCTTCTTATAACTATATCTTTTATAGTTTTTCGCCGTTTCTTTTACTCGTAACTACGTTAGCCTAATTAAAAGAAGACTAATCGAATGGCTCCGATTTTAATTAATTTAGCCTGCTAGTTATGAAGTTATTAGTTAATTTAGTGGCACGCGTTAGACCTTTACTATATTCGAAGCAGACTATATACCACTAATCCCGCCTACTCTTTTTGGATCTTAATGCTGCCTGCCGTTTTTGCTGGTAGTTACTGTTAATATCCGCTATTAATAAGTATTATATAGTTATAGGCAGAAGAATAAAGAGCATAAAGATATATATATCTTTATACTAACTTATATATATATTAATAATATTAATAAAGTATTTATGGCTTGATTATTAATATATAAGGTTAGTAATATGAAATACGAGAAGAGAAGAAGTCTATTGCATAATGCAAGGCAGTCTACTAAGTAATAGTAAACTATTGCATAAGGTAAAAAGCTTATATTAAGTCTACTACGTAATACAATATCCTTCTCTTCTTTATTCCTATTTCTATATATATCTACTTCTTATTACAAACAGCGTATAACTTAGTTACGTTAAATAAGCGACTAATTTGTTAATTCAATTGACTCTATGAAAACCCTAATCGTATTGC
The DNA here is from genome assembly GCF_042370955.1 of Sodiomyces alcalophilus JCM 7366. Lineage (NCBI taxonomy): Eukaryota > Fungi > Ascomycota > Sordariomycetes > Glomerellales > Plectosphaerellaceae > Sodiomyces > Sodiomyces alcalophilus. Next base: position 8,612,014 of record NW_027263532.1, read on the forward strand.
TAAAATCCTGCCCTTATTCCTGCGGCAGGCCCTATCCACTTTCGGGCGCGGAATAACCCGCTCCGAGCCCGTATTTAGCCAGCCTATACGACACACCGCCCTAACTAAATAACTTTTCGGCAGTTATTTAGTTAAGCTTATTTATAGGCTTCTTCTATCGATATATCCCCTTTTATAACGTCCACGTAACTTCTATCGAACTTCTCTTCCAGCTCTTCTAAATACTCTAGTAAGATCTCCTCTAGCTTATTTATATAAAGACGTCCCTGTATATATATCACTCCCACCTATTTCCTAAAGCTTATAAACTTTTCTCTGGATAGCACCTTTATTAACCTATCAGCGATTATTTTAGCGCTTATAATATAGCTAACTTTAATCCTTCTAACCTACTACGCCTCTTATAACTAGCTATTATATAGGGCTTATTTAGAACGACCGTAAGTCCTACTACTACGACCGTAACTAGTGGGCCAATGACGTGACGCCCGACCTCTCTATGTATCACACCCAATTTGTATGTACAAGTACATAAAATCACCATAGGTACATAGGTACATAGGTATAGCGTGTTATTTCCCTTATCTTATTAATTATTAAAATTTTCCGAGATACCTAGATACCTAGACAACACAGGAAAAGGCACACAGGCAGACAACTCCCCCTTAGGCAGACGATTCCCGTTATATTATGATTTAGGTCTTATTATAGCTGAGTTTAGGTGAAATGAATCTGTTAATAAGGAGGCTACCTACCTACCTTCGTAAGGACGATATAAATTAAATACTTGTTGTACCTAGTAGACGAGACAGGAGGTAGTTATATAAAGTAGAAAGTACCGACCCAACTCTGTACACGCGATACAATATGTCACTATATAGACCTACCAGGACCTATAAGTTAACGCCGTAATCGTGTATTTAATTAAGCGATCTCCGCCGTTAGTAGGCGTATCGTTTAGCTATTATCGTATTATATCTTTAATCGTTGATTATTAAATATTACGCCTATCGCCTTTAATAACCTCTTCGTGAATATCCCTTCCTTCGCACCTTATATAAGCGAGAGCAGCTCCGCCTCTATTATTAACGTTATAACCGTTGCTTATTTATTAGCTCGCTAGGCTACTATGCTTCTAAATAGGCGTATTATAAATACCTAACTGCTCTTTTAATTAATTAAGTTACCCGTAAAGGACGCGTTAGTGAAGACCTTAATAGAGTCGCCTCCACCTAATTCCAAGGCGTACGTTTATATAGCTAATAGATATCGGATTAAATAATCGGCTACTTCGTGATACTAATGGCTCGGGTCTATATTAAATCTATAGAGTCGGGATACTATAAAGGCAATATCGGGGCGTAAAATTACTAAAGCGTATAAGACGGAACCTATCTTATATTAATAGTTTTTAACTATAATGGACTTTCCTGCGTATAGCAGCAGCTCTGCCGGCTTTATAGGACTTATAGACTTATAGTTAGATACTATTAATAACGGATATCCTACCTTCACAATATAATCGCGTTATAATAGCTATATCTTCCTCGAGGGACGGTCCCGAATATCCTTAATCCAAAGGGACTACTATAATAGCTGCCCGCCTTATAGTGCGTAATACTCTCGGAGGCTCGCGATAGCTTATTCTATCTCTTCCTTAAAGTCTTCCTTAAAGCCGATCACGATATCGTCCACGTAAAAGAATAAGATCAGCCCACGGCATATAAAGTAGCAGGGCTCTTACGGCACTATCTTAAACCCGTCTCTTTTTAGCACTTCTATAATATATTTTTACTACAGCAATAAAGACTCCCGCAGCCCATATAGTGCCTTCTTTAACAATAATAATCAACCTGATACCGCGGGCCCGGGTAGGAACCGTATATATATATATATATTATATAGCAGAGGGGCGTGTATAAAAGCGTTAATGATATCGTACTGTATTAAGGATAAATCAAAGCAGGCGGCGATCGCTATTAATAATCTAAAGGAGCGATCGGCAAGAGTGGCTATATATATATCTTCTAATAAGTCTTAATACTATTAATCTCCGCGGACTATTAATCTAGCCTTATACTTCTATAAAACGCCGTGCTTATTAAACTTATAGGTTATTACCTATATATAGCTAAGCACCTAATACCCCTTCGCCCTATCCTTTAGCACTATAATCCACGAGCCTATCTCTTTACAACTCTTCAGGTAATCCCTTTAGGCTTATCGGAATAGGATTTCGTATAGGTGGTTTTTAAGGTCTTGTTAATTTCTCGGAGGGGCCGGCAGTTATTTACGGTGTATCTTACGGGGCCTCTTAAATATCTTTTGAATTTTTAACTTCGTTAGCGGCTTACTATTTAAATTACGGACTAATAGGGTATATCTTCCTGCGTTAAACGGGGAGATCTAGACGCGGCTACTATTATAGCTTCGAAATTTAGCTCCCCCCTGCTTTATAGGTATATAGCCCGTAAAAGCAGCCGCCGTAAGCCCTGCCTAAGGAGGGGTTTCTAGTAGAGTTAGAAGGTCACTATCTAGGCGTTAGTGATTAATCGCGGCCATAGAAGAGTCTTTTCTAGCTCCGGCCTCGTAGGCTTTATAAGCTCCTCCCACCGTTCCGGCCTCTTAGGCGCTATAAACGGTTCCACCCCCTAAGCCTCGAGGCCGGCAGGCGCAGCCCTTAGGAGAGGTTCGTTAACCTCGCTACCCGGCTAGAGAATAGGCTTAAAGTATACTATTATATATATCTCGGCCGCCTTATCTTACGGGTCGCCTTAGTTTAATTATATATATATCTATTAGGCGGATCTAATTAATAATATCCACTAGCTCTTCTTCTGTTAATTAACGTAAATCGTCCTTTAGGGCTTCGAGACTACTGTTAAAATACTTTTATTTGTTAAAGAGAACGTCACGTATATAAACGATACGATTACTCTGGAGTCCCGTAACCTAGATATAATAAATATTAGTTAAATCGTATCCTATAAGGTAGCCGATATAGGCTCGCGGCGCTAGTCGATTTTAAATCTTTCTAGATGTCGTTAGGGCCGCTCTAGTTATAGGAAAAGCCTTATAACCATAGGCCCGAAGGTAGCCTAGCTACCGCTTACGTTAATAAAGGACTTCGAATAGGGTCTTCCAGCCAAGGCGCTATTTTAGTATTCTATTTTATACGTAGGCGGCAGATAGACCGACCTTAATCCATAAGAAATCAGGTAATCGGGAGTGGATTCGCATAGCTCGTGCCTTTAGCATAACAACAGCTCCAGATCTTTCGGCACCACTATTCTATACGGGGGTCTCTACTATAGGGGACTCTAATTAGATACTAAAACCTTTAGCCAAGCCCTGTATTTCGAGCGATTATATCAGTTCGTTATTATATTTAAAGACCTGTACCTAGCAGTTAAATTAGCTTTAAACCCATTTAATATATTAGTTTATAACCGCATAGATATCAGAGGCTCTTTTCAACGTTATAGCGTGGCAGGTAACGAAGCCGCTATATCGATCCGTGAAGAATATAATCCGTACACAACCCTCGGCGGTTAGTTAGAACTCCGTGAAATCGATCGCCTACCTCTCGCCGGCGTAGCTTAGAGCTATTCGGGTCCACCGGCTAATCTATCGCTAGATCTTAGATTAGGCGTAGGCGTTATAATCCACCGTTCCTGGTCCCTTTAGTTTAACGCCCTATAACTACTCTTCTAGTTACTTAATTATATCAGGGCCGGCGTGCCCTAGCCGAAGGTACTATAGGTTACCGTCGGCTTAGCTAGCTAGTCTTTCGATCGGTTTTCGAAGAGGCTCCTTACTAGTCCGTAAATAGACTAATAAGATAGAACACTATTAACCTAAAAGAGCAGCAGCTAAGGCGTTATTAACTGGAAAGAGCTTTATAACGGTTTAATTACAGTAGACACTTAGCTTATAAAGAATTCATCGATCACGGCGGCGTATATAATCGGTTAGCGGCTTTTAGTCCTACTAGTAACCGTTCTAACATATCTTCTTATTAAAGACCAGGTTATAGACGAAGTCTTCGTAGTAGGCTACGTCTTTTAACCGGAACTTAATCGGGCCGGCCATTCCTTCTATTATAATAATAACGTCTTTATATCCTCGAATTGGCACCGTTATAATACCGGCGATTATAACGTTACCAGGGCGGGCCAGGCTATAATCCGTAAATCTACTTCTATTATAAAAAACGTGGGAGGTGGCACCTAAGTCTAATATCGCGGATTACCGTAAAGGATATACGGCGGCCAAGAGGGCGGCCGCCGGGGCTTCTAGTCGGCGTGGCTCTATACCTCTACCGCCACCGCCACCGACTTCGTTATTATTATTAATGGCTTTACTATTACTACCGACTTTATTATTATTATCGGTAACAGCGGTCCTCTTATCCGTATATAGTCACGCCTCCTCGAAGACTTTATTATTATTATTATTATCGCTATCGCCGCCGCCACTAACTTTATTATTATTATTAATAGCTTTAATATTACTACCGACTTTATTATTATTATCGGTAACAGCGGTCCTTTTCCTTTTATTTCGGGACCTAATCTTCTCCACGGCGCCTTATAGGTCCCGGTCTATCCTAAGGGACTTCTTTATAAGCCTCCTAATAGAGTCGTTAGCTTAAAAGCCCTCCGGCGCTAACTCTAGGAATAGGATCTAGTAGCCCTATAGATTATAGCCGCGACGGTAGCACACGGGGCACTTATATATATTAAAGAGGGATTACCTACGCTTAAAGCTTATACGGTTAGTTAACTTTCCTTTAGAGTTAGTGATACGGCCCTACTAGGCTCCGCTCCGGTCAGTCATCCCGGCTTATTATAGCCTATTATCATCGTCAACCAGGTTAAGGGCCGGGAAGGCTATAGTTCTATGGCTTCGAATAGGCAGCGTATTAAGTTATTCCGCCGCCTTCTTTCCTTCCACGATAAGGGTTATCGCCGTCACTATTTTAAGGTCCAGCGTTAATTCCTTTATATCTACCTAGTTACCCAGGGCAGGTCGTATAGAGTTAAAAAAGTCGTTAATACAAACCTCTCGGGAGTTATTATATATCCCGACGTTATAATAGTCCTAAATCCGGTCCTACTTATCGTCTAGCCAGGCGGCTACCTTCCTTAGGTTAGTAGGACGCTTATTCTTATAAAGGTCGTAGTTCTTTTAGGAGTCCTTTATACGGGTCGCGATATAGGGTGCGGCGTCGGCTTATACTACTACGAAGATCTTTTCCGGAGTCGTGCCCTTTATTAGGGCCTTCCGTCTCTTCGCTACGATTAACTCTTCTACCCACTTAAGTATACCGTTAATACCCTTCTGATAAATCTCGTAGTCCTTACCATCTTGTTTATATCGACGGTAGTCTTCGATATAGGCGGCCTTACCTATAGCCGTTAGCTCGGAGATATTAATAGGGTGCCCGTTTATATTAGCGATAAAGGCGTAGGAGGCAAATTCGGGACGGGTGGCTTATTACGGGTAAGGGATTAGCTCGTTAGGGCGTAGGAAGTCCTAGACTCCGTTACTACAAGCCCTGACTCCGTAGAGGCGTTACTATAGCTCCTAATCTCCGTGGCTCGTGTAGATAGTCGTATTTAAGGTTATAATTATAGTTATAGCTATAGGCAGCTCGGCATAAATAGCTTTAATAGGTTATTAAGCAAATAAGACTCTTAATTATTATAAACAGCATATAACTTGGTTACGTTAAATAAGCGATTAATCTATTAATTTAATTAACTCTATGAAAACCCTGATCGTAGTGCTAAAATCCTGCCCTTATTCCTGCGGCAGGCCCTATCCACTTTCGGGTCCGGAATAACCCGTTCCGAGCCCGCCTTTGGCCAGCCTGTGCGACACTTCTTCCCTATCTCTTCCTCTCTTTCTTCTTTTCTAAGTTAGTTACTATATTCTTAATATATACGGAGGTTATCCACGATAACTAATATATCCTGGATTATCGAGAATTATTCACAGGTTATAAGCCCGGCAAGCTCTCCTTTCTTCCGCTCCTCTCGACGATAATCCTGTCTGGAAGACGATTCTTTTCCCGGAAAGGTTCGTGCTTTTCTAGCTAGGTTAGTCTTCCAGCTACTCTTCTAGCTACTCTTCTAGCTACTCTTCTAGCTACTCTTCCAGCTACTCTTCCAGCTACTTTTCCAGCTACTCTTCCAGCTACTCTTCCAGCTACTCTTCCAGCTACTCTTCCAGCTACTCTTCCAGCTACTCTTCCAGCTACTCTTCCAGCTACTCTTCCAGCTACTATTCCAGCTACTCTTCCAGCTACTCTTCTAGAGCTACTCGACGATTCCAAGGTTAAAGAAGGAACCGAAGACGTTTCCCTCTTTCCTAGATCCTTTCTAGGATTCCTGGAACTCGCTGGCTTTCCCAGAACTTCCTAGGACTCGGCCTCTCTTTTTAAGACTTCCTGGAACTCGCTTGCTTTCCCAGAACTTCCTAGGACTCGTCGATTACTCCTAGATATCTCCGGGACTCTTATTCTCTTCATGGGATTTTCTAGGAATTTTCCTAGATTTTCTAAGATTTCTTCTAGAATTCCCCTCGTCTTCCTGAATTCCCGGCCTTCACCAAAAAGCTTATTTTCGTACCAGAAAGCTTAAATCCGTTCGGATTTGCCACCGCGGTTTAGCCCGCTTTTTCTAAACAATAATACCTCTTTCCGACCGATAGAGGTTCCGATAGAGGTTCCGCCCGTTTTCCTGCCTCTTAGCACCTCTTCCCGACCGATAACGGTTATTCCTTTTCCCCTTTTCTTTGGCCGTAAACGAACGATCGATTCGAACGACCGATATAAAATAAAGAAAAAGAGATAAAGTAAAAAACAAGACCAGGGATTAAACGGGTGAAAAGGAGCTATAAGTATACCGTTGCACCACTCACGTTATATTTTACGTAGCTTTATTAAGTGACTTGCAGAAATGGTTTAAATACTTAGCTATGGTTAAGTAGAAGTCTTTAAGATATCGTCTATAATAATCAACCGTTTTACAAACCGTTTTCAGTTCCGGATCCACTATCTATTACTCTATTCATAGAGTGTATAAGAGGTTTTCCTTTTCCTAAATATATTAGGAAATAATAAGGAATACCGAAGATATAAAAGAGATTTCTTATCTCTTAGAACTCTTAGAACTTCGTGCTTATTAACATTATTTAAGATACTTCTCTTCATTAAAGAAAGCTTTTAAGGAAACTATGACTTTAAACAATTTACTTTATTATAAAAGCAAAGAGAAAAGACTTAAGACTTAAGGCATACTTCCCTTTATTAAGAAAAGCTTTTAAGGGAAATCATAACTTTAAGTTATTTCCTTTATTATAAAAGCATAAGAAAGGAAAGAAGAGTCTTTATACTATAGTAGATTATTATCTACGTTTATAGTAAAAGCCTTAAAGTTATAAACATAACCAGAACTCTAATAGATATTAAGCATAGGCTACTCTATTATTATAAAAGAGTAGTATAAAGGTTAAGACTTTTATATTCCTTTATAAAATCTAGTAGCTAAGAATTATTCCTAACTGGATATCTTTCTGTATAAAGGTAAAGGAAATAATCGTGTAACTACACGAGCTCTTTATTATATTATTCTAAGAGTACTCTTAATAGGTCTATGACTCTATATATCGATATTAATCGATAAGTGGAACTAAGTCCGGTTATTACTATACTTCTTAATAAAGAGAAGTAATTAATAGTTATCACCTTACTTCTTAATAAAGGAAGTAGTTATAATATGTCCTGAAAACTCCTAAAAAGAAAAGATATAAAAAAAGTAAAAGGATATAATAATAACTGTTTTACAGCAAGATACCTTTGCTTTATTATATGCCCTAAATAATACCCTGATACCTTTTAGGTTAAGGGGGGTTAAGTTATAAACAGTTTAAAAGAAAAGTCCTTTAAAAGAGTATTAAAGCTCTAAGCCTCGCTCCTATTTTTCTTAATAAAGAAAAAGGGGTAATAATGACTTTATATTTACCTCTTACATAAAAAGATAAATAAGGTTTTATATCCTTATCTAATAAGGAATTTAATATTTAAAGGAGATAGAAAGATTATAAATCTCGTCTCTATAAATTCAAAGTATAATATGACTTTACTATCTTAAAGACATAATATTTGGATAGTCCTGGTAATATTACCGGTGATTCTAATATTAGGATATTTATCTTATTTACTATACCTACCCAGAAAAGCTATGGATATTGCAGAAGAAATAGAAGAGGCAAAACCCTCTATTATTTATAATAAACTGGTTTTAAAATCAGTTAATGAATGAAATATATGAAGTATTATCTTCGTGGCCTTATAATATCAAACAGAGTTACTGTTATGATAGTGAAGTTACTTTACTTCTATCTAAAAAGGCATTATTTATATCTATTATATCCTATTAATAGCAGAAGCGGGTACTAGGCCTATAGTATCAAAATATCTATAAAGAGTATATAGCCTTAAGGAACTAAGAAGATATTCCTTCTAAAGGACTACTTAGATATTCCTTTCTATGGCTAAGAAGTCTTCCTACCTTTTATAAGGAATAAAAGACTTAATAATAATATTATTATTATATAACTCTTTAGATATATTCCTTTCTGTATCTATAACGGTTTTATTAAACCTTATAACCATCCACGTTAAAAGTCGAAGATTATTATATCTTAAAATAAACATAGCAAAGATTGCACTAAAGTTCTAGGACTTATATATCCATAAATAGATCTAATTCTACCTTTAAAAGGTCTATATATCCGATAATAGACCAGTTAGAAAACAGCAATATAGAAGCAAAAACAAAAGCTTTTTTTTAAAGGACTTTATGTTCCTAAAGCATATAAGGTTAGGGTATTTAACCTAAGGCCTTAGCAGTATACTTAGAAATACTCTACTTCACTAAAGGATTAATGATATCCAAAGAAGAGATTATGAATATAAGAATAGTATTGCTTAGAAGCAATTAGGGGCAGAGAAGTACTCTCTTCACTAAGACGTCTTATTACAGATGTTCTACCTATAAAAGTCCCTTATATGCATAAGCCATATAGCTTAAGTTATAAACTATGGTTAGTATACTTGGAAAGGTTAAGACCTAGCTTTCTATGCAGGTTTAAAAAATGCCTTTAGGGTAAAAGCTATTAAGCTTATCCTCTTATTTTAATTATAGGTCTATAAAGTGTCTTTTAAATTAAAAAGCCTGATCTTTCGAAGAAGAAGATTTTACTGGTCTATAACGTATAGTATTATACGGACCTTAATCTTAGAAAATCACAACTGCGATCCTTACATGGTTAATAAACAGGCTTATATAACTATATGGAGTTCGGTTTCTATAAGAAATAATCACGAACTTAAAAGCGTATTTAAACAATAATTAGTATATATTTTATTATATAAATAACCGAAGGTCTTCAAAGCAGCGCAAGGAGTCTGATTTAATTATTCTAATTTAGGAATAACAGACTATGACTTCCCCTTAAAAGCGATCCTGCAAAAGAAAATTCCTCTATCCAAAGAAGACGAATAATAATAATAATAACAAAAGTTCTTAAATGGGCTACGATGTATAGCGGCATCAGGGCTCCAACCGAGACTTAGTCTCCTACAAAAAAACCCGTCGTATTAATAGGATCGTTAAAATTCCTCTATATATCTATGAATATAAGAGGTAAAAAAGGCATTTCTAAGTTCCAGACAACCTCCAGTTAATCTAGGAGTGGTGCTTCTGTCTTTTTTCTAAAAGAGAAGCTATATAGACTTTATCTCTGAGTCCTAAAGCTCAGATTACGATCTAAAAAGTAAGGCCTTACTATATTAATCAGAAGATACCCTTTAAGGAAGTCTTTAGCAGTTTATTATAGAGAATTTACTCTTTACTGCAAATCATATACGAACCAGTTATCTAAAGCAAAGCCTATAAAAGCCCGAATAAATTATAAACGATAGAGGCTACAGAAGCTAAGAGTCGAAGAAAAATCTGGAATACCTCGTATATTATATATATACAATCTCCTAAAGAGGATATAACGCTACCTGTACACCTAGAAGGGGGTGGTAGGTCTAGAAGATATATTAAATGCGTTTATACTGGAAAGCCAATATAAAGGCCCGGTGGGTTATATATAGTTTTGAAAAGAGGCACTTTCGTATCTTAAAACTATAGTTAGTCACCTATAAAGCATCTAGCTATATGTTAACCTATATCCTTAGAGTTTATCTCGGTTGGATACTACACAGCTATAATTTGCTACAAACTCAAACAGCGAGTATACGCAAAGCAGCTAATATACACTATACAGTATATATATACTAAAATAAATATTAAGTTACTTATATAATCTAATAGTCTTTATGACTATTATAAGGCTTAAAGCCGTTATTACAGGCTAAAAACAAGGCATTATTCGGGCTATAAAAGCCTATATCACTGGCGTAATTATCTGATAAAGTTCCTAGTATTCTGGGACATATGGTATCCTCTAAAGTAAAGCTGCCTAAAACATTATAAGTCCTGCTATAAAAAGACTTAATAATAAGTTATATACTTATAAAAGGCTCTATCCCTATCTATAGGGAGTTTTAAAAGACCAGTTCAGGCTATTAAACTACTATTAATTCCGAAAGGAAGGTATAAGCCTATACTATCTAAAAGTTATAGTAGCATATAACTCAAGTCTTTAACGGCATATACTCCTATTATTACTCAAAGAATACTATAGAGGGGCAGACCCGTGTTCCGGGTCTGGACGTCATGGATATCACGTAACCACGTACGCGGTCCCAGAGATCTGGTCTTATATACGGCTATTCTTCGGAATAGACCCACTATATCTAGCTAGCTTTTTCGTCCGATCTTTCACGATCATCACCTATCACCCATCATAATCACAATTTGTATTATCCTTCCTTTTCCGGCTATCTAGACGATCCAGAAGAGCCGACTATAGGCCCGCCTGCCTATCTAGCTATTCGTTCCCCTAATTAGACCACTACCGACCCTTCTAAAGGCCCGGCAACCGTCTTATCGGGACCCTTAGCTCTAGATACGGACCCGTGATAAGCCTAACCCTTCCTTTCGGCTAGCCTATTAGTTAGTTATTTATTTAGCCCTACGGGGAGCCGTTCTGCATAGTAACGGCTTCGCCTTTCTTTAATTAGTGCTCGGAGGCGGATATAATTAGCGTGGGGATTCCTGCGTATAAAGGTAGTTCCGGCCTGCCTAAATAAACGGCCTATTAATAGTATTAGTTAGTGATACGGTCACGGTTTTCCCTTTAAGTCTTTGGTCTTGAGTCTTGAGTTTCGGTTACGATATAGCTTCGGTTAGGATACAGTTTTAGATACGGCATAGCTTCGATTTCGATATAGTTTTGGATACGATATAGCTTTAGTTACGATATAGCTTCGGATATAGTTCGGCTTTAGATATAGCATAGTTTTAGTCATAGATTACCCTCTAATAACGGCCGAAGGGCTTAAGTCAAGGCCCGGAAGAATAGCGCGTTACGTGGGCACCAGAAAAGAAGAAAGATAAGGTTACGATACGAGTTCAGATTCCGGATATAATATAGTAATAACCATAAAAACAATACAAACACTATATATAACAAAAACACCAAAAACAGTTTCTTAGGGCCCGAGTCTCCGGAAGAGCGATCCTGATAGTGCTTCGGAAGAGCAGAGGCTGCCTGCTTATTAGTAATAGCTATAAACCATCCCGACGCAGAGACTGCATATAGATTAATTGTCTATCCCAACGTAGAGACTACTTACGCACTAATAGTCCTAAAGATCCGGTTCGACGGTCCCGAGTACCACGGATCCGGAAGAGTAGAGACTACCTACTTAGAAAGAACAGTCTAATCCGACGCAGAGACTGCCTATAGATTAATAGTCCTAATATAAGAGGAGGACGCCTTAGCGTCGTAAGAGGAGGATCCAATACCGGGACGGTCAGCCTCCTTAAGGTGGTCGCGCGTAGGATACGTTTCTGTTTTACCTAATCGGCTTAACCTCCTATTTTAAGGTCGTCGCGAGAGTTACGCTAAAGGCGTACGAGGCAGCTTTAAAAGAGCTTTACACTCTAAGGTTTAGCCGTGATATCTCTTTACTGTTTACTTCCTGTTCGTCTAATTAGACTAACGGTAACGTTATTACCCGTGGGCCGCCCACCGTTCCGGGTAGTCCATATAAACGCAGCCGAAGCAGTAGTCGGAAGAGCCGCCGCCGCGGCAGAAGTACGACTCCACGGAAGAGTCAGAAACCGAGTCCTCCCGCCGTTTAGCAGAAGAGTTCCGCCGCCCGGCACGATCCTATTCGCCTAATCAGGTATTATTCCTACGGTCAGGATAGCCACCGTCGGCGTAGGTGCCCGGAAAAGAAGATCCGGAAGAGCTCTCGTGATAGCTCCGCGCTTTAGACGAACTGGCGCGTTAAGTCCGTTAATCCCGTTATTCCGGCGCCGAGCTCCTATACTAGCTCTATAGCGCCTGAGACTTCGAAGAGCTCCCCTGCCTCCACCGATTCCGTGGTACTAGTTCCGAAGAGTCCCTTAACTATAGACTCCGTGGCGAATAAACCTGCTATTACCGTTACCGCTACCACCCCTCCCGCTATCCCTTTAGTCTAGAGTCCTCCCGTGGACTCTATAAAGGAGAAGAAGACGCCTACCGTTCCTTTAGTGGAAAAGAGTCCTCCCGTGGACTCTACTACTCCCGCTATTCTGCCGCAGAGCTCCCGTGCTAGCTCTACCGCGCCCGCCGTTAAAAAGAGCCCCGTTAGCTCTATAGTTCCGAAGAGTCCTCCTGTGGACTCCGTGATAAAGGAACCTGCCGTTACCGCCGCCACCGCCCCTCCCGCCGTTCCTACCGCCCCCTCCCGCCTACCTCCGGGCTTAGAAGAGGAAATATAGGCATAGATCGATAAGTATACGGAAAAGGCCAACAAAAAGGAACGCCGATATATTATAGGCCTGCCTCCTGCCGTAAAGACCGTCACTACTAACCCGTTCGTTAACCTCCTTACCCGCCTACCTAAGTAAACGGGTTTCCTGCTACCCGATAGCTTCGAAAATCCTTATCCATAGTGGTATATAGGCTACTATAGCCGAAGCCGGCCATATATTAAAGAGATATTCGGTAGCTCCCTAGAAAAGGAAGTAAAGAAGGTGGAGATCTAAGCTTTATAGCAGGTAATAAAGACGATAGAAGTAAAGGTATAGCGAAAGCAGGGCCTTTATAATTAGGCGTTAACGTAATCGTTTTCGGGAGACAAAGACATTTATCAAATTATAAAAGCTTTTTCTAGTTCTTAACGGGGGCCGCGTCTTCGTGGATTTACCTCTAGGGCCAAGGGGATTTTTAATACTATTTTCCTTACTATCTTCCTCCCTCCACCTACCTCTTTTCCCTTTTTCCCCTTTCCTTTTCCCGCCTCCTTTCCCTTTTTCCTTTTCCTCATTTTCCGTCCACCTATTCCTTTACCTAATCAGGGCAACAGAATCGTTTTCGGAAGCAGAAGTCGTTTATAGAGCCGTAGGAGCTTTTCTAGTTCCTAACGGGGGCCGCGTCTTCTAACGATCATAGGTTCGAATCTAGGGCCGCGTCTCTTTTTGATTATGCCCTGCGACCGGATTTCTTTTTCCGAAGCTGCTCCGTTAGCCTAATCAGGATCTATTATTTCTGCCCTTCTTATTTTTGTTTTTGTTTTTTTTAGGTTATTTAGAAAGCTGCCCTTAAGGGGGCCATTTTCGTATAGCTTTAGGGCCGATAGATATAGAGTCCTGCCCTCCCCCGATTTCACCCTGCCCGATTTTTATTCCCTTTTCTTCTTTTCCTTTTTAGAAAGCTATACGCGCAGGAGCTTCTTCGTATAGCTTTAGGGCCGATAAACAACTAGGCCCAGGGCCCAGCCTATAAGTCTCTAGGAGCAACCTACTAAATTAGTCTAGCCTATAAGTCTATAGGAGCCGCCTACACGGATTTTTTAGCTTTTCTTTTTACCTCTTCGTTAGACTATATCTTTTATAGTTTTTCACCGTTTCTTTTGCTTATAACCACGTTAGCCTAATCCGAAGAAGAGTAATCGAACGGCTCTGATTTTAATTAATTTAGCCAGCTAGTTATTAAGTTATATATGGGTTAGTTAGCCACTATTCCTACCGCCTACTTATTTAGATCTTAATCCTACCTACCGTTTTCTGCCGGCAGAGTCACCACGAGCTTTTCCTCTTTTCCCCTTTTCCTCTTTTCCCCACTCTTTTTTTACTACTCTTCTTTTCCCGATATCTTTATTCCTCTAATCGGCCCGAGCCTAATCCGCCTACCTATAGTTAATCCCGTTAATCCTGCTCTTCTTCTTCCTATTCCTTCGAGCCCGGCCACGAATTCTGCCGCCTCGAAGAGTCCTGCCGCGAGCCCCGGTTCTATTCTTCGCCCACCGACTCTACGAATAAACCGATAAACCGACCTGCCTTCCTGCGTGCCGTGCTATACTATAAAAAGATCCAACCTGCGTGCTTTATGCCTATGAACCGGAGTTGACTGCCTGCCTTAATCTAGGTAGTAGAAAGAGATAGATATACTCTACGCCGTCGCCTAGTTCTGCGTTCTGCGTCGTTAATCTTTTACTAGGGCCGCCGCCTATTTACTACCGCCGCCGCCTATTTACTACCGCCGCCGCCGCGTTACCTTATTCCTATGGTCACGACCAGGAACTAAAGAGGCCGCCGCCGCCTGCCCTGCGTGCGCGTTCACGGTCACGTCTTCTACGTCACGGTCTTCTTAAAGAATACGCTAGGGCCGCCGCCTATTTACTGCCGCCCACTACCGCCGCCGCGTTACTTATTCCTATAGTTATAACCAGGAACCGAGGAAGCCGCCGCCGCCGCCTAGCTTACGTACAAAGGACCTACGAGGTCACCTCTACGTCTTTAAGGTCACCGTCCTTCGAGCCCGCGTCTTTAAGAGACGTCTACAGGAATACACACGCGCGAGGAAAGATACGGAAACTATAGTTAGACTGCTTATAGATACCCTGATCAGGGCAATAGAGATATATTTAGGCTAGTTAAGTCGGTTATTCGATTACTTGTTTATGTTTATGTTAAAATTATCAAGACCTCGAGGGCGTGGCTTAATAATTTAGGGCCGATTATAAAGGGGCAGACCCGTGTTCCGGGTCTGGACGTCATAGATATCACGTAACCACGTACGCGGTCCCAGAGATCTGGTCTTATATACGGCTATTCTTCGGAATAGACCCACTATATCTAGCTAGCTTTTTCGTCCGATCTTTCACGATCATCACCTATCACCTATTATAATCATAATTTATATTATCCTTCCTTTTCCGGATATCTAGACGATCCAGAAGAGCCGACCGTAGGCCCGCCTACCTATCTAGCTATTCGTTCCCCTAATCAGACCACTGCCGACCCTTCTAGAGGCCCGGCGACCGTCTTATCAGAACCCTTAGCTCTAGATACGGACCCGTGACAAGCCTAAACCTTCCTTTCGGCTAGCCTATTAGTTGGTTGTTTGTTTGGCCCTACGCGGAGCCGTTCTGCACAGTAACGGCTTCGCCTTTCTTCAATACTTTATTTCCTTTTATAAAAAGAAGTATATAAGGCCGATATAAAATATATTAATAGGAAATAGGTGCCTTACTTTACCTAGTATTGCAAAATAGACTAATATCAGTCTATGCAGTATCTATATACTAGCTATTAAAGTAACCCGTTCAAAGACCATTTTATGGCTTTATAAGAGGGCTAAGGCAAAAGCCTATCCTGATATAGACTATATAAGACGCATATATATATTTAGTCACTGCCTAAGAGTTCTTAAAATCTGTACTTAAGAGGATCTTATTTTAGATTCGGGTATAGAAAAGCCAATTAACCCATTATTATCTTATAAGATTACGAGGGGGCTAATAGATTTACTTAAAATCTCTGAAAACCATAAAAATATTAACAGTTAATATAATCGCGGTTAGCATTTGTATTATAATAGGAATATAATAAACGTATATTTATTACGGTATTATCATTATAACCAGGGCTGTTAATTATATAACATAAGACCATAACTGGTATATAAGCATTTCTAACTAAACTCGCAGAGTTACAAGCTTTTATTAATAACCTATATCATTAAATTAAAAAGGCTATTATCAGGGGGTAGTGGGTTATAACCTTTCTAGGTTTTCCCACTATATAGACTTTCAACCTTTTTCCTATTATCAAAGGCTTAGTGGGTTTTTCACCATATAGTTTTTCCACATTCTAAACTAGAAGGTTTTTACCCAAATTATAGGGTTTTTACCTAGGTATAAGGATTTTTAGAGTTTTTTCCTATCTTAAAAAGTCCTAGGATCTCTTGCTTAGATTATAAGAGATCTTTCTCAGAAGTAGGTTTTTTACCTGTATAGGGTTTCCCTATAGGTTTTCCTACTATTATGCTTAGGGTATTTTCTCCCTATTATAAGGGTTTTTGCCTAAGTTAAAGAATTATCTACCTTTTAAGGAGATTTTCTTAGATTAAAAAGGGGTTCTTTAATACTTTTTTCCCCTATAGTATGCATAAAATGC
Organism: Sodiomyces alcalophilus JCM 7366; assembly: GCF_042370955.1. NCBI lineage: Eukaryota > Fungi > Ascomycota > Sordariomycetes > Glomerellales > Plectosphaerellaceae > Sodiomyces > Sodiomyces alcalophilus. Next base: position 8,628,654 of record NW_027263532.1, read on the forward strand.
TATGCACTTATTCTTTATATAAAAAGAAAGAAAGTCGAGAAGAAGAGCCTTAATACCCTTTTTAGCACCTATTAATTTAGCAATAAATGCTATCTAAGCTAGATTGTCTGGCTTAGGAGGGGGTGTTAATATCCGCTATTAATAACTATTATATAGTTATAGGCAGAAAAATAAGGAGCATAAAGATATATATATCTATATACTAACCTATATATATATTAATAATATTAATAAAGCATTTATGGCTTGATTATTAATATATAAGGTTACTAATATGAAATACGAGAAGAGAAGATGTCTATTGCATCATGCAACGCAGTGTACTACGTAATAGTAAGCTATTGCGTAAGGTAGAAAGCTTATATTAAGTCTGCTACGTAATGCAGAAAGCTTACCTTAAGTCTACTGCGTGATACAATATCCTTCTCTTCTTTATTCCTTTTTCTATATATATCTGCTTCTTCCCTATCTCTTCCTCTCTTTCTTCTTTTCTAAGTTAGTTACTATATTCTTAATATATACGGAGGTTATCCACGATAACTAATATATCCTGGATTATCGAGAATTATTCACAATAACTATAAGCTTATCCTGCTTACCCTTTTCCCTCTCTTTTTCTTACTCTTTTTACTACTCTCCTTCGCCCGATATCTTTATTCCTTTAATCGGTGTAAGCCTAATCCGCCTACCTATAATTAATTCGATCAATCTTACTAATCCAATTAACCTAGTTTATCCTATCGATCGTACTACTCTTTTTCTTCCTATTCCTTTAAGCCTCGCCACGATACTACCGCCTCGAAGAGCCTACTAATTCCTGCTACAAGACCCGATCCCGTTCTTCGCTTATCGACTCTATAAAGGAACCGACGAACCGACCCTCTTATATACCGTGTCACGCCACCACTAAAAAGATCCGACCTATATGCTTTACGCCTACGAACCGAAATAGACTGCTTACCTTAATCTAGGCAGTAAAAAGAGATAGATATACTCTATAAGAGATATAGAAATGCCGAGATACTTTTATATAGGCCCGTCGCTTATAATCTTCTTATAGACCCCGAGAATATATAATGCAATTAATAGATTAAGTGAGTAATCGCGAAGAGTAAAGAGATAATCAGGACAAGGCACTTAGTGGTTAGAACGTGATTATACTTAAGTTAGAAGGTAGGGGGTGCTAAAGAGTTAAATTAATCGCTAGCCTCCTTATCCTAAGGGCGGCTATCTATCCTTTCTTATATATATACTAGCTAGCTTTCGTCTAGCGCGAGAGTCTATTCTGCCTAATTGATTACTATCTATTAGCTCGTAGCGATAACTCGACTTATACCCCGGTGCCGACTATTTTATAGCCTACGTCGAGTTAGGTACCAGACCGGGTACTCCGTAGTTATCCGTAATCTACGCCGGTCTAGAACCCTATCGTGACTCGTAACTATACGGTACTTAGGTACCGGAGGTCCCGCACCTAATAGGGCGCCCCGTCTTTATAGTTTCCGTCCCGGAAACCTTAATTCTAATCTAATATTCCCGGGTTTTCCTCCGACCTAATATTCTCTATATCCTCTCCGGCCCCGATCCCTCGAATAACTCCATTATGACTCTAGCCTAATCTGCCTGTTACGTTCCTCCCTTTAATTTCCTATCCTAAAATATCGTCCTTTATAGTGACCCTATTCTGGTTAGAATATATTCCTTTACTAACTGCTTTATTATCCCGAATATCTTTAGGAAGGCTGGCCTGCGACTGCCTTTATTATGATACTAGGGTAGTCGTTCCTTCTAGTTATAGGGTTACCTTGATAGACCCGAGAATATATAGTTCCGAAATCCTAATTAGTCTATAGACCTCGAGACTTTTTATTACCTGCTTTTACGAGCTACGCCGTTAATTCTCCTGCTATGATCTTTACAGCTATTTCTACCTGGTTCTGCGTTTTATATTATTGATCTTTTACTAAGGCCGCCGCCTTATTCCTATAGTTATAACTAGAAATAGAAGAGGCCGCCGCCTGCCCTGTGTATACGTTTATTATTATAGTCTTTGTAAAGAATACGCTATGGCCGCCGCCTATTTACCGCCGTCGCGTTGCTTATTCCTTATACGGAACCGAGGAAGCCGCCGCCCCCGCCTAGCTTATATACGAAGAACCTATAAGGTTACCTCTATCTATAAGGTTACTATCCTTCGAGCCCGTGTCTTCGAGAGGCGTCTTTAGGAATACACGCGCGAGGAATAAAGGACTATTACTGGACTGCTTATAGATATCCTAATTGGGGTAATAGAGATATATTTAAAATAGTTACTGTTTATGTTTATTTATATTAAAATTCTTAAGACCACAAGGCGCGGCTTAATAATTTAGGACCGATTATAGAGAGGCAGACCCGTGTTTAGGGTCAGGACGCTATAGATATCACGTGACTATATACACGGTCCTAGGGACCTGGTCTATCTGCGGCTATTCTTCGGAATAGACCCACTATATCTAGCTAGCTTTTTATCTGATCTTTTATAATCGTTACCTATTACCTATTATAATTATAATTTATAGTATCCTTCCTTTTTCGGTTATCTAAACGATCCAGAAAGGCCGACCGTAGGCCCGCCTGCTTGTCTATAGCTATTCGCTCCCCTAATCAGACCACTGCCGACCCTTCTAAACGCCCGGCGACCGTCTCCTCGGGACCCTTAGCTCTAGATACGGACTCGAGATAAGTCTGACCTTTCCTTTCGGCTAGCCTATTAGTTAGTTATTTATTTTAGCCCTACGCAGAGCCGTTCTGTATAGTGACGGCTTCGGCTTTCTTTAGTATAACGTAATTAGTTAGTCTTATAATTAATTAGATTATTTTTAATATATAGTAGATATTTTAGCTTTTTAATATAAAGGTTATATACTAGTAATTAAGCCTGTCCTTTAATTTTAAAGCTAAATAATATTCTTTTCTTTGGATTATTTCAGATTATAAGATGTAATATATTAATTAATTATCTTTATTTCTAATATTAACTAATAATAATTAACTACTTACGAATAAGAAAAAAAAATACTATTATAGTAACTACATAAATATAGGAATAAGTTAAATAACTCTTTAAAAGTCTTAATAATAACCGCTACTATAGAATAGCTGGTTTAAAATATATATACTCGGATTCCCTTATACGCTTATAAGTCGGTTTCTAATAATATGATATTACTTAAAAATACAAAAATAGTTAGTTTTCTTTATAATTAATTAGATTATTTTTAATATATAATAGAGTACGCTAAAGCTCCCCTTTAGGCGCGACCCTCGTTTTAGGCTGGCTCCTTAAACGATGAATTTAAGTAGGCTCCTACTATAGTAAATATTATCTTACTCGCCTTTATAGTATAGTGGTGGTATACCTGGTATATAGTTAAGGTGACTGGGTCGGTTCCAATCCGGCTAGAGGCGCACGTAAAGAAGGAACCCCTTTTCTTTTTTTTGCTACTCGGAATCTATTCTTAGGGGCCCTTATCTGCCTTGGCACGTAGATAAGGGTTAAACAGGGGGTCTATTAGACCTACCTTCCGCCCGGCTTCACTAGTCGATAACAGGTGCCACGGGGGAGTTAGTCGCCCTACTATAGAAAATAAGAAGACGGTATCGCGCCGTCCCTAAGCGCGTAAATAAAAGTACACGGCGTTACTTCCACGATACGGAGGTAGCCTTTTACGCTATTATAGAACCGTTTTATATAGGTATATAGCCTATATTAGCCCTACCTATTGCTATAGAAAGAGCAGGGAAGCTTAGGAGCTTTAAACCCTAGGAAGCGTATATACTAGCCTATAGTGGGCCCGTAGGGGCTAGCCCTAGGGCCCACAGGGCATAAAAACAAAAAGAGGATAATTACGCGCGCGCCGTTAATTAAGCACGTAGTCGGCTTTAAAGCCGCTATAGGTAACGTTATAGGCTTTCTTATATAGAAGCCGCGAGTTTTGTATTAGTAGATAAGTTAGCAATAGGGCCGCTATAGTACCTGTATAAGGCACTAATCCATAAAAGATAGGAGTAGAGGGGGTTTTATCTAGGTTCGAGTTATTCCGACTATACCACTTGGTTATTCCGACTATAGTTCAGACATAGACCCTTCGTAACCACGGTCACAAACCACTTCGACGTTTTTGTTTATTAATTTGATCTCTCGGACTTAATTAACGGATAGCTTGTTCGTTCGATCGAGCTAGTAGCAGCTGTAGCAGTAACTCCTTTGTCTTTGTCTTCGTCTTCATCTTCCTCTTTGTCTTCCACGTCCACACCCACGCCCACGCGACCGCGGCTATCTTGTTCTTTATATAACGAGGTAACGGAACGCGCTGCCTGTATCTATAGATTGACGACGTAGATTGACGACTAGATTGACGACTAGATTGACGATATAGATTAATGAGGAAGATTGGTAGGAAGATTACGAAGGGTCTAGGTCTAAACTACAGTCGGAATAACCAAGTGGTATAGTCGGAATAACTCGAACCTTTATCTAAGTCTTATACTAGTTCCCTAAGTCTTATACTGCGGTTTTCCCCCCTATAGGTATCGGAGAAGGACCGTATAGTCAGAATTCTGGCTCCTAGACTATATAAGATAGTGGAGTAAGAAGTAATAAATAAATAAATAAAATTATCTTACTCTCTCCCTACCCCCTACTCCCCTCCACTTACCCCCTTCACCGGGGCTTTGAAAGTAATATATTCTTTAAAAGATAATAGTATTATATCTGCCCCTTCTTCTACGGAAGCTTTTAAAGTACTATATTATTTAAGAGATAGTAGTAATATATTCCCCTCCCCCTCTCTCCCTCTCCCCTATTCCTTCTACGGGAACTTGTAAAGTATTATATTATTTAACAGATAATAGTATTATATTCCTACTATATTATTTAAAAGATAGTAGTATCATATTCCCTCTCTCTCCCCCTCTTCCTCTCCCTTTCCTTTTATATGATTTAAGAAATAGTAGTATTATACTCCCCCTCCCCCTCCCTCCCCCTCCCTTCTCCCTTCTACGGGGGCCTTTAAAGTACTATATTATTTAAAAGCTAATAGTATTATATTCCCACTATACTATTTAAAAGATGATAGTATTATATTCTCCCTCCCTCCCTCTTTCCTTTTACAGGGGCCTTTAAGTACTATATTATTTAGGAAATAATACTATGATATTCCTATAGAAATATATACAATTATAAGTCTTTAAAAATATAGTCTATTAGGTTATATATAGCCCCTACTTAAAGCTAGCTCCTTATATAAATTTAAATAGACTCCTAATGTAATAAGTAACTATTATAGAATTAATATATATCTGTTCTTATTACTAACTGGATTGGTATACCTGGCTTAAATATATTATATACTTAATAACAAATATACTGCTACTAATAATTAAAATTATAGTATTTTAATATATATTCTGAGTATTATTATATTAACTATAATATTCTAAAAAATCCTAGTATTCTTATAATTATATAGTATATTATCTTATAATATATATAATACCTTCTTTTATAATAATATACTATAAATACTATATAAAAGATTTTATAATAATTACTTACCTAATATGTATTATTAAATAATTATTTATTAGATTCTAAAAGGATAGGTACGGCTCTAGAGTTAGAAGGGCCTTAAGATTTTATTCTATAACCTATACTACGAGCGCGTTATATATTCGGTCATTGCCTATGGACGTGGCAGCAGAGTACCGGTATTTGTACGCCCCCTGTTCGGTATTTGCTGTCCACTCAATCCATTTTTAGAAGGTTACGCGACCGCGTGCATAAGCAAGATCTTAGCCCTATATGCTGCGTACCTGTACCTCACGATAAGCCTTAATCTCTATAACCAAAACCAAATATCTTAAGCCACTAAATTACCACTATTTCTGCCTCTGTATTTATTAACCCTAAGGTATTAAGAATATATAATATCCTTATACTAGGTACCTTATTATATATTATATAATCCTAATACCCTAGTTATATAACTTTATTATATATTATATAATTATAATGCCCTAGTTATATAACTATATTATACACTATATAATCCTAATACCCTAGTTATATGACTTTATTATATATTATATAATCTTAATACCCTAGTCACGTAACCTTATTAAATATCACGTAATCTTAATACCCTAGTTATATAATCTTATTATATATTATATAATCCTAATATCCTAGTCACGTGACCTTATTATATATCACGTAATCCTGATTACCTACTCTACTATATACAGGTATATAATACTTATAGCTAAGATCTTACTTATACACACGCTCGCGTTACCTTCTTATTTAGGGTTAAGTGGACAGCAAATACCGAACAGGGGGCGTACAAATACCGGTACTCATAGTTTACGAGAAGGGAGACGCACGTTCAGGTCGTAGGTTTCGTCCAAAAGTGATATCTATTTTAATTAATTCTCTATATAAAAGAGGTACCGCTCCGATAATAATTATTTAACATATTAGGGCCGTAGGCCACTAACATACTATAAAGGTCTTTTAGGGGCGAAAACCAATAGACAAACAACTAAAAAAGTCGATACGTATAGTAGAGGTATAAAATCTCTTAACCGCCCTTTACGGGTCTAGGCTTAGTGAGTATAAGAAAACACAAGTCACGCTTTATACGATATTAGTGTCCTGACATTAGCTAAACTAGATGTCAGGCATTTGTGCCTAAATGCCCCGATATCCTGCTAGGTATATTCGCAGAGCCACGTCACACACTGCTCCGAATACAGCGGTACTTCTATTAGATGTATTACAGTGTTATTTCCTCTCTTTTGTCTATATATTTAATATCATGGACTGATACTCTTTTATAGTCTGCAATAAATATAAGTCACACTTCGTACGATATTAGTATCCTGATAGTTATAAGCCCGGCGTTCTGGTGATACGCCTCTATTCCGGTTAATCTAATAGTTATAGACGTTATGGCCTCTCCCTCTTCTGCCTCTTTTTTAAAGCCCTCTTCTTAAAGCTCTTAATCGTTACGATAAAGCCTCTTTTTAAGTCCCTGCTCTGTTACGGATAGAGTTATCTACTAGCCCGTCCGCCTGCCTATTATCACTAACCCCTTTAACCGCCTCTATCTATTCCTCCTCCTCCTTCTCCTTTTCCTTCTCCTTCTTCCACTCTATCTAATTAACTGCCCGTCCACGCCGTCACGATAACCTTAGTTATACTAACCTCCTCTAAGGACTAGTACTAGTTGTATCTACGTGTAATAGAAGTCGCCTTATCTAATAAGGTTACGAAGCTTATAGATCCGGATCTTAACGATACTAAACGTTTATAACGCCTCTAAAAGGTTAACCCTCCTACCATAAGCAAAGATAACGAAAATTAGGATTAAAGATATAAGCTATAGGTCTTCGCCTATAACGAATATAAGCAGGAAAAAGCCGCCATTAAGACGGTACTAGATTATATCACCACTACTATAGACCGGAGCCTTATAGAGTCCTTCGCCGGTAAAGACAACCTAAAAGAGATCCTACGAATCCTAAAGGCACGTCTTAAACCCACTAACGCTACCCAGAGATTATTTATTAAGCGCCGTTAGGACGATTATATATAATCTATTAGGAAGATGCCTTACTAACGCTAGCTTAACGACTTCCTTAAGTTATATAAAGAGGCAAAGACGTATTAAGTTCGCGTAATCGATTCGAAGATAGACTAGCTTAACGGATTTTTTAACGCGATCGGATTAATTTCCTAGGAGTGGTCGGAAGCCCGGTTTTCTATAATATTAACGGAAGAAGATAAGACTAAATTACCGGATATTAAGAGCGTCGTTAACGAATACACCACCTGGTTACGTTATAGGCACCCCTTACGGTTAGATCGGAAGCCAGGATCGTTATCGTTCTATACAGCCACGTTCCTAGGAAAGGACGAATACCCTTTATTTTCCCCTATAAACTTTCCTGCCTATAACTCCGTTATTTAAGAGTTAGACTATAAATAGAACCTCTAATAACCGCTAAGAGAGAGCTTTTCTAAATCCATAGATTTATATAAGCTAAGCCCGAGTAGGCGAGATAATAATAACTGCTAGACGGAGTAATCTCTATTATTCACTAAGAGGCAACCGTACTACGGAATAGAGCCGAAAGAGAATATTGTACTAATAGACGCAGTAATAGAAGCAGAGCTATAGACGCAGGACCGACTTTCCTACCGTAGTAGGAAACCGATAACTAGGCAGTAAAAGCGATGCTCGTAACTATTCTTAGATAACTTAATATTAGTAGAAGCAGATATCCTAGCAGGATACACTTAAGGCAGACTAGTCAGACCCCTTAAGAAATTCTATTAATAGGTAAATAGGCAGTGGAACGATATAGACGGTAACCTTCGCTTAAGAATAGACTATAATTAGTTAATAATTAATTAATAGCCCTTAATATTAACGCACCACGCAGACCACTTTTCTAGACCCCTACCTGTACCCCTTTTACCTCTATATAAAATCTAACCGAATCCGAAACGCTACCCCCCTTTATATAAAACCCCTTTAACTAGCCGCCCCTATACTATAACTATACAGACTTATAGAGCCTAGCCTAAATACCACCTCCCTATTAATTATAAGAAACCTTATAAGCACTAGACTAAATACACTATATAACTAGAATAGATATTAACTAGGAAATATAGGCCTCTAGCTTAGGCACCCACTAGCAGGAACCCTAATAGTAAATAATATAGCACTTAACGCCGCCTCCCGCACTAGCTCTAGCTGTAATTATACTATCCGTAGAATAATGCTAGTAGATAATAAGCGTTTTCGCTAGTAGAACCGTAGTAACCGATAACGTAGCTAGCGGAAGTAATAGTAACGATATAAACTGTAACTCTTAGGGAGTTAATAATCTACACGTTTTTCACTATAAGCTAATATTAATCGGCTTTTTTAGCTCACTAAAGCATCTATTACTAACTATAATACCTTAATCGGTACCTAGCGAGAAAGTGCTATAGCACGATATCGAACTGTTTATAGAAAATATTACAGAGTAGGTAACCACTCCTAACTTAATCGAAGAAGCCCGGATTAACCTCTACGCTTTATTTATCGGAGAAGCCGCCTCCTAGTAGCTAACTAGCCTTACCGCTACGTAGCGTAGCGAAGTGCGATATTCGTTAGACGGATAGTACGTAGCTCTGCGCCGTTATTAGTAAATAAACCCTAAGGTGGTAATAGTAAAGATAGCTGACGTGCGCTTCATAGCTAGGGATATAATTAACGGATAAGCTTTCGCTAAGTAGGCAAACTAAGTCGCCTGCTTATATAGAGCTTTAGACGCTAGTACTAGAATAAATCTTAACGTCTAGTAGGAAATTTAGAATCGTATCGCCCCTTATTAGGAGATATCTATGCCCGCCTAGATATAAATAGACACCTCGATGAGTTTATCCTATAAATTAAAGACTAGATAGCGAACTATTAACTCTTACTGCGTTATTAACTATAAAATAGTATATTTCGGGCTAAGTAGCTAGGACCTCCTTTGACTAGCTAGGCAAACACCCCCAATAACTATATATAGCAGCTATAGACCGGTAGACTTACCGTGTACCACGTAGACGCTAGCGTAACGGATAAAACGGCGGAGGCAAATAAATCGGCAAATTGGGGACCTTTTAGAGGAGATCGAGGTAACTAAGGTAACTAAGGTAACCGCTTTAATAATAATAACTTCGGTTATAGATAATTATACTCTAGTAATTTCGATAACCGCGATAGGTTTTTTTAGGGCTACCGGAGCGGCGATAATTATAGTAATCGCGGCTGTAGAGGCTGGTAGTTCTATAAAGGAGGCCGCTGGTTCCGTAAGGACCGACGCCCCTACTAACGATATATAAGATAGTGGGTGAATAACAGAAACGGTAACCGTGATAGATATATCGTGTATATAACTATAGATAACCTAGGTAGAGTTAATAATAAAGAGGAGCTACGCGAAAAGGGATATATTTTAGTTAATAAAGTACTTAGTAAGGGAGAGGAAATATACTTCTATAAGATTAAAGAGGAGGAACTAGTTAACGAAATTAACGTCTATTATTCTTATTTCTTAGGCCGAACCGGCTATACTCCTATATAGTCTATAAACCGGTAAGCGTATAACCGCGGCGTAGTCACCTCTATAACTAGTCGAAGACGTATACCTGCTTAGAGAAGACGGATATAGCCGAAGGAACCGACTAGGCCGAAACCATAAACACACTAATATAGAAAATACGTAGTATATTTCTTAAGCGGAATATAACTATTTAAACACGTGTTCTCGAATATCTATATAGACCAGAAACCGAAGGGATAGGGCCTATATAAAACTGCCCTATAGCTTACGAAACCGGAACCTAAGGAGATAAGAGAGATAAACGATAGATCGATATCGGATATAGAATATACTATTTAGGATAACGGTATAGGAAGCGAAATTGCCTAACCACCGATAGTTACGAAGCAAAACGATAAACCACCGATAATCACGATATAAATTAACGAACCAGCTAATAAGCTAGCCGATAAGATAACTAATAAACCATAAAAACCACCTAAGCCGGAAACTCTAAACAGTTATTTCTTATTTAAACCTAACGAAATTATTAACGTATAGGTATCTAGAATACAAGGACTTAAGAGATATATATACTATAAAATCGGTATTAGATTCACCCCCTTAGGAGAACCGATAAGCGTCTACAGAGATTCGGGATACTCTATAGTCCTAGTCGATAGAAGATAGTTAAACGAGTATGCCTAGAATATACGATATGGAACTACGGTAAAACCGAAGCCCGTAAAGGGAGTTACCGGAATAATTAATATTATATAACTAAATAGGTTATATAAATACAGTTATACCGATACGGCTACGTAGCACGGTCTTTAGACTCCGAGCTCCTGGATTATTAGTCACTAGAGCTGGTATGGCTCATAGATAAAACAGGCTACTGGACGGGGATTCCTATTAGTTATATTTAGCCGAGGCATAGCATATATATAGCTCAGCCTCCTATAAGCCTAAGGTATAGAATCAAGGCAATCTATTATATCTTTATAGCTCGGTTCGGTTAATCATAGCTTCACGTTATAGTTATAAGCCCGGGTAGTAGCAGTATACTAATAACTTCCACTACTCGTAAAGATCGTTCCGAGTTATAATTCCTTCGTCTCTTTTCTATATCTATGTTATCCCCTATCCACTTCTATTATATATCACCTATTCCCCTACACCTACACCTCGCTTACTTTTGTATTTTCGAGCACTATAGCCTACACCCTAGAAATCGACCACGCGGTTAACGCTTCGGATATAACTAAGGTTATATACTCGAACTATTAGATCGACTAGTACTGTACGGTTAGAGGCGCGGCTCGTATACTAATAATATAGTATATAATCGATCTGGATAAGCCTAATTAGTCCACCGATATCCTGCCAGACCTTAATCCTATTTCCGAGTACCAGATCCGCGAGCGCCTTACGGTCTATAGCGGTAAGACCGTTACGCTATTATCCGATAATAAAGTCGAAGCAGCTCTCTTAGGGCGCTATAGTCCTCGGATTTAAAGGGAAAGGAGTACTAGCCCCTTATTAGGAAGCTCGAAACGATCCTATCTTTAATCCGAAAAACTATTAACGCCGCCGGCTTTAAGATAGCTATCTCTAAAGCTATCTCGGTAATATAGGCAGAGCCGCTTATATCCATAATCCGCGAAGGTCGCTATACTATTCGCTAGCTACTTAAAGCTCTTAAGGACGCCTACGCTCCTAGTAAGCTCGCTATCCTATTAACTATCCAGAATAACTACCGATCTATTCTACACGATACCTAACGCGGAAATACTAAGCCGGAGGCTTAGTATAAAGCTTAGATCCGTTAATTATCGCGCGCCAGAAACCATAGATAGAAAGAGGTGGATAAGATTCTAGTAATCCGCGAGTTTATACTAGCTATCTATCGCTTTATACCCTAGTAGTCTTTTACTAAGCTACTCGAATTAGGCGATTATCGTAGGAAGAATATCTAGCCCGAGATCCTCGATTATAGCTAGTCCTTTATCGATTTTATCCACGATTTAAAAATAAACGCCTATAGCAGCTTAGCTATATATACTACGCTTAGCGGCTATTCCGATTAACTAAAGAATAGCAGTTAAGGGGGTTAGCGGCACTATATATACCCCTATTAGCGCTCTTATCGGTAGAAGCCCTTATATTATAATTATTTAAAATACACGCTTACCGGTAATAGCCTGGATTTAACGCTCGAGCTAGATAAGGCCCGGTGCGAAGAGATCTAAGCAGTATACTAGAAGTTATATTAAAAGCAGCTGCGCGAAAACCTAGTAAAGTTAGGCTAGACTATTAAAGCGGATTCGTTAAAAAGTAGCAGCTCTCCCGCCTATCCAGGTTATATCGTTATAGTTACTCTAGATCCGATATAATCTACAGAGAGTACTAAGCTATATAGATTTTCACTACTATAACGCCTAGCTTATATCCGCTCTTAAAAAGCACCTTACTTAATAACTACGGAGCTACCTATCTAGTAAACTCGCTCGACCTCCTCGAACCAGGTATATTCGTCCCGTTTAACAGCGAATATATTAAGGCCGGCATAACCTTTTTTCCGATCTTAGGCCACGGTACCTAAGTACTTCAAGGGATTTTTAATAGCGCTAAAGGAGCTTCGAAGGTGGATTTAACGCTAAAGAAGGTGGCTGTTATTAAGGGGTTTTACACGAATATAGTCTTAAAGGCTCTGCTACGAAAGGTTAGGATTTAGGTCTAAGGCTACGATTACTCCTTACGCTACGGGACGCCTAAAAAGAGCGAGATTTTATTAAAGATAAGCCGTCGATATAACCTTACCTTCCTTAAATATAAGCCCCTTTCTTCGTACTTCTCTTCTTCCCGTTTAGGCTCTAAAAGCTAGGGGGTAATTCCGATCCGTATAGACCCTATCTAGCTGCTTATGGTAGTAGCTTACCGACTAAGACCACGCTTTCGTCCTTCTCACGACCCTCTATGTCCCCGTATCGATATCCAGAATCTATAGCATCTTAGGGCAGGTTATCTTAGGCTAAAGGCGCTCCGCGCACTAGTCAAGAACGCCCGAAACGTGCAGATTTCTAGAACCGAGCGGCGTAACTGTTATCACAACCAATATAATCAGTACTTACCCTATCCTTATAAGGGATATTCCTTTTTAGCGTAGTAGTAAAAGTCTGCGACAGTTATAAGCCCGGGAGGAATAGATACTAGACTGTTCCTGTAACTTCCCCGCACGCCGAACACCGCACCGGTTCGAAACACGTTTAAATAACCCTAGCCAAGGAGATACTTTAAGGTATAAGAATACGAGCCACTAATACTGCTAAGGGCCTAAGGATCTGCTTTATCCTAGGGGCATAGTATAGTGATATATCCGAGATCAGCCTCTAAAGTATAAGATCTTCCTTTATAGACTAGGGGTATATTATAACTAATATAAGCAGTACTTACCCTATCGTTATAAGGGATATTCCTTTTTAGCGTAGTGGTAAAAGTCTACGATAACTATAAGACCTGCAGGACGACCTACTAAATTCGGGTTATCTTACGCAGGAAGTTAGAGAATCGCTTACTACGCCCCTTTTAGCGCGTCCTATAGGATATTAGAGACTTTCCGAGCGGCTATAACGGCGATAGGTAGGCCGTCTTCCTTAGGGATAAATATAGCGGTTAGACCTTTATTATAACGTTACTATATAAAATAGCAGATAAGGTGTTCCGCGTTCTTTTTAGCTTCAAGAGGTGGGTTAAGAGATAGTTCCAGGTTACGATTTATAAACTACGCTCCGATAACGAACCTAGCCTGCTGCCTTTAGGTAAAAAGACGCGGTTTAGGCACTAGAGCGGAGTGGAGGGCATCGACCTGGAAACGACCCCCCCTTATACTAACGAACCGAATAGTGGTATTAAATACCTTATTAAGGAGATTACGGATAAAATAAACGCTATACTTAACGGCGCTAGGCTCCTAGAAAAGGTATAGCCGGAAGCGTTAAAAGCAGTAGTATACCTATATAATATAAGCCCGCCATAGCGGCTCAAGTAGAAATCTCTAGTCGAATTCCTTTATTACTAGTTTAGGTATAAGGCTCCGATTCCGATTATAGAGTATACTACCGACCTATACCCGGATTAAAGCGGCGTCCACGTTTACGGATACCGTGTATATCCTTCCTTAGCCTTAATACTATATATAAAACTCCTATTAAGTATAGTATTACTATGATTATATTAACTAGGTAGGAAATAATAGTAAAGAATAAAGTATAAGGTCCTAGTATAGTCCTTATACTTACTTAGGTTAAAGTCAGGATCTCTAGGGATATAGATTTCGACTCTTCCCGACTGTGTCGGCTTCCGGAGCTCTACTTCCAACCTCTTATAATACTTGCCTAGTATATCCCGAAGTCTCGCTAACTATTATACGAGTGCGTTAATAGTCTAATTAGGGGAATCTGCGTTATCTTAACGCTTACCGTCCTCGGCCCTAGTATCTTTATTAGTGGATTCACCTAGGAGGAGGGGTACTTTAACTAGCTCTTTATCGATAAGGACACCACGGGCAGGGTATATAATCGTTAATTCTTTAGCGTAGTCCCTTTCTAGTATCGTCTAGTCCTCCGGCTCCTAGTATCCGTCTTTATCTTAGATAAATTTCTTAAGGCGGTTAGCAGTAAAAATAACACCCTAGAGCTCTTCCCCTAATAAAGTCGATAGCCTAAAGGTCTTATTATCCTAATTAAATAATATAATATAAAATAGGCTATTCTAGCGGTACTATAGCTTCTTATCGCGGCTTATATCGATAGCTAGCTAAGTATCGTGTATAAGGATAAAGTCTCTTACTCGGAGCTTTTATTTACGCAGGGTCCTAACCCTTAAACGGTAAATAGAGTCGGTCTTCTACTACCGTTACTTATTAACTATATCGGTAATAGTCCTCCGGTCGGCTGCTAACTAGGCGAAGGCCCTTAGGCGTAATAATATCTCTTCCTCTGGGGTCTTAACGCGGCCCTAGTTAAGCACTCGCTAAGTAAGGCAGGTCGTCTTAATAGGTATAATAGCTTTATAGCTATAGAGGAGGTAAAAGGGGGTCCTCCTGGTAAATACTCTAATTATTATACGGTCTACGAAAAGGACTATAAGCAGAATCTCGTATAATATACCATAATAAATCTTTTATTAGATAATGTCAGGACACTAATATCGTACGAAGTGTGACTTGTGTTCATTGCAGACTATACAAGAGTACCAGTCTACGATGTTAAATATATAGGCAAAAGAGGGGAAATGACACTATGATACATCTAATAGAAGTACCGCCGTATTCGGAGCAGTGTATAACGTGGCTCTGCGAATATACCCAACAGGCTATCGAGGCATTTAGGCACAAATGCCTGACACAGCCCCCCAGAGCCGCAGGATTGATCCTGACGGTTCTGATCGAATTAAAGCTTAAAAACAACGTAAAAATCTAGGGTCTTTAAGCCTAGATATTAATCCAAAGGTTAACGGCTTATTGAACAGCTCGTGCCTTATTATGATCCCAAAGCAGTGGTCAAATTAACACTAAAAATAACGTGATAATTATCATATAATTATAGTCAATCTAACGATCATCGCGATCATAATCCAATCCAAACCACCGTTAAGTCGATAGTAATCGGCTCAAACCACCGTCAAGGCGGTGGTAATCAATCCGATCAAACCAAGCCGGCAGGGCTCTTTTCCATTCCAAGCATCTTAACGAAGGTAACGTGCTTTTACGTAGATAACGCCTTTATTATTCTATCGCTAACTATCTTATTCGTCGCGATCTAATTAACCACGATCTCTCGGCGTTATACGATTTACCGGATCCATAGGGCGTGGATATTAAGATACTTTAACTTCGAGGTCACCTATAAGCGAGGGCTCTCTAGTAGTTACCGTGTTTAATCGTTATCGTAGAAGATAGTGATAGGATCCTTTTTAAAGGCTAGCGTTAAGTCCTTTATTAACCATAGCGTGGCTATATACTGGCGGGCGGCTACGCTTAGAGCTACGAGCTCTGCTTCGGTGCTGGATATAATAACGCTCGTTTGCTTGTTCGCCTTCTAGTCGATAGGACCTCTAAAAAGGATGGTTATATATCCCTGCGAGCTATACCGAGTCTCACGATTATCGGCGAAGGCGGCGTCGCTTATATAGAAAAGAGCGAATTTGGCTGCGTTTTTTAATAGATCCTATGCTCTAAAGGATAGGCAGAGGGCGCTCGTCGAGCCGAGGTACTTAAGGCACCTATTAGTAGCTTCGTGATGCTAACTGGATAGGTTAGTAGCGAATTCAGCTAGTCTAGAGGCAGCCCGAGCTATATCCGGCCTCGTTTAATAAGCCGCGTAGTTAATTAATCCGACCTTTTAAAGATATAGGTGGATAGACTCTTCTAACGCCTGCTACTTATTTGGTTCTATAACGTCAGGAAAAGGAAGAGGCGTAGATACTCTACGGCCGCCTATCTCGATCTTTAACGTCTTTATCTTTTCGTTAATATAGTTATTAAGCGATAACTATAGCCTCCGATATTAATAATCGCGTATAACCCTAATACCAAGGAACTACTTAAGTGGTCCTAAATCCCGAACCTAGAACCGTTATTATAGCTGCTTAATTAATTCTTTGGTAGCGGCGGCGTGCTATTTACGATATAGTAGAACGATATTATCTATATAAAAGAAGACGAGCAGCTTATCGTTTTTAAAGACATAGTCGTCCTCCTTTAGTTACGTTAGCCCGTATATACCTAAAATAGATAAGAGTTCCTGATACTATAACTTAGGCGATCTTCGTAGGCCGTATAACGCCCTGCGTAGGCGGTGGATGCCTCTTTTTATAGGTCGTAGGAGCTTTGTTAACGGCTTTAATCCGGCCTTGTTAGTGATGTTTGCTACGGCCTATAAGATATTCTATCCCGGGGGGTCCCTTATATAGACCTTTTCGTTAAGGCGGGCGTTCGTGAACGTATTAACGGCATCGAGTTAGCGGGTCTCTAGGTTAAAGTGGGTAGTAATAGCTATAAGCGTTTTAAAGGTCCTGCCTGCGAGGGTGGAGGCGTAGGTATCCAGGTGATTTTAAGGCTGTTAATTACTATGAACGCAGAGGCGTGCCTTGAATTTAGTAACGTAGCTAGATAGATCGACTTTATATTTAAATACCTATATAAGATCGAGGGGCCGGCTTAGTAGTAGTATGCTATCTAGGAGGCCCTTAACGGCTTTAAACGTGTCTATCTGCTCCAGGGTCTTTACCTCTTTATATCAGGAGGTTCGCGCGCGGAGTGAAAGAAGAGTATCACAGGGCAAAGGGGCACAGAAATCACCCCTGTGGGGGGGTGTCAACAAGGTGAAAATTGAACTCTGGCCTCCTCCTAAAGAGGGGTTCGGAGGCCACGTATTTATAATATAAATCCGATCACGTAAGCGTATCGCTTACGTATTCGTGCCCGTGACATAGCGCTCCCTCTCGTGTGCTCCTGCCCTCAGGAGCAAAAGAAGCAAAAGAGCTGCCTTCAGAACAGTCAAAATCAATCCAAAATAACCGAATAAATCGATCCAAAATAACCGAACAAATCGATCCAAAATCCAATAGAATCAATCCATCGAATCCATTAATCCGGGCCTTTAAAAAGGTCCATCTAATCGCTTAAAATAACCGCTCAGGTCCTTCGTAAAGGTCTGCCCGGTCGCTCGGTTTAATCGGTTCAATTAGTTTAATCGGTTTAATCGCCCGGGTCCCTTAATAAGGTCCGCGGCCGCGCGGTTCAATCGGTTCAATCGGTTCAATCGCCCGGGTCCTTCGTAAAGGTCTACCCGGTTCCGCGATTCGAACAGCTCTAAACAACCGCCCAGGTCCTTCGTAAAGGACGACGGTCACACGGTTCAAACAGCTCAAAACAACCGCCCGGGTCCTTCGTAAAGGACCACCACGGTCACACGGTTCAATCAGCTTAATCCGTTCAATCAGTTTAATCGCCCGGGTCCTTCACAAAGGTCCCGGTTCCGCGATTAGAACAGCTTAAACGGTTCAATCAATTCAATCGCCCGGGTCCTTCGTAAAGGTCTGCCCGGTTCCGCGATTCGAACAGCTCAAAATAACCGCCCGGGTCCTTCGCAAAGGACCACAGTCACACGGTTCAATTAGCTTAATCCGTTTAATCAGTTCAATCGCCCGGGTCCTTCGCAAAGGTCCCGGTTCCACGATTCGAATCAATCAGTTCCATCAGTCCTATTAATTCAATCAGTTCGATCAGTTTAATCAATCCATCAGTTCCATCCAGCTAATTAGTCAGTTCCTAGGCAGCCCCGCCCTCTAGCTAGTCAGTCCATAACAGCCCACGGCACGAATACTCTATAGCAGCGCAGCGTCCCTCCAGGACCTGCCCACCAGTAACGAGTCAATCGCCCGCGCGTATATAAGACCTGACCGACCTGAATGATCTGAATAACTAAATAAACGGATCGAACTACTTAAACTAATCGAACTACTTAAACCAAAGATATAACTAAAGACGTAACCGAAGACGTAACTGAAAACGTAACCAAAGACGTAACGATCGTGACTACCCTAGGCGACGTAAGCCTAACGTAGAAGACATGATGGAACTAACCTGGCTACCCTGCGATACTTCCTAATAGTCGGCGCGCCCTTTAAAAGGTAGAGAGTTCAATATATCAGGAGGTTCGCGCGCGGAGTAAAAGAAGAGTATCACAGGGTAAAGGGGCACAGAAATCACCCCTGTGGGGGGGTGTCAACAAGGTGAAAATTGAACTCTGGCCTCCTCCTAAAGAGGGGTTCGGAGGCCACGTATTTATAATACAAATCCGATCACGTAAGCGTATCGCTTACGTATTCGTGCCCGTGACACTGCTCCAGGGTCTTTACCTCTTTAGAGGCTGCTATAATCCACTATATTCTGTATAGCGACTTTATTATCTACGTCTAATTAGCAGGCTTTTCGGGTATATCGCGGCGTAGTAGTGGCTTTTTTAGGATCTTAAACCGGTTTAAATAGAGGAAGGCAGAGTCGGTGTATCGTTACGGTGGCCGCCGGTTATATTACGGCCGAGATATAGCTACCGGCGTTAGAGGTAGCTATTAAGCGGCTACCGCTAGAGTGGTGGATGGTCCCGGGGCTGCTACTATAGTAGCGGTAGCGGCGGCCGTTATTTTATCCTCTAGAACTAACTAATCGGGGGATAGTAAACCTATAGTAGTGCCGGCGGCGGCTAGAGTAATGGTATTATCCGAGTCGTCGGAATCGGAAGTATCTTTATCCGGGTCGTCGTTATTAGAGGCAGCAGCGGTTGCTATGGCTAACGTTATTAGAGCTGGAGGTGGTAATTGGCTTGTAGCTATAGCAGAGGGCGTTGATTAATATAAAGCCGGCGGCGTTGTTATAGGAGGGGAAAAAGAGGAAGAGGGCGTTATTTTAGGAGACGTTTTAGAGATAATTATAGTAGTAATTATAGCCTGCGTTATGGCCGAGCCCTAAGCTTGGGCGGTAGTGGTTGCTATAGCGGAAGGAGTAACCTTAGTGGCTATTATAGCTGCCGTTTTAGGCGGCTATAATCGCTATAGTGACTTATCCACCCCCCTAGAATTAGGCGAGGGAGTCGAATTTTCCGTTGATTTAATAGCTACTACTTTAACCTCTTTTTCTTTAACCTGTTTAACTGCTTTAATAGCAGCAGTAGCTCTTCTTTTAATTACTTTAATCCCTCCTATTAATCGGATATTTTAAAGCGACTCTAACACCGAGTTCTGCTATATCGTGGCGAAGTGATCGAATTACGGTATAGCCGGTAACGTATATAACGGATCCTCTCTTTCTGGCTCCGGCAGGTTAAGCTCTTTATACAGCTCTATTAAAACAGGTGGGTCAATATCACGATCTTTGTATAAGAGCTTTTCGTTAAATCTAACGTCTCTTATACGCAGGATCCTTCTAAGCTTCGGCACCTAAATCCGATAAATATTAGTGCTCTTATAGCCGATTAGATAACCGATATAAGCCCTCTCCGCGAGCTCCTTATTCTTCTAGCGGCCACGCTAATAGTCAGTAGTCAAGGGATAGGCACGGTAGCCATACCTTTTTAGGTAACCGATTAAAGGGGTTATCGTGATACGCCTAATGCCTATCTTATTAACCCACTTATCTATATAACCCTTCGGCGACTTCTACCTAAGGTCCCGGCGTGGAGTCAGATTATATAGGTATATCGCGGCGGCCACGATCTCTAGCCATATATCCTATTAGAACCCGGAAGCTATTATGAGGGCCCGGGTAATAGCGTATATAATACCACTGTGCCGTTCGGCCCGGGGGTTTTAGGCGGCTATATTCGGAGCCGACCTCTTAATTAGGATACCCCGGTAGGCACCCTAGTCGTTAAATTCCCGTTATAGGGCCCGCTCGCTATCTAGGCGTATAACCCGGATCGGGTAGCTATACTGCCTTTATATTTACACCTTATGCTTAGCGACCGACTTAAGGGCTAACTTATAATCCGGCAGGAATTCCCCTTTATTTATCTTAATGCAGGGGTCGTGGAATAGGACGGTTACCTTTAGTCTATTATAGGACTTATTATTAGAGAATAGATCTATATCTATACGCTACCACGGCCTTATTAGGTGGTGGTTTAGAGGCCGTCGTGATACCTGCCTTCGGCCGTTACTAGTAGAGCAGTCCTAGCACTTAATCTTTAAGGGGAACTCTCTACCGGTTACTGCCCCGCCGGAGCAGGCAGTTATAATCTTTTTAAGGGCTTTAGCGCTAGCATGGCCTGGCCGCTCGTGCTATAAGCGAGCGTCGGCGACGCTTATAATAGGGGTCCTAGAGCTATTAAAAAAGCTCTGTTATTATACCGTTAGTTAGAGGGCAAACTAACCTCCCACGTTTTTTAGAGGCAGGGTAACGGTCCTACCTTTTTCCTTGATTTCCAACGCCTATCTACCGGTAACAAGCGATCCTGTTAGAAGTAGGCGGAGGGCTAACACAAGGGTTATAGGATATCCCTTAATATACGCTATATCCTTTAAAATCAGCGTATACGGCTAACAATCCCGATCTTTAACTTTTAGCCTTATAGTGCCGAATCCGGTAACTGGATCCGACTCTCCTTTACCGGTATCGAACGTTATATGCTTTTCCGCGGGCCGGTAGTCTTCTAGAAGGTGACGCTTATTGGTGATATGCCTTATAGTGCCGGAATCAACTAACAGCTTGTTTTTAAAGGGTCCTGCTACGGCTATTAATAAAAAGCTGTATATACCGTATAAAGACGTATCGTCCTTATCCGAATCCGGGGCCCCGCTATTAATAAAATTAGATACGTCCTTAGGAGAGTCTTTCGGTTATAACTCCTTTTAACCCTTATTCGCCCTACTATCAAGGTCCTTTTTAAGGTTACTTTAGAATACTTTCCGGCGTTCTTTACCCTAGCTAGCGATTACCCGGTTATAGCATTCTTTAGCCTCCTTTATTATCTTAAAGGACTTATTCCTATAGGACTTATTAACGTTCGGGCACTTCTAATCCGGGCAGCACTAAAACTTAGCCTTCCTAACTTTACGGTAATCGTAGATAAACTCCGGCCGATCCTTTTAACAATCCTGTTAACGATCCTATTACTAACCTTCTTCGTCTTTTCCTAGGAATATAGCCGTATAAAACGATAATAATCCCGGCCTTTGGTCGAGGCGATAAGGGTGCCTATAACGTAACCAGGTAGTGTATTCGGCGACGATATCTTTAACGGCTAGGACGTTCCCTTTATTAGTAACCAGGATAGAGGAAAAACGAGCTTTAGACTATTCCGGGGCTACCAAGCCGATCATATTAAAAAAGCCGTTAATTTAATCTATCTTCGAATCGATCGCCCTGACTTCGTACGTCTTCGCGTAGGCATATAACGCCACGAAGTTATCTAGCCAGCGTTAATAGGGTATCTTCCTAATAGATTATATATATTCGTCCTACCGTTTCTTAATAAAGGACTTCTAGGCGGCGTTTATAGGCTTTATCTTATCCTTTAGGATCTTTAGGATTTCTTTTGGATCGGTGGTTTAACCGTACCACTTTATAACGTTCCTCGCGACGGTCCGTTAGATATAGAGGAAAACAGAGGCGAGCCCCTCCTGCTCCCTGGTATACTTATTATAGTAATATAGCCAGATCTTATATTTCTGATCCTAGCTATCGTTATTAGCGTTAGCCTCTAGAGGGGGGTCGTCTTCTAGTGGTTCGGGTCTATTATCGTCGTTAATACTAGGATTAACAAGGTCCTTAACCTTTTTCGCGGCGGTATAGCCTAGAACGCCTCGGAGCTAGTTATGCTAATCGCTGGGGGCGGCGAGTATAACTTCGGTTAAAGCCATCGCGACTTCGAGGATAGGCGATTAATTAGAGGAGGAGGAGATTATTTAACGAGCAGGCGGATATGCCGGTAGAACGGCTCTAACTATAACAGAATAGAGGTAAAAAGAGGGCTTTAAAAGAGAGGCGAAGAGCCTAGAACTATTAGATCGATCGGAATAGAGTCGTTCACCAGAGCGCCGGGCTTATAACTATCAGGACACTAATATCGTACAAAGTGTGATTTATGTTTATTACAGACTATAAAAGAGTACCAGTCTACGATATTAAATATATAGGTAAAAGAGGGGAAATAACACTATGATATATCTAATAGAAGTACCGCCGTATTTGGAGCAGTGTGTGACGTGGCTCTACGAATATACCCAACAGGTCATCGAGGCATTTGGGCATAAATGCCTGACAGATAATAAACGGGTAGGCGATAGGCTTATATCCTACCTTATTTAGACTATTAGCGCGGGGGTAGTAGGTAAAGATAACCTTCTGCTTTATTAGGTATACCCGATTTAACTTAATTACGCTACCCTTATTCTTAGAACCTCCGTCTAGAATAATATATTAGTATAGCCTATACCGGCAGATAACGTCTTTCTATAAGAATATCGCGACGGCTTATAACGTGTTCTTCCGTAGTAGGCGGGCTTCGACCTACCCTATAAATATATATTAGGCTTCCACTAAGTAATAGCCACTGAGATACTAGATATTAAGACTTACCTATATAAAGGGGAGGGTTTATTAAGGCAGTTAAGTAGCGATTAGGGGATCCTCGCGTACTTTGCCTTAGCGGCTCTAACACTTAGTATATACTTTAATAACCTTCTTAGTCTATTTATAGATCCTATCCTAGGTATATAAGGGGGTAAGCTTCTAATACGTCCTATCTCTTATATAATAGCCTGACTTATTATAGGCCTTCCTAATTAGGGTAACCTAAGTCTCTTTATGGTTAATTCACCTCTTAGAAGTCGAATCTTTCATAGTAACTCTTATCTATAATAGACCGTCCTTTCTAAAAACACGGGTTAACTAATCTTTAACGTGGCGGGCGTTATAAGGGTCTATTCTAAAGGGCATCTATAGACTTATTAAGTATAAGGCCACTTATTAAAAGAACTGGCTCCAGGTAATATCCGGGTCTAAAACGTCTTCGGCTAGGGTAGGGTTATTAAACCTCTTATCCGCGTCTATAAAGAAGATTCGGCTATTAATAAAGTCGTTAATATCTTCCTTTATAGCGTTATTAGCCTAATTAGATAGAGTAGCAGGTATCCTTAAAAGTCTATCGGCTATAGTACTCTTAGTCCCCTTAATATACTTAACTTCGAAGTTAAAAAGCCGGATCCAGGTAATCCACTAAGTAATAAGTGCGCTAGGTAGGTTTATAGTAGAACCACTAAGCTAGGACACTAGGGCTTAAGCATCTATTTCTAGTATAAAGCGGACTTTATAAAGGTAGTTATAGAGTCGGCGAAGCACCTTTAATACTCCCCTTAGCTTTAGCTTACCGGTATTATAGACCTTCTTTACTAGGCTCTATCTACCGCTTCTATACTAGGCAATAGCTCTCTTCCTATTAATATACTAGCTTAAGATCCCGCCCTAGCCCTTAATATATATATTAACGATAATGTAGATAATACTAGCCCCTTTACTATACTTAATAGTGATTAGGGCCGGTATAAAGGTTAGGGTAACCTTAAGAGTATCTATAGCGTACTATTAAGGCTCGCTCTATAAGAACGTGGAACTCTTCTTTAGCAAGTCTATTAACGGCCCTACGATAATAGCGAAATAGTAGATCCAAATACGGTAAAAGGTGGCGAGACTAAGAAAAGAACGGACTTCGGAAATAGTCCGGCACTTTTACTACTTAGTTAACTTAGCTACCTTAGCCTACTTAGGGGAACGGCTATTAGTTCCGTATATATAGCCTATAATAATAGCCGCTTTTTAATGCTATTAGCTTTTAGCGCTAGCTATAGTGCCTCTAGTAAGCTCTATATTAAGAAGGACTTTATCGATATTTCTAATATACTTAGCTATATAGCGGCGAATTCTAGGTCTAATTAGGGTATCGTTATAGGTGGTAGTCGGCCCTTTAACCGCGATATCGTTAATAAAGGGTCGATAGTACCAGGGAATAAGGTCGTAGAGGATACGGGTTATAGTGTATATAATCTAGACTATTAAGTTAGTCGCCCCTTATAGAAGGGTGTATATACTAAAGAGTCTAAAAACCGTAGCGAAGGTTATTAAGTCCCTTGATTCCTTATTCAGGGTAACCTAGTTATAGCCGGAGAAGAAATCTAGAAAGGAAACTATCTTATATATATCGAAGTCCTCGGAAAACTCGTCGGCCCTAGGCGGGATAAAGATATGATATAGGGTTATAATATTAATCTTAATAGCAGAGTTAATAAGGTATATATTACCGTCTTTCTTCTTTACTAGGAACTAGGGGTTTCGGTAAGCCGCGTGGCTTTCCTTAATAACCCTTTTATCCTTCCTATCCTTAATTATCTTAATAATAATAGACTCTAGGGCTCTAGGGATAGGAATCCCTTTCGCCTACTATACCTTATACGGAACCACCTTAATCTTTTATAGCGGGGCGACTCTAGGGTTAAACCTCCCGTATTCTTTCTAATCCTATACGAGGGCAGCTTCACGGTTTAGGAAGGTCTTTATTAAGAGCTCCTTTTCTTTAGGTAGTAGATAGTCGGTAGAGTCTAAGATATCTTTAAGTCGCTCTTCTATAAGTCTCGAGTAAGGGGTAATCTTAGAGAACTTTAGGGTAATTAGCCTAATAAAATAGTTATTTTCCTACTCCTATACGTCCTTAGGGATTTCCGCTAAGATCTTCTGCTTCTAGATGGGGTTACCTTTAGGGATAGAACTATTAGATAGTGCGTTATTTATAAGGTGAATCTTAAGGGCTTTTAGCTTATATATAGTATAGATAGACTAATTAGGCTTATAGTATACTTCCTTAATTAGGTCTTAGTGCTTTCTCCTTTTTAGGGTCTATAGTTTCCTTACCGCCACTACGGCGGCGCCAATAATACGCGCGTCTTCGGCCCTTAGAGTAGATAACGCTAACGACTAATAAGACTTCTACGCTTCCGACTTAAAATTAGTATAAATAAAGTAGTATAAATTAGGGTAATTAGGGTAACTATAATAACGATTTTTAGAAAATTATAGTAGTGGTAGTGGAAAACGGTATTTATGGTGTTATCGGGTTTCCTTATCGTATTCACTATACTATTAATCTTAATCTCGTGGTATCGCCCTTAAGGCTATATATACCCTTAGTAAAAGTGGCTTAATCTCCTAAAAGAACACGAAGGCTACTAGGGACGCTATATCGGTATCCCCGATCGTATATTAAATCCTATCCCCTCCTCTAGAACGTCTAAAGGGTAATAGTTAGCCTTTTCCTTAACGGATAATAAGGTAGCGGACCTAGGCTAATAGGTAGGGTTATTATCCTAGAGCTAATATTAATTAGCCTAATTAGACTAATCTTTATCTATCCGATACCTTTTATTAGCCTTATAGTTTAGCTAGCTTTAGTTCCTCGATATCTCCTTAATCTACTCGCGATAAGCGATAGGCATAAGAATACGAGCGTTACCGAGTATAAAGTCGGTATCGATCTAACTATCCCGGAAAAAAAAGGACGCTCTAGTCTCTTAGATACATAGTACACTAAATAATATATCGGGCCCTAGACCGGGGAGAACTTAGAAGTTAAAGACGCTATTTTACTCGTCGACTTATAAGCGCTCCTTAAGGTATCCTATACACGGTTATCCCTACTAGTTATTAACGCCCTTAATTCGGATCTCGGTCTAGCTAATACGATACTCTAAACGAAAGCGTTTAATAATATCTATAAAGACAGTATTAAAGGTAGCCCCTATATCGATAATAGCCTTAACGAAAACGTTAGGGTTATACGTTAAGGCACCTTTTTAAGTAAGCCTATACTTTAAGACTATATACCGGATAATAACTAAGGGGTTATTGGTTCTTAGGGACTACCTCCTTTTCAATAATAGTAAGGGTATTCGAGCTAGTATTGTTAGGCCGGGCGAATAAGACGGTGTATCCCTTCGATAAAGGCGGGGGAGGGGATATACTAGGGGGACCTCGCCTATTAAGGAAAAAGGCTTTATTAGTGTTTAGGTAAACGATCTCGCGCTAAGGTTAACCAGTCTCGGCGCCGCGTATCCTCTTATTATTTCTTAGTCTCGTATCCGGGTCGTTAATAAGGTGGTACTGGATAGGAACCTTAATCCGGAGGTCTTTAATTTACCTATCTAGGTCTAATCGAGCTTACTCTAGGTTATAAGGCTAATCCACGGGGTGGCTAGGCCTATATTTATTAATAGTCTTAGGCTACTACCATTCGGGCTATATTAGTGCTTCGTCTATCTCTATTTCTTTATCGACGACCTCGGTTATAAATAGAGTTAGGACCCGGTAGCTAGGACCAGGGTTTCACATCTACGGGCGCTATTTAATAACCTGATTAAGGAAAAGGATAACCTTAGGAGTGAGTTTAACGACTCTCTTACTCCTAGTCGTGTAAAGAGGCTATAAGGGGGGCTGCTCTTTCCGAGTATTATTTAACGCGGCATAGATATCCGGCTAATAATAACCAGAGGTAATAGATATAAAATTAACGCTAGTGCCCCCTATAAGAGCCTATGCCTTTGCGTTTTCCTCCTTTAGCCTAGTATAATATTCTAATATCACATTTATAACGTCCTCTATCTTCATGGGGAGTGCTATATAAAGTTTGCTTAGATTAGTCACACACACATTTGTTAGCAGGACCTTCATAGATATCTATCTATAGTCCCGTAGAGCTCTGCGAGCTTATACTTTCACGAATATATCTTTACTTCTCTGAATTCTCTTTATACACGTTTATGACACATAAATACGGGAAATCCGCATAGCAAATAGTAATAACTGAATTATTGTATCGTTCGCTCTATACTATACCCTAACCCTATTATTCTCCTTATTCTTTACATGATAAATCCATAACCACCGCTTAAATCGCCCCCACCGCCGATCTGCTAAGATTATACCAGCGCTAGTCTATAATAGACAGTCGCAGACGCCTATCCACGCAGTTCACGGATTTCGTTTTCAAGGTACTAGCAAAGACTCTTATAGATCCTCTTACTACGTTTGTCTTAACGTTTTCTACCGACTTTTCTGTTCCGCCACGACTATAGACCCCGTTTACCTATTTTTCCCTTTATTTTTCGTTCCTAGTTCCTCTATAACCTTATTACTAGTCGATTACGTTATCTATATATAATTACACTTTGCCTATTTTTACACCCACCAGAACCTACCCCGCTTTACTTATACAAGCCATAAAAAATAAGCCATAAACTCTATACCTCTATCACTTACTCCCACCCCGCTATAACTATATATCGTTAGTATCTCCGCTATAAATAGAACCGCTGATAACTGCTAAGAGAGAGTTGTTTTATGTATACAAATTCATTTAAGTATACCCGGAGTAGGCAGTATAATAGAACTTACCCGACGGAGCTATCGCTATTATTAGATAAAAGGGAATAGCATTTTATAATAAAGCTATAAGGGAATATCGGGACGTCAACTGCATAGCTAGACGTAATAATAGAGCCCCGAGTATAGATACCCGACTAATCTTCCTAATATAGTAGGAGATAAATAATTAGGCGGTAAAAGTAGGGTACGGTTAGTCCGACTACGGCACTTGGTTATTCCGACTGGGGTCCTATGTTGATAGCCGGTGACACCCGCCCGCGTGTTCCGCTTATACCCAGATACTTTTATATACTATAAGATATCTGCTTAATTAATCGTAACGACGATACACTTAATTAATCGTAGTAACGCTTAATTCATCGTAACGACGATACGCTTAATATATATCTATAAGTATCTAGGTACAAAAAGAAGTCGTGGCGGCTGGCGTCAGGTGTTGTCAGTATTACCCTAGTCGGAATAACCAAGTGCCCTAGTCGGACTAACCGTACCCTAAAAGTAACGCTTATAGATATACTAAGATACCTAAATATTAGCAGAAGTCGGAGTAATAGGAGGGCTTACTCCCGTAATAATAGCTAGAACCCTTTATAGGGTATATAGGTAAGCAGATAAATAGTTAAACGATATAGTTGATAGCTATTAGTTAAAAAGAGACTATAAACTATTAATAGTTAATTAATATCCCTAAATATTAACGCTCCCCGTAGCCCTTTATTCGAGGAATCCTATATATAATAGCCAATAAACTAAGCTCCTTTAGTATAAACTCTGTAGACGCTAAAGGATAGTTAACCACCGCCTTATATACCTCGAGAACCCTTAGTAGCCCCCGAGTCGTCGCTACGCGAAACAGTTAGGATAGATACCGATAGATAGACACTAGCCTCTAGCTCCGGCACCCAGAGCCAGGGTAGCCAATAACAATATCGGGATCAATAACAGCAAGCGGCCCCCTAGTTAAGCCTATAGCCACCTACCGTTATATTTACCCCTAATTAATTCCAACACATAATAAGTTTCTTTACTAATAGAGCGCCGGCTACCGGTAACGGAGGCACCGGGATAAATAACGCTAATAATAGCGATATATAGTATAATAGCGGCCCGTAGGTCTTCTATTATAAACTAACTATAATTAGATTCTTTAGTCCCCCTAAGTATATATCTCTAACCTTTATCCTATAGTTAGTCTCCGGAGATAAAGTCCTTTAGTATAACGTTAAGCTCTTTATCGAAAACGTTAAGGAATAGGCGACCACCCCTAATATAGCAGAAAAGGCTCGTATTAACTTACACGCGCTATTTATAGGTAAAGCTGCCTCGTGGTGGCTAACTAGCCTCACGGCTACGCAGCGTAGTAAGGTACGCCGTTCTCTGGATAGATAGTACGTAGCCCTTTGCCGATGCTAGTAAATTAACCCGGAGACTATAGCGGTAAAAATAATAGACTTATGGTTTATAGCCAGAGATATTATGAACGGAAAAGCCTTCGCTAAATAAGTAAATTATCTCGCCCGTCTATATAGAGCCTCGGGAATTAGCCCCCGTACTAATCGTAATATATAGCAGGAAATCTAGAATAGAATTAACCTATCACTCCGGGAAATCTATACCTAACCGGATATAAATAAGTATCTAGACAAATTTATCCGATAGATTAAGGATCAGATTACTAACCGGCAGCTCTCGCTAAGGCACTAATTATAGTATAGTATATTTCGTGCAGATTAACTAGGACCTTTATCGGTATAATAAACCGCACCTTACGTTAATATTACCGCACCCTACGCTAATATTCCTATATAGATAATCCTAGAGAATCGCCTAATCGTATACACGGCAGATATAGCCCCTATAGACGATATAAATAAGATAGGTGATTATACGAACTAGGGATATTAAGGCAGAAATTTCGATAAAGGACGATTTAATAATAGCGGAAATCGATTTAGTAATTATAGCGGCTTCGGGAGAGGCCGATTATAGGGAAATAACTTTAGTAACCGCGATAAATCCTTTTAGAGTCGTCGAGGCAATAATCACCGCGGTAGCCGCGGTCGTAGAGGCCGCTAGTTTTATAGAGGCGGATACTAGTTCCGCGAGGAGCGTTACCCGTATTAGCGATATATACAGTAATAGGTGAAAAGTAACGGTAATCGCGACTACTAGGTGGTGTATATAGCGGAGGATAACCCTGGCAGAGATACCGATAAAGAAGACTTACGCGAAAAGGGTTATATTTTTATTAATAAAATACGTAGCGAGGGCGAGGAAATATACGTTTACGAGATTAGCAAGGAGGACTCAGCTAATAGCCAAATTAACGTTTATTATTCTTACTTTACAGGCTAAGCCGGCCGATCCTATATAAGTAACCGATAAACGTATAAGCGTAAGTTAGAACGAACCTTAGTATATCTACGATAGACCTTATAGACTCCCGCTTTGCCATAATCACTAAAGCCGCCGATATACTAATATAGAAAATACGACGCTTATTCCCTAGAAATATATAACTCCTTCGATACGTGTTTTTAAACACCTATATAGAGCCGAAGCTAGAGTGATAGGGACCTTATAAAGCCCTTATTATCCTAGCGGCAACTAAGCTGATTATGGTAGAGGATCTAGAAACACTGTCCGGGTCTATAGAATTTTATATAGGCGACCTAAGGATAGTACGACTAACCGAACTAAAGATCTACACGGAAGACCCTATATAAATATAATCTACCGATATATAGTAAGGATCCGAAACTATATATATATACTTAACCGATAAGGAGGCTAAGCCAATAATAGCCGATATAAAGCCACTAAGACCACCTAAGCCTAATAAACTTAGCTACTACTTTATATTTAAGCTACACGAGATTATTAATATATAGGCGTTAGTTAAACCCGGATTCGAGCGATATATATACTATAAGATAGCGATTAAGTTTATACCCGACAGCGAGACCACGGAAGTCTATATAGACTCCGGATATACCTTAATTCTAGTTAATAGAAACTAGCTAGCAGAATATAAGAAGAATATCTAATACGGAAAAGCCGTAAAGCCAAAGCTAATAAAGGGACTCACGGGAATAATCTAAGTATAGGAGGTCGCCACTTTCGACTTTTATATAAGCGGCTATATCCGAGACACCCTAGTTATAGGTCACTTTATAATTATAGCCTAGGTGATTAATAAGCTAGAACTAAGTATGCTGCTTAGAGGAACCTTCCTAAAAACGTTTAGCATCGATATCCTGTATTCCTCCGGTACTCTAAGAATAGCAGGATATTATAGTATACGGATCCTAATCGTCGGGTATTATAGAAAGCCTATAGGCAGATACTAACGCTAAGTTATAATAGCGTAGACTATTATAGTGCCGCTATATATAGCTATATTCGTACCTATACGGTATATAAACTTGCCTAAGAACTATGAATTTCACTTTAATCCAGACCCTAAACACGATATAATACGATATATCTATGATACAGACACCCCTAAGGTGGTATATTATATAAACGATTCGGATAAACTAAAAGTGTTACGTAGAAATAAAAGAATAGGCCGACTAATAGACTTATAGGATAACGAGGAAGTCGAAGAGGTTAACTAGGCAAACGCTTATACGTTAATAGTAATGGAAAAGCATAAAGAGTTCGAGGACTCTAAATTAGTACGCCGATTACTAAGAGTTATCCCCGAGGAACGTAAGAAGATTATAGTAGACGACACGATAAAGAACGGTAGATACGATAAACCCAGAGCAGATAAAAAGAAGCATAGCGATATAAAGACGGAATAGCCGGAAGATATACCCGAGATTATAGCGAAAGACGGTATATATATATATACGATAGACTTACTAAAGGCTTAGGAAATCGTTAAGTTATCAGAATCCTTTAATATATAGCGTGATAAAGGAATTATACCTTTGCCCCCTACTAAACGGATACGAGTCGATCTAATTAATAGTTAGCAGAAAATAAACTTATATTCGAGGCCTTTTTAACTTAGCGGAGAAGATCGTGACCTACTTAACGATAAGTTTAACGGGATATATAAAGTCGGATATATAATATTATAAAAACTGCCGACCCCTTTCGCCTTCTTAGTATTTATAGTATAGCGTATAGTATAGAAGCTAAAGAAAGGTAGAGTGGTGTTGGATCTATAAAAGCTTAACGCGGCCGTTTTACTGGACGTATACCCGATTCTATTATAGGATAAGATTATCTAGTGTTTATAGGGGAAAAAGTGGTTTAGTACTTTTAACGCTAGCTTATTCTTCTATTAGCTGCCTATAAAGGAAGAGTATAAAAAGAGCATAACGATTATATCCCCTAGAGGATTAGAATGCCCGGAAATAGTACTAATAGGTTTTCGAAACTTATTACCGTTTATATAACGATTTATAGACTAAAGACTATTTAAGTATCGGTATTTCTATAGGGCGTATATGAACGATATTATTATCTTCTTAGATACCTTCAAAGAATATATTGTATATCTCCGGACCGTACTAAAGCTATTCGAAGATATCCGGCTAGTATTATCCCTAGTAAAATCCTTTTATATATATAATTCGGTGTGATTACTCGGTTTTAAGGTAGACGGCTTAGGTCTATATACTATATCTAACTGAATTAAGGCTTTATAATAAATTAAAATACCCGAAAAGCTTAGCGACTTAGAGATATACGTTAATAACATAGGATTTCTATAGCGATTTATCCCGTAGCTCCGAGTTAAGGTTAAGCCCCTATAGCGTCGGAAGACGACTATGCTTAACGATATAAAAAAGGCCGGACCGATCACCGTATATACACCTAAGCACTTAAGGCAGAAATAGATAAGTACGTTAACTTATAAGCCTATAGATATCGAATAGCAGGCTTTTAAGATTATATAGAAGTAAGTTATAGAAGAAATAAGGTTATATTACTATATTCCCGATAAGACTACTTTCTTAAACCTGGGCGCTAGTATAAACGGTCTAGGAGTATTCCTCTTTTATCTAGTAAAGCCGTGGGATAGCGGTAAAATCCTAGTTAATACTATTTAGCTAATACTTTTCTTCTTAACAAAGCTAATAGTAGCGGAATCGCAGTATAAAGCGATAGACCTAGAGATCTACGCCCTGGTCTAGGCTTATAAAATACTCCGAACACGTTTATAAGCCTGCCGTGAGCCTATAGTGGTTCTTACTAATTACTAAGTAACTAAAGGAATCGTCGGGTAAATATCTTTAAAGATAACGGACGTTAATAAACTAAACCTGCGCCTAATAGCGGTATCTATATTTCTTAGTTAATTTCGCCTAGATATCCGCTATATTCCGGGACGATAAAACATAGTGTTAGACGCACTATCTTAACTGCCGACGGTAAACGATAAGGACTCTAAAGGGCTAATAGGAGCTAAAAACGCGAAGAGAATGGACGAGAAGAAATAAGCTTATAATAGCGAGTTAGACGATATATAGACCGAACACGATAAGCCGTTAGCAGTATATATAGCTATTTCGGACCTAGGACTACTAATAGACGTAGAGGAATACTCCTTAACTTGTATAGCGGTGGACTACATAATACTAGACGATTTAAAGAGGGAGTTTTAATAAGTATATTAGGAGGATCCGAAATATAAAGCTATACTCAACGAAGTTAACGCTAGACGAACCAATAAACGAACTTCTAGCGGCAGAGTAATAAGGCCACTACTAACCCGACTTAAGAACGGACTATTATATACGGTCGGAGAAGCTAATAAACTAAGGTTAGTAATGCCCTATAAACTTATTAAAAAGGTTCTATAGATAGTGTATAATAATAATTACTATTTTAGCGAAAAACGAATAATACACGCCCTGGATAACTTTAGCTTTAAAGGTAAAGTATATACGGTAGCGGAATAAATAGAATATTACGTAGTATACCTAAAGAATATTATAAATCGATAAAAACCGCTTAAAGAACTATAACCGATTCTACTATTAGCGATACTATTTTCCGTAATTATAATCGACTTTATAGTCGGTCTACTACCTATAAAATACTAATAACTATTCTAAGGAATTGAGAGTAAAGATATATAGATTGTCTTAATTCTTAGCTATAGCCTCATATAGGCTTAAGCTATATATAGGCTATGCCTTAGCTAAATATAACTAATCGGAGTCCCTTTTAAATAGCTTATTCTATACTATAAGCCACACCTACTCTAATAACCAATAGCCCCAAAGCCCGGAGACTGACGACCGCGGTACGTCGCCGGACCAGTAAAGCTGTCAGGACAGTAATATCGTACAAAGTCTGACTTATATTCATTATAGACTATAAAAGAGTACCAGTCTACGATGTCAAATATATAGGCAAAAGAGGGGAAAAAGCACCATAATACATCTAATAGAAGTACCGCCGTATTCGGAGCAGTGTGTGACATAGCTCTACGAATATAACCTATCAGGCTTATCGGGCTTTTTGGGGACCTTAGGCATAAATGCCTAACACACCTGCCTAGAGCCGCAGGATTAGTCCTAACGGTTCTAAGCAAATTAAAGCTGAAAAATAATATAAAAATGTAGGGTTTTTGAGCCCAGATATTAATCCAAAGGTCAACGGCTTATTGAACAGCTAGTGCCTTATAATCCTAAAATAATATAATAATTATTATATAATTATAGTTAATCTAACGATCGCGATTATCGCGATCGTAATCTAATCCAAACCGCTCTTAAATCGATAGTAATTAATCTAATCCACTGTTAAGGCGGTAGTGATTAATCCGATTAAGCTAAGCCGGCAGTGCGCTTTTCTATCTTAAGTATCTTAACGAATATAGCGTGCTTTTACGGCGGTAACGCCTTTATTATCCTATCGCTAACTATCTCGTTAATAGCGATCTAATTAATCCTAATCGCGCCTCGTTAAGCGATCTGCTGGATCTATAGGGCCTGGATATCGAGATACTTTAATTTCGACATCACCTATAGGCGAGGGCTTTCCAGCAGCTGACGGGTCTGGTTATTATCGTAATAAATAGTAATACAGTTAATCTTAAAGGTTAACGTTAAATCCTTTATTAACTATAGCGTCGCGATATGCTACCGGGCGGCGGCACTTAGAGCCATAAGCTCTGCCCCTATACTAGATAGAACAACACTTCTTTACTTGATCGCCTTCTAGTGGATAAGGCCGCTAAAATGCATAGTTATATATCCCTAGGAGCTATACTAAGTCTCACTGTTATCTCTAAAGGCGGCGTTGCTTATATAAAAAAGGGCATATTTAGCTGGGTTTTTATCGGAATCATATGGCATAAAGGACAGACAGAGGGACCTCGTTAAGTTAAGGTACTTAAGGCACCTGTTAGCGGCCTCGTGATACTAACCAGATAGATTAGTAGCGAATTCGGCTTATCTGAAAGCAGTCTTTATAATATCCGGCCTTATTTAATAGGCGGTGTAATTAATCGATCCGACCTTTTAAAGATACAGGTTGATAGAATCCTTTAACGCCGGCTATTATTAACTATTCGGCTTAAGGGTATGGGGAAAGGCGAGCGGCGTGGTGACCCTTTGACTAGTAATGATATTTAACGCCTTTATCTTTGCGTTGATATAGTTAAGAAGGGATAACTATAGTCTTTGGCGTTCACGATCCCTTATAACCCTAATACTAAGGGACCACTTAATAGGACCTAAATCCCAGATCTAAAAGCGCTCCTGCAGCTACTTAATTAAATCTTCGCCGGCCGTAATATACTCTTTATGATATAGTAGAACTATATCGTTAATATAGAAGAATATAAGCAGCTTATCACTTCGAAAAATACAATTATCCTCCTTTAACTACGTGACTCTATACTTCCCTACAATAGATAAAAGCTCCTAGTGCTATAGCTTAGGCAATCGGCGTAGCCTATACAGGGCCCGGCGTAGCCAGTTAATCCCACGGTTTAAGGGGCATAGGAGGTTTAAAAACGGTTCTAATCCGGCCTTAGCAATAACGTTAGCGGCAGAGGCGGCCTATAGGATATTCTATCCCGGCGGGTCTCTAACGTAGACCTCTTCGTTAAGGGGGGCGTTCGTAAACATATTAACGGTATTAAGTTAACGGGCCTCTAGATCGAAGTAGGCAGTGATAGCTATAAGCGTTTTAAAGGTCCTGCCGGCCAGGGCAGAGGCGTAGGCGTTAAGGTGATTCTAAGACTATTAATCACTATAAACGCAGAGGCGTGCCTGAAACTTAGTGATATAGCCGGATAGATTAAGCTTATATTTAAATACTTATATTCGATCCAAAAGGCGGCTCGGAACGGCAGTATACTATTTTACTACTTTAAATATACCTATCTTAATAACAGCCTATACCTCTTTAAAGGCGGCTATAACCCACTGCGTTCTATATAAAGACCTTATTATCTGGCTCTAATTAGTAGGCTCTGTTAATATTATACTCATAATAAGTAGTAATTATAATAATAATAAGTATAATATCTAAGTTAAAATAAACAGTATATAGTTATAGCTATATAACTAGACGTCTACTTTATAACCAGCTTAACCTGTACTATAATACTATACGTATTATACGTATATATATACTTAACTTATAATATATATTATATAAATACACTAGGTATTGTAAATACGATATCTTAGTTATTACCTAAGCTAATAACGTGGCGTGATAACCGTCGCGTAGGGTATTAACGTAATGAGTACCGGTATTTGTACGCCCCCTGTTCGGTATTTGCTGTCCACTCAACCCTAAATAACAAGGTAACGCGAGCGCGTGCATAAGCAAGATCTTGGCTGTAAATGTTACGTACCTATACACGTTAGAGTAGGTAATCAGGATTACGTGGTGTGTGTGATAAGGTCACGTGACTAGGGCATCAGGATTACGTGGTGTGTGGTAAGGTCACGTGACTAGGGTATCAGGATTATATAATATATGACAAGGTACCTAGCGTAAGGACATTATGTGTTCTTAATACCTTAGGGTCAATGAATACAGAGGCAGAAACAGTAGTGATTTAGTAGCTCAAGACATCTGGTTTTGATTACAGAGATTGAGGCTTGTCGTGAGGTACAGGTACGCAGCATATGCGGCCAAGATCTTGCTTATGCACGCGGTCGCGTAACCTTCCAAAAATGGATTGAGTGGACAACAAATAGTGAACCGGGGGCGTACAAATACCGGTACTCTAACGTAATAGTCGCCACCTAATCTTTTAGGGTCTTTTGCTAGCCCCAGATCCAGGAAGAAATCCCAGAAGTCAGTTCTTTATATATATTACACGTTCGCGTAATAAGCAGTAATCCTACGGATCTACGAATTCAACAGCTATTTACTTAATTTTCCTCTCTTCCGCGTATATAGCCTACTACTCGTAGCCTAATCCATTAAAAGATTATAAGCCCGGGTTAGTAAAGAAGGAAATCTACTCTTTTCTACCCTATTATTCTACTCGAAATACTAAAAAGACTCCCGCCTTTTTAGGCCACGTAAAAATACTAAAAAGACTCCTACCTGCCTTTTTAAGCTATCCCTTTATTCTTCCTCGGTCATAGATCCTTATCTCCGACCGTACGAAATCTCTTTATCTCCCGAAGATAGCTAATCGAATCGAACCGTTCGTTCCGATACCACAGTTTAAACCTCTTTATTCTTCCTAATACGGTCGCTATAAGTCGTGCCAAGAGGCTAGGGCTTTATTCCTATTCCGGAAGAACTATATAATCGGAATAAGACTCTTTATTACGATCGTATATACTATTCCTTTATTCTACGAAGGACGTTTTAAAAAAGAAGAAAAATAACGAATACGTGGATTAAATATAAGAGCTATTATATATCTATAAATAATAGCTATAATAATTAAGCTACTTAACCTACCGCGCTGCCTATAATAATAGGATATCGTAACGTGGTATATAAGCTCTTAGCAAAAAGTCCGCCTATAGAAATCCTATTATTCGCTTTATATAAGTATCGCTTTTCTTCGCGCCGCGAGATCTATAAATAGCTTTACTGTTTAGACCCACTTTTAGACCCACTTTTCGAAGCTAGGCTAATCAGAATCAGACCTTTAGCTTAGTATTCTTTATTTCTATCCTTTATCGATAATATAATAAAGAAAAAATAAATAAAGGAAAACGAAAGAAAATAATAGAAATAAATCGTTAAATAACTTAGTTAATTTTAACCTAAATAAATAATAAAAAATATCGTTCTGCTACTTAAAAATAGATCAATAGTAGACTAGTAAAGAGATTTTAGTCCGTAAGCTCTAGGGCAGTATAGACTATTAAAACTGGACTATAGGAATACACGCTTACTTTACTCGTAAAGTAAAATATATTAAAGACGTTATAAAGCCCCTTCTAGTAAATCCTTTTATAAAATAGAAGGAGGAGTCTCTAAAGGTAGCTAGAGATGTACTCGCTGCTTTTTTAGACGGTCCCTTAACTTAGGTTTAAGGAATAAACGAAGCTTTAAAAATATAGGATAAACTAAAGGATTTATATAAAGTAAAGGGATTCCAGGCCGACTATATTATCCTAACTTCTTTTTTTAACCTCTCGCCTTTAGAATTCCCTAATCTTAAAGCGTATTTATATAGAATATAAGAGAGACTACTTACCTTGAATTAAAGAGGTATATTCCTTTTCTGATAAGGTGGTTCTTGCCTAGATTCTTAATAGTCTCGATAAAAGGTACGAATCTATAGTAGGGTAAATGACTTAAGCTCTCCGTTACGACATTACTAGTTATATACTAGATAAATTAATAGCGGAAGTAATAGACGCTTTAAGAAAGGTTAATTACCCGTCGAATACCCTCCTTATATAAGGTTTAAAATCATAGAAAAATATAAAGAAACGCTAGAAGAAGACTAAGGGTTTATGCTATAAGAACTATAAGAAGCCTGGTTATACGCTAACTAACTACTACTTTCTTTATCCTAAAAGAGTACCTATAAACTAGGTAATAAAGGATAATTCAGGATTAAGGAAAAATACCTAGAATAGGGTAAATAAATCCTAGTCCTCTTAAAAGGATAAGGAAAAGAAAGGAGGTGGAAATACGCGTCTCTCTTAATAAGAGAAGCGTATAATAAATCCTATACTAAAGACAAAGGAGCAGGACGCCTTAGATACGTCTTTAGAAGAGGAAAACGACGAGTCTACTATAGTTAATATGATTATAGATTAATAGAATTAACCGCAGGATTAACCGCAGGAAGAAGAAAGGAAAAAGAATAGGAAGACGATAATAAAGACGAAGAGGCCGGCGTTATTTTTGAAGACGTCCTCCCTCCTCCGTTTCCTCTTCCGGACTATCCGAATCCTTTTATATAGGATCTAATAGATATAGATTAGGTATTTATTATCTTTTCTAAAGTTAATAATAAAGAGAATAAAAATACTAACCTTAATATAGATTAGTTAGCAGAAAAGATTTATAAAATATGAGCAGAAAATAGTATTAAATTAGATCTGAATTTTTATATAGATAGCGAGGCTACGGCGTATATTATTATAAATAAAAGACTCTTTTCTACTTATACTTCCAAAAAGAGAACTGTTTATTAGGGTGAGGTAAAGGAAATAAAGATATAAGGTAAAGGAGACTGCGTTACAAAATTTAGAGGTACTAAAAAGCTTCTGCTTTTAAAAGAGTGTCTTTGTATACCGGAAATAGGCACGAATATTATTAGTCTCTCTTATCTTAATAGTGAAGCTCGCGGTCTTACTAGAAACAAAAAGCTCTTATTCTTTAATAATAAAGAACCCCTCTTTCTTTATATAACGGCTCTGCTTTATAACAGGCTATACTAGGCTATAGCACGGGCACTGTTATATAGGGGGGCTGAGTCTCTGAAAATAAATATAATAAATATAAAGAAATAGCTATAAAAGGGTTCTATACTAAAGAAACAGCCAGGACACTTAACTAGAATAAAGAGGTTCTAAAGCTTTAAAGAATAGGTTTTAAAGAAACTAAATAAATAAAGAAAGGGGTTAGTTAAACCTTAATAAAGAAATAATATAATAAAGAAACCCTAACCTCTTAAACTTAAGAAGAGCTTTATAAATAAAGAGACCGTAATAATCGTCGAAGGACTACCTCTATAACTAAAAACATAATGCTATGGCATAATAGGATAGCTTATATTAACCCTGTTACCTTAAAAAGTCTTTATACTAATACTCTTTAAAAAGAATATAATATAACCAACAAAGAGTTAACTAAAATATAAAGCTATAACGCCGATAAGAGAAGCAAGTCTATTATACTTACGAATAAAGATTTAGTTAATAAATATAAACACTTTTTATATTTAGAAAAGGTTTATATAGATCTTTATAGACCCATCGAACCTCTTTCTTATAATAAAAAGCGTTGGGTTTTGTTTATACTAGACCGTTCCACCCGGTTCCTGTGGGCATAACTGCTCTTAGATAAGTCTAAAACGACGGTAGTTATAGCTATAAAAGAGTGGAAAGCATAGGTAGAAAATAATAATAATAATGATAATAAATATCACTTCTTTATTAAAGAAGTAGATATAGACGGTGGAAAAGAATTTAATAACGCCTCTTTTTAACACCTCTTTGAAGGTGTAAAGCATAATATAAAGCCACCGTACATATATAAAGCTTAAGGCTCTATTAAAAGAGTTATAAGGACTATAATAGAAAAGGTTCGAGCTCTTCTTTTCCACTCAGGGCTACCTAGATACCTTTGGGGTGAAGCTGTTGTCTTAGCTGTTTATATATATAACAGATCACCTAATTTAGCTCTTAATTATAAGAGTCCCTATAAGCTTTTATAAGGTCAGAAACCTAATATTAATAATATACGGGTTTGGGGTTTTATTGTTTATTATAAAAACAACGACCCGAATATGAAGAAAGTAGATACAAGGGCACTTCGAGGTGCTTTAATAGGTTTTAATAACTATAACTA
The DNA here is from genome assembly GCF_042370955.1 of Sodiomyces alcalophilus JCM 7366. NCBI lineage: Eukaryota > Fungi > Ascomycota > Sordariomycetes > Glomerellales > Plectosphaerellaceae > Sodiomyces > Sodiomyces alcalophilus. Next base: position 8,669,767 of record NW_027263532.1, read on the forward strand.
TAAGGTTTATAACCTAGTAACTAAAAAGACAAGTTGGTTTAGAGACGTTTATGTCTTAGAAAATCAGTTTCTTCACTCTTCTTTAGATAACTATAATAATAACTATACGCCTAAAAACAATAATAACCTCCCTCCTTATATTAATACTCAGGCATATAATCAGGTTTCTAACCGCGGGCCTTATTAACCCGTTAAGTATAATAAAGGAATTACTTTTAGTGAAAATAACGGTTAATTTTCATAGAATATTCCTTCGCGCGTTTCGAAACATTTTATTAAGTCTATTTAACCTAAACAAGAGAATAATAATAATAAAAGATATAAGAGTCTTCGTCTACGGGCAGCGGGCTATAAAGTTCTAGCTGTTAATAATAATAATAATAATAATATTAATATTAACTATAGCCCGGCTAATAATAATAACAGTAGCTAAAGTACTAGGCTAGAAGTCTTAATACCTTTAGAACCATTAAGACCGGACTATAAGGATTTAATATCTTATAATAATAGTGCGCACTTACTATATTATATAAAAGATACTATACTTAGAAACGTATAGTTTTAAGAACATTCCCTATTTCTTTTAACTATAGATTCCATCAACGAACCAGCTACCTATAAACAGGCTATAAACTGCCCAGATAAGGATAAATGGATAGACACGATAGTAGCAGAAATATTAGAACTCGAAAAGAGAAAGACCTAGGACTTAATAAGTATAAAAAATAGGCCTAATAATTATAATAAAATAAAAGAAGACTACCATGTACTAGGAGGTCGTTGGGTCTTTAGAATTAAATATAATAGCTCTAGCGAAGCTATTTAATATAAGGCTCGGTGGGTTATTTAGGGGTTTAATGAGGTTCTACGTCTTAATTATCTAGAAACCTTTTTAACTACCTGCCGGCCAGAAAGCTATAAATTAGCTTTAATACTAGGTGTATTACACGGCTAGAAATTCAGGCAGTTCGACGTTAAAAACGCGTTTGTTTATGCCGATATAGATACCCTAATATACGCTATACAACCTATAGGCTTCGAGAAAGACGATAGCTTAGAGAATAATAATAATACAATACTCTATAAGCTTAATAAAGCTTTATACGGGTTAAAACAAAGTCCTAGACTCTGGTATAATTACCTACTTAAGATATTATCTAAGCTAGGTTACCGGGTCTCTAAATATAATAATGGACTTTTTACCTTTTATAAATATAATAAAATTAAAAGAATAGAAGAACGAGCTATTCCTTTATGCCACGTTAACGATATAGTGGCTCTAAGCCCTTCTAAGAACACTCTAGACTATTTTCTTAAGGAGATATCTAAAGATATTATACTTAAAGACTTAGGTGAAATAAATACCTTTCTAGGCTATATAATAAATATAAATAAAGAAAATAAGACTCTTTCTATAAGCCAGTTACCTTATACTAATAAGATACTTAAAAGGTATAATAAACGAAGTCTGAAAAGGGTTAACACCCCTCATATACATAAGAAGGTCCTAGTACTAAATCCTAAATCAGTAATAATTAATAATATAAATAAATACTAATAGGAAATCGGGGCTTTATTATATCTAGCCTTGCATTTAAGACTAGATATAACGTACGTAGTTAATTAGTGTTCTCGCTATATAAGTAATCCCTTATAAGACCACTTTACTACGTTAAATCGAATCTGGGCTTATATAAATATATATCCTAATATCGGTCTTTTATATAACTATAATAAAAAAGATCTTAGTATTTACGGTTATTCTGATGCCAGCTTTTCAGACATAATCGAAGATAGAACCTTGACTTTAGGATATATTTACTGCGTGGGAGTAAATAACCGCGTTAGTTAGACCTTAACTAAATAAAAAGTCGTTGCTTTATTAATAATAGAGGCCGAATATATAGCTCTTATAGAAGCTTCTAAACAAGGAATCTATCTTTATAATCTATATAAAGATATACTATAGAATCTAAGTCTAGATTCTAATATAAAAGGCAATAATAATAATAATAATAATAATAATAATAATAATAATAATAATAATAATAATAATCTCGAGATTCTTATTATCTTAATAGATAGTGAGAGTATAAAGAAGCTCGCCAAACACCCTGAATTTTATAAACGGGTAAAGCATATCGATAGGCAGTATCATTACTACAGGCAATAGCTATATAATAATAAAATAAAAATCGTATATATAAATACGAAGTTTAATATAGCTGATATAATAACTAAAGGTTTAGTAAAAGAGACTTATAATACTCTTTGCGGTTATATAAACCTAGGTTATAAGGACGATACGTTGCCTGAGTATGATTTGCCGCCTTATAATAATATTAAAGAATTAAAATACTAGGTTTTAATACTTAGTATTCTTAGTTCTTTATATGAGGTATAACTAGGTTTTTTACCTTCGGGTTTTCCTAGATATCACAGGTTTTTATGACTTTTCCTTTGACTTATACTATACTATAATAATAACAAGAGTTTTTTGAAATTTTCCCTTAAATTAAAAAGAAGAGGTTTTTCTAAATTTTTCCTCTATGTATTCTAGTCTAGATAGACTAGAATTACTGAGCTATAATATAACCATAACTATAACCTGACTAAGCTGCACTTATTATATAAGAGTCAGCTTACGGGGGGGTGTTAATATTATACTTATAATAAGTAATAATTATAATAGTAATAAGTATAATATCTAAGTTAGAATAAACAGTATATAGTTATAGCTATATAACTAGACGTCTACTTTATAACCCGCTTAACCTATATTATAATACTATACGTATTATACGTATATATATACTTAACTTATAGTATATATTATATAAATACACTAGGTATCGTAAATACGATATCTTGGTTATTACCTAAGCTAATAACGTGGCGTGATAACCGTCGCGTAGGCTGTTAATGTAAGAGTCGCCACCCAATCTTTCAGGGTCTTTTACCAGCCCCGGATCCAGGAAGAAATCCTAGAAGTCAGTTCTTTACACATATTACACGTTCGCGCAACAAGCAGTAATCCTACGGATATACGAATTCAACAGCTATTTACTTGACTTTCCTCTCTTCCACTCGTACAGCCTACTACTCGTAGCTTAATCTATTAAAAGGCTCTTCGGGTATATCCCGACGCAGCAGTGGGTTTTTCGGTATATTAAAGCGGTTAAGATAAAGGAAGGCAGAGTCGGCGTCTCGTTATAGTAGCCGGCGGTTATATTGCGGCTAGGAGGAGGCTAACGGTATAATAACAGCCGGTATACTAGATACAGTGGCCGGCACCATAGATCCTAAAGATAGGGCACCCCCCGTGGACGAGGATAGACTAGTAGCCGGCTCTAGAGAGCCCGAAGATAGAGAGCCAGCCGGCGTTACAGACGTAGCCGGTAAAGGCAGCTATTAAGCAGCTACCGCAGGAGTGGTGGAAGGGCCCGGGATTACTGTTACGGCAGCCATAGCAGCAGCCGTTATTTTATCCTCTAGAACTAAATAATCAGGGGATAATAAACCTATAGCCGTGGTGGTGCCGGCAGCGGCGGCTAAAGCAACAGTATCGTTAGAGTCGTCGGAATCGGAAGAATATTTATCTAAGTTATTACTGTTATCAGCGTTATCCTCGTTAAAGGCAGCGGCGGTTACTACTAACGGTATAGGAGCTATAGGAGCGGCCGGAGGAGCCGGCTAATGAGCAGCTATTATAATAGCCGGTGGAATAGCTAGTATGGGCGTTAATTAAGGTGAAGCCGGAGGCGTTATTATAGGAGGGGATAAACAAGAGGGCGTTATTTTTAAAGTTATAGAAGAGGTTATAGCGGTAATTATAGCAGTAATTATAGCCAGCGTTATAGCAGAGTCCTAAGCCTAGGCGGCAGTGGCTGCTATAGTGGAAGGAGTAACCTCGGTAGCCACTATAATTACCGTTTTAGACGGCTATAATCGCTATAGTGACTTATTCACCCCCCCCCCCCCCCAGAATTAGGCGAGGGAGTCGAATTTTCTATTACTTCAACAGCTACTACTTCAACTTCTTGTTATTTAACCTATTTAACTGCTTTAACTACTCCAGCTCTCTTAATTACTTCAAGCTATTCCGGCCTCCTAATATCTTAGAACGACTCTATCACTATATTCTATTATATCACTATGAATTAATCGTATACCGGCATGACTCTAATGGTCTAGAGGGTATCCTTTTTAGTATCGTTAGGCAGGTTAAGCTCTCTAAAAAAGTCTATTAAAACAGGTAGGTCCACGTGACGATCCTTATACAGGATCTTTTCGTTAAAGCTAACGTCTCTTATACGCAGGAGCCTCTCAGCATTAATACCTAAATCCGATAAATATTAATACTCTCGTAACCGATTAAATAACCGACATAAGCCCTCCCCGCGAGCTTCTCGTTCTTCTAGCATCCATGCTAATAGTTAGTAGTTAATAGATAGGCACAGTAACCGTACCTTTTTAGGTAACCGATTAAAGGGGTGCTAGTAATACGCTTGATGTTGCAAACAGCGTATAACTTAATTGCGTAAAATAAACGGTCGATCTGTTGATGTAAATTGACTCTGTGGAAATCTCTGATCATGGTGCTAAAATCCTGCCCTTATTCCTGTGGCAGGTCTAATCCGCTTTCAGGCCCGGAATAACCCGTTCCTTGCCGGCTATAGTCTAGCCTATACGACACACCCCCCTAACTAAATAACTAATCGGCAGTTATTTAGTTAAGCTTATTAACAGGCTTCTTCTATCGATATATCCCCTTCTATACCGTCCACGTAGCTTCTATCGAACTTCTCTTCTAGCTCTTCTAACTACTCCGGTAAGATCCCCTCTAGTTTATTCGTATAGAGACGTCCCTGTATATCCATTACTCCCACCTATTCCCTAAAGCTTACCAACTTTTCCTTAGATAGGACCTTCGTTAATCTATTAGCGATTATATCGGCGCTTATAACGTAGCTAACTTTAATCCTTCTATACTACTACGCCTCTTATAACTAATAGTTATATATATCCGCGTGCCGTAATCGTGTATTTAATTAAGCGATCTCCGCTATTAGTAGGCGTATCGTTTAGTTATTATCGTATCGTATCTTTAATTATAGATTGTCGAATATTATACCTATCGCTTCTAATAACCACTTTGTGAATATCCCTTCCTTCGCACCTTATATAAGCGAGAGCAGCTCCGCCTTTATTATTAACGCTATAACTATTACTTATTTATTAGCTTACTAGGCGATTATGCCTCTAAATAGGCGTATCACGAATACCTGACTGCTTTTTCGATTAATTAAGTTATCTATAAAGGACGCGTCGGTAAACACCTTAATAGAGTCGCCTCAACCTAATTCTAAGGCGTAGGTTTACGTGGCTAGCAGATATCGGATTAAATAGTCGGCTGCTTTATAATACTAACGGCTCGGGTTTATATTAAATCTATAGAGTCGAGATACTATAAATGCGATATCGGGGCGTGTAATCACCGTAGCGTATAGAATGGATCCTATCTTTTATTAATAGCTTTTAACGGTGGTGGACTTCCTAGCGTACAGTAATAGCTCTGCCGGCTTTATAGGGCTTATGAGTTTATAGTTAGATGCCGTTAATAATAGATATCCTACCTTCACGATATAATCGCGTTATAATAGCTATATCTTCCTTAAGGGACGGTCCCTAATAACCTTAATCCTAAGGAACCATTATAGTGGCTGCCCGCCTTATAGTGCGTAGTGCTTTTATAGGCTCGCGATAGCCTATTCTATCTCTTCCTTAAAGTCTTCCTTAAAGCCGATCACGATATTATCTATATAGAAGAATAGGATTAGCCTATAGCGTATAGAGTAACAGGGCTTTTACGGCACTATCTTAAACCCGTCTCTTTTTAAGACTTCTATAATATGCTTTTGCTATAGTAATAGAGATCCCCGTAGCCCGTATAACGCCTGCTTTAGTAATAATAATTAACCCGGCACCGCGGTCCCGGGCAGGAACCGTATATATATATTATATAGTACAGGGGCGTGTATAATCGCGTTAATAACATCGTACTATATTAAGGATAGATCGAAGCGGGCGGCGATCGCTATTAACGATCTAAAGGAACGACCAGCGAGAGTAGCTATATATATATCTTCTAATAGGTCTTAATACTATTAATCTCCGCGTACTACCAGTCTAGCCTTACACTTCTATAGGAATCCGTGTTTATTGAACTTATAGGTTATCACCTATATAGAGCTAAGCACCTAATACCCCTTCGCCCTATCCTTCGGTACCGTAATCCACGAACCTATCTCTTTAGAACTCTTTAGGTAATCTCTTTAGGCTTATCGGAACAGGATTTCGTATAGGTGGTTTTCTGGGTCTCCTTAATTCCTTAGAGGGGCCGGTAGTTACTTACGGTGTATCTTACGGGGTCTCTTAAGTGTCTTTTTGATTTTTAACTTTATTAGCGGCTTACTATTTAAATTACTGACTAATAGGGCATATCTTCCTGCGTTAAACACAGAGATCCAGACTCGGTTACTACAACAGCTTCGAAATTTAGCTCCCCCCTGCTCTATAGGTATATAGCCCGTGAAAGTAGCCGCCGTAAGCCCTACCTAAGGAGGGGTTTTTAGTAGAGTTAGAAGGTGACTATCTAGGCGTTAGTGCTTAATCACGGCTATAGAAGAGTCTTTGTCTAGCTCTGGCCTTATAGGCTCTATAAGCTCCTCCTGCTATTCCGGCCTCTCGGGCGCTATAAACAGTTCTACCCCCCGAGCCTCGAGGCCGGTAGGCGTAGCCCTTAGGAGAGGTTCGTTAACCTCGCTGCCCGACTAGAGAATAGGCTCGAAGTATGCTATTATAAACATATCGGCTGCTTTATCTTATAGTTCGCCTTATTTAATTATATATATCTCTAGTAGGCGGATCTAAGTAATAATATCCACTAGCTTTTCTTCTGTTAATTAACGTAAGTCGTCCTTTAGGGCTTCGAGACTACCGTTAAAATACTCTTATTTATTAAAGATAATATCACGTGTATAGACGATCCCGTTCCTTCTAAGGCCAGGAACCTAAATACGGTAAATATTAGTTAAATCGTATTCTATAAGGTAGCCGATATAGGCCCGCGGCGCTAGTCGGTTTTAAAGCTTTCTAGACCTTATTGGAGCCGCTCTAGTTATAGGAAAAGCTTTATAGCCAAGGGCTCGAAGGTAGCCTAGCTACGGCTTATGTTAATAAAGGACCTCGAATAGGGTCTTCTAGCCTAGGCTTTATTTTAGTATTCTGTTTTATACGTAAGCGGTAGTAGGAACGACTTTAACCTATAGGAAATCGGGTAATGGGGAGTGGATTCGTATAGATTATGCCTTTAGTATAATAACGGCTCTAGATCTTTCGGTACCACCGTTCTAAGCGGGGGTCTCTACTAAAGAGGACTCTAATTGGATACAAAAACTCTTAGCTAAGCTCTATATTTCAAGCGATTATATTAGTTTGTTATTATACTTAAATACCCGTACCTGCCGGTTAAATTAACTCTAAACCTATTAGATATATTAGTTTATAACTATATAGATATCGGAGGTCCTTTTTAACGTTATAACGTAATAGGCTATAAATCCGCTATATCGATCCGTGAAGAATATAATCCGTACGTAGCCCTTAGCTATTAGTTAGAACTCCGTGAAATTCATCGCCTACCTCTTACCGGCGTAGCTTGGAGCTATACGGGTCCTCCGGCTAATCTGACGGCTTATATTCGATTAGGCGTAGGCGTTATACTCTACCATTCCTGGTCCCTTTAGTTTAACGCCCTATAACTACTCTTCTAGTTACTTTATTATATTAGGGCTAGCGTGCCCTAAACGGAGATACTATAGGTTGCTGTCGGCCTAGCTGGCTTGCCGTTCGATTAGTTTTCGGATTAGTTATATCAGGGCTAGAAGAGTAGTAGCTAGGGCGTTAGTGACTAGAAAAAGCTTTATAACGGTTTAATCGTAGTAGATACTTAGCTTATAGAGGATTAATTATTCGCGGCAGCGTATATAATCGTTTAGCGGCTCCTAATCCTACTAGTAACCGTTCTGCTATATCTTCTTATTAGAGACTAGGTTATAGATAAAGTCTTTATAGTAGGCTATGTCTTTTAACCGGAACTTTATTAGGCCGGTTATTCCTTTTATTATAATAATAACGTCTCTATATCCCTAAATCGGCACCGTTATAGTACCGGCGATTATAACGTTACTAGGGCGGGCCGGCCTATAATCCGTAAATCTGCTTTTATTATAGAAAACGTAGAAGGTGGAACCTAAGTCTAATATAGCGGATTACCGTAAAGGATATACGGCGGCTAAGAGGGCGGCCGCCGGGGCTTCTAGCTAGCGTGGCTGGTAACGGACGGTGTTTAACGCCTTACCTTGGCTTTTATAGAATATATTTATAAGCTTTTTTAGCTTCGTAGTCTCCTTAATTTTAAAGGAGACCTTGTTATTATTATCGGTCACTTTACCGCCGCCGCTACCGACTTTATTATTATTATCGGTGGCTTTAATATTACTACCGACTTCGTGGTCGGTAACGGTAACTCTTATAGCCGTACGTAGTTACGCCTCCTTAAGGACTTTATTATTATTATTACCGTTACCGCCGCCGCCACCGGCTTTATTATTATTATCGGTGGCTTTAATATTACTACCGACTTTATAGCCGGTAACGGCGGTCCTTTTCTTTTTATTTCGGGACCTAATTTTCTCCACGGCGCCTTATGGGTCCCGGTCTATCCGAAGGGACTTCTCTATAAGCCTCCTAATTAAGTCGTTAGCTTAAAAGCCTTCTAGCGCTAACTCTAGGAATAGTATCTAGCACCCCTATAGATCGTGGCCGCGCCGGTAGTATACCGTGTACTTATCCTTTTAAAAGAGGGATTATTAGCGTTTAGAGCTTATACGGTTAGTTAACTTACCTTTAGGGTAGGCACTACGGCCCCGCTAGGCTCCCGTCGGGTTAGCCCTCCAAGCCTGTTATAGCCTGTTATTATTATAACCTTTACTTAGGTTTAGGGCCGGGAAGGCTATAGTTCTATAGCTTTAAGTAGGCAGTACGTTAAGTTATTCCGCCGCCTTCTTCCTTTCCGCGATAAGGGTTATCGCCGATACTATTTTAAGGTTTAGCGTTACTTCCTTTATATCTACCTAGTTACCTAGGGCAGGTCGTATAGCGTTAAAGAAGTCGTTAATCTAAGTCTCCCGGGGTTTATTATATATCCTAATATTATAATAGTCTTAAAGCCGGTCCTACTAATCGTCTAGCTAGGCGGCCACCTTCCTTAGGTTAATAGGCGGCTTATTTTTATAAAGATCGTAGTTCTTTTAGGAGTCCTTTATACGGGTCGCGATATAGGGTATAGTGTCGGCTTATACTACTACGTAGATCTCTTCTAGGGCTATGCCCTTTGTTAGGGCCTTCCGATTCTTCGCTATAATAAACTCTTCCACCCACTTAAGTATACTGTTAATACCTTTCTAATAGGTCTCGTAGTCCTTACGATCTTTTTTATATCGGCGGTAGTCTTCGGTATAGGCGGCCTTGCCTATAACCGTTAGCTCGGAGATATTAGTAGGTTACCTGTTAATATTAGCGATAGAGGCGTAGGAGGTAAATTCGGGACGGGTAGCTCGCTACGGCCTAGGGACTAGATCGTCAGGGCGTAGGAAGTCCTAAACTCCGTTACTACGGGCCCTGACTTCGTAGAGGCGTTGCTATAGCTCCTAGTGTTCGTGGCTAGTATAGATAGTCGCATTTAAGGTTATAGTTATAGCTATAGGCAGCTCGGCGTAAATAGCTTTAATAGGTTATTAAGTAAATAAGACTCTTAATTATTATAAACAGCGTATAACTTAATTACTTAAAATAAGCGATCGATCTATTAATTTAATTAACTCTATAGAAATCTTTAATCATAGTGCTAAATTCCTGCCCTTATTCCTATAGCAGATCCACTCCCACTTTCGGGCCCGGAATAACCCGTTCCGAACCTGCCTTAGGCCAGCCTATACGATAATTAATAGGTTGCCCGTTAATATTAGCGATAGAGGCGTAGGAGGCAAATTCGGGACAGGTAGCTTATAGCGGCCTTAGGATTAGATCGTTAGGGCGTAGGAAGTCCCAGACTCCGTTACTACGGGCCCTAACTTTATAGAGGCGTTTCTATAGTTCCTAGTCTTCGTTATAAGCGGCTGGTCATAAGTCATTCACAGAGTGCGGCCGAATAATTGAATTATCTAAAGCTAAGGAGAAAAGGAGGAAAAGGAGAAATCTCTGTAGACGCTTACAACCTAAATATAATATCGCGGCGACCCACTAGACGCGCGATATAATTAGTCGGAAGATCCGGTGCTTTACCAGATTATCTCCACGGGGTTAACCCGTAATATTACCCCCCTCCTCCCCTTAGTAAGCCGTCGATTTTCGGTATATTAGTAAAGCGTTATTATTTAATTAAATAACGCTTCTTTATCGATTAAATAACGACCTCTAGCAGCTCTTCTACCCTAAACAACCCTTTTATTCGTTACAGGGCACTTAAGGCGGGCATTCTTTATAGTTATAAGGTTAATTAACGTTTTATATAAGGATATTATTATTATTTATAGGCGGGTCGTAGGGTCGTTCCTTCTATATAAGGAACTAATATATATATCTTCCCTAACTATATAACTCGCTTATTAATAATACTAACTTTACTATTACCTCTATAGTTTTGTTTTTCTTCTTTTCTTTAATAATATCCTTTATTATTAGTAGTATATTTTTTATTACCTACTACCCTTTCGCACGCCGTTTTATTGTTCTAACCCGTTATCTCTCTATCTAAAAGATATTTAAGTTTCTAGGATTATCTCCGGCCCCTAAGCTACGTCTTCTTATTCTTCTTAGAAGCCTCGCGCGACGTTTACTAACTTATATATATAATATAGGGGGCTAATAATAATAATAATAATAATAATAATACCAGCGAGGAGGCACCTGCTCCCGCCCCGGCTAGTAAAGAGATTACCACTCCTGCCTCGGCTATAGACCGCCGCGCCTAGCTAGCCTAAGATACTAAGGCTAAGGGTAAGCGTTCCGCGGGCAAAGCTTTTATAGTGGTTAAGAGCCCCGCGACACGCGCTTATAGAATAAAATATCCTCCTAGAAGGACCCGTTTAGTCTCTTACTTCGCTTATATAAAGGTAATTACTAACGGCCAGGATAAGCGGCGCTATCACGACTAATTAGGACCCGGAGTAAGGATACCCGATCCTAAATACCATAACTACTCGAAGGGCGGTTATAGGTATATTCCTCCTTTACTTAGGATAACTAGTCTATCGGTAATACTCCTAGAGGCGGTAAAGGTAGTTAACGATAACCTCTTCTATAGCCCTAAGGCGGTAAAGACGCTTATAGCGGCTTATTCGGCCTTCTAAAAGGCGTCCGGGGTCTTAAAAGAGGCTTCTAGCACTTCGTAGGAGGATAAGCCGATCTTAACGCCTATTAACTCGGGAGCCGGTAAGCCTCGCTTATCGGTATATATTACCGCCTCCCCCCCGCGGGGACTCTTATAGCGCGGTAAGTAGACCTGTACCTATCGCGGCGCCTCCTACTATTATTACGCCTATCCCTAGTATAACGATTACCTTTATAGGGGTAAAAGGCCTACGCCGGCTTAACCGGTTCCTATAAATAGTTAAGAACGTCGTAAGGGTTATAGCCGTTAAGGTAAAGGACGTTAAGTCCTCTAAGGCAAAGAAAACGGATAGGTAGGCCGAGGTCGCGGCGTTTACGTTATCTCCTATTATCACAGAAAGCGTTAACGGTTATAAGGATACTCGTAACCATATTAATCTCGATCCCTAAACCCGGTAGCTACGGGCGGGGCTTATCCGCCCCGACTTAATTAACGTGGACGGCTTTACCGTTATTCTAACCTTTATTTAATCTTTACCGCCTTTCCTATAACCCTTTTTCTTCTTATAATATTCCCGTAGTCCGTTATTAACTTTAATCGGGCTATACTTCTCTTCGTAACGGTCTAGGGCGGTTAATTCTTATAGGGACTCCGTCGGTTCCTAAGATATCTAGGCGTATCCTTCCTACTTTATTAACGCCTCCCTTACCACGCCTCTACCTACCTTCCTATTCCTAGCGTATAGGATTTACTCTACTATCTATTCGTCTTCCTCTAGACTACCACGACTCGGTCCGGGTTAGGGGTTATATAGGATTTAACTAAGAAGCGGGTCTTCGCTTACACGTTATAGGAGGTCTATATAGAACCTCGGGTATACGTTTAAAGGTATATCTAGTTCTATAACGTACGGGTTAATAACCTTAATAACCCTATACTTCTAGTATAGCCAGCTTAATTTATACGATAGTTATAGGGTAGAATAGTTTATAAGTAAGAGCTATATAAGGTCGCCTTTATAGAGCCGTTTAGCAGGGATATAACGCTTATTCGCTAACTCTTCCTATTATAGCTATATAGCTATTATCGAGGCTTAGGCGAACTCTATAGCTTTTTAGAGGCGGCGGAGCAGGTTATAGACTATAAACTCCTAAGCATCGCTACTTAGTTCCTTAAAAATCTAGATCGGGTTGATATAGTATCCGTGTTTAAGGAAAGACGGACTTATCTTAGTAGTAAAGCTTTCCTGGTTATTTAATACTAGTTAGGCGGCGGGTAATAACTTATCCTAATCGTCTTAGGCGTAGCAAATAAAGGCTCGGAGGTACGTCTATACTTCTTAATTCGCTTATTCGGTGGCTTTATCGGTCTAGGGGTAATAAGCCGTGCTTAATCGTTATTCGATTCTAGCTAATTTATAAAAGTATCGCTAAAAGCGATTTATCTAGTTAGAACCTTTATCGCTTATAATTAAATAAGGTATACCGTGGAACCGAAAATAATAGTATAGGAACTATTTAATACACGCTTCCGCTTCTATAAAATCTATCGCTTTAAGGGTAATAGCCTTTATAAGTCGATTAGTTATAACCTATAGGTACCTATACTTCTTCTTTTTAGCGGGAGGCAGATCCGTTATAAAGTCTATTAATAGGTCACTCCTTATTCGTTTAGGAATCAGGAGCGGTTTTAAGAGTCCTTATTAAGCGTTCCTCTACGTATAGCTCTAGTTATAGATATCGTAGTTATATATTAACCTATACACGTCTTAGTTTATTCCCGGCTAAAAGAAGCGTCTTGCTATAAGGGTAATTATATTATCTTACCCTAGATAGCCTCTAATCGTAGAGTCGTATATAAATTAAATTACTCGTATTTATAATATACTCCTTTCTTAAGCTCCCGGTACCTATAGGCGATCTCGGAATATTAATAGTCCTTATAAGGTAGTCCCGTATTCGGTAATCTAGGCTCGGAGACCTAATAAGGGAGGAAACTATCGATCGCCCTTAGATACGGCTTATATAGCTTAGCGATACTAGTTATCTTTTTTTACCGTGGCGTCTTATAGCTATTATAATTCTTTATCGGCTTTAAATACTTATAGGTGTTCGCGAAGGAGGCGGATCTTTAGGGGGATTAAGGTCTCTAGGATTAACTATATATATTATGCCTATTCCTGTTTATCGGAGAAGTCCTTTAGTTCGTGTTATTCTTTTCGCGAGAGAGTATTAATAGTATAGTTATTAGCATAGCACCCTTACAGTATTCTAGTATAAAGTCGAACTAGGCTAGCTTACTAGCCTATCGGCTTTATCTCTTATTAAGTATCTTCTTTATTATAAAGTATTCTAGGGCCTTATAGTCGGATAGGATTATAAAGCGACTATAACTTAGGAGCTCTGCTCTTTAATACGTTACGTAACTTATAATTACTAATATCTCCTTATCGTGGATAGGGTAATTATACTCGGCTCCTATAAGTCGCCTCGAGTAGTAGGCGACTATATAACGATATCCCTATTCGTCTTCTTAAACCAATACACCTCCTAGTATAAATCCCGAGTAGTCGGGTTCTATAAAGGTTTTATTACTTAAGACCTATTACCGTAGGATCGGTTCCTCCTAGAACCTCTTCTTAACCTTTTCGAAGGCCGCTTATTTATTAGGACCCTAGGAGAATACTCGATCCTTCTTTATTAGTCTTATTAGGGCGGCCGTGATATAGGCGAAGTTCTCCACGAATATACGGTAATAGTTTATAAAGCCTAAGAAGCTTCGGACTCCCTTTACTAAGGTTAGGGCTTCCTACTCTCGGATCGCCTTAAGCTTATCGGGGTTACACGAAACACCCTAACCGGCGGCGACTATAAACCCTAAGTACTTTATAGTCTTTACGCTAAACTCGTACTTCGCCGGGTTAAGCGTTAACCCTGCGTCGCTTAGTAATTATAGTACTAGGTTAACCTTCTTCTTATAGTTATATAGGGATCTATTCGAGTAAATCAGGATATTATCGATATAGGCGGTAATAAAATTATTAGGGTAACGCTATACCGTTTTATTAATATATCGTTAAAAGGACACGAGGGCGCTACTAAGTCCGAAGGGGTATACTAACTATTCGAATAAGCCGAATCGGGTTCGGAATACTATCTTCGTTTCGTGGCCGGCGGCTATTCGGATCTTATAGAATATAATAACTATATCGAGTTTCGTAAACTACTTAGCTTACTCTAGGTTTCGGAGTATCTTTATAATTAATAGGAGAGGGTAGTGGTCTTTTTATATAATCGTATTTAAGGCGCGGTGGTCGTAATAGAATTATAGCCCCCCTCCTAGCTTCTTTATAAATCAAACAGGAGCTTTAGCGGCGGAGCTACTAGCTCGTATAAATCCCTTATCGATTAGGTCAGTAAGGGTCTTCCGTAGGACTAGCAGTTCTTCTCTAGATATATTATAAAGAGGGCCCTAGGGTAGTTCTGGCTCCTTACTATCGGGCCCTTATATAAGGTTTATTTCGTGGTCTACCCCGGGTTAATAAGGGGGAAGGGGGTTTATTTACGAATTAGAGAATAAGTTAGGAAATCGTCGTAGGATCTCCTTTAGGATATACTTCTGGGGGTTAACTAAAGACTTACCTAGGAGGGCCTTATTAATATCTTTAATACTAACTGCGTAGAGCGCTAGTTCCTTTTTTTTAAACTATTACTTTCTTTATAACCGGTGTATAATACCGGCGAATACCGACCCGGTTATTACTTAAGCTCCGCGAATAGCTCTGATATTATCGGGCTTTCTTTCGCCCTAGAGTCGGATATTAATCCGAGCTACTCCGTGGTAAAGGCGATATCTCTTTACGTAATAGGTAATATCGTTATATTCTATCTAAGGTTTCCCTAGGAATACATCGTGATCTAATCCTGGTATTATATAGGCGAATAATTATTATATATATCTACCGATCTTAAGATCGTATACCGCGATACCGGAACTCTTAGTGGACCCTATAGTGTCGGAGAACCCTAAGAGGGGTCTTTTAGTCTTATCGACTAATAAGAGGCGGAGGGACTTTATAAGACGTTCGCTTATAGCAGCGTAATAGTTATATCTAGTATCTATAAAAGCGGTAATTAACTTCTTAATTATCCGCGCTTATATAAGAGCTAAGTAATTACTTCGCGACTATAATATAAACTCTTTTTAATCCCTTTATTCCTTTATAATAGGCTTTAGTACCCGTTTTTATACTAAAGCTATTCTTTTTCCGAGTCTTTATTATTATCTATAACTCTTATATAGGTTATCTTATTATCCGAGGTTACTAAGACCTTAGCTACGCGGCTTTCCTTTTAATCTTTAGTATCCTTTTTCTTTAAGCGGGATTTCCTAGTAAGGTGTCCCTTCTTCCCGTAGTTATAGTACTCTCTTATCTCTTTTCTCTTAGTCTATACTTAATTAACCCCTCCTATCTTTATATTACCGTTATAGTCGCGGGCGTAGTTATTATTATTATTGCTATTACGGGGTGTTTAACTAAAACGTGGCTTTATAGCAAGGGCTTCGAGTCTCTAAGTAATACTCTATACCTTTACCATCTAAGCGTGGTAATTATTCGGAATTTTATAGTAATAAAAGCGGTATAAAGGCCGCTACTAAGAGCTCCTTCTAGGAACGTAATCTTCGCTATATTATCCTATTAACCTCCGCCCATGATAGCTAGCTATTATTCGAAGCCGGGTATAAAACTACCGAATACTTAGTTTTCGCGTTATTATAATATTTATAGGGCGTTAGCCGCGCGAGGTTATTCGTTAGCGTCCTTATATATATAATTAAGGTAATTAGGGAAGTCTTCGGGGTTATAATAACCGTCGGTTCTGCCTACCGCCTAAAAAGAGGTACCGATACGGTAAGGGGCTTTATTTAGATAGGCGTTAATCAAGTACCACTTCTCGCGAGGGCTCTAGAAGAGGTGTTAATCTAATAGGAGCTTCTTATATATTGCGGATAACCAGCTAATATACTCTAAGCGTTGTCTATTAAACTTCTATAGTAGTGGGAGTGCTATGGTTTATAGGTTCGTAGCGGGCGTCGGGTTAGACGTATACATCGGGGCAGGTATTTAGGAGCCTTATATAACCTTCTTTAATAGGGTGGTTAGGCGCGGCGTAGCTATACGTTATTAGTTTTATATCGCTTATAGTAGTTAGTTAATAGCGTTCTGTTATTCTTAGATCTAGGTAGTTAATATAGCGACCTAAGTCTATAAAGGGTTAATAATCTCCCTCCTCTACTCCGTAGCCTTAGGCGACTCGCCCGCTAGGCGACGGAGCGCCGGGAGGTGGATCGAACTAGTAATCTATCTCTATAGGCGTAGCGTGTAGGTTTCGCTAAGCTTTAGATATATAAGCGGCTAGTTATAAGTTATTTATAGAGTAAGGCCGAATAATTAAATTATCTAAAGCTAAGGAGAAAAGGAGGAAAAGGAGAAATCTCTATAAGCGCTTATAACCTAAATATAATATCGCGGCGACCCACTAGACACGCGATATAATTGGTCGGAAGATCCGGTGCTTTACTGGATTATCTCCACGGGGTCAACCCGTAATATTCGTGACTCGTATAGATAGTCGTATTTAAGGTTATAGTGGTTATAGCTATAGGCAGCTCAGCGTAAATAGCTTTAATAGGTTATTAAGTAAATAAGACTCTTAATTATTATAAATAGCGTATAACTTAATTATATAAAATAAGCGGTCGATTTATTAATATAAATTAACTCTATAAAAATCTCTAATCGTGGTGCTAAAATCCTGCCCTTGTTCCTATAGCAGGTCCAATCCGCTTTTAGGCCCGGAACAACCCGTTCCGAGCCTGCTTTAGTCTAGCCTATACGACACTTAATACCTATCTTACTAACCCACTTATCTATTTAACCCTTTAGCGACTTTTACCTAAGGTCACGGCGTAAAATCAGGTTATATAGGTATATTGCGGCGGTCACAATCTCCGGCTATATATCCTACTAAAAGCCGGAGGCGATAATAAGGGCCCGGACGATAGCGTATATTATAGCCCTATAGCGTTCCGCTCCGGCATTCTATACGGCCGTATTAGGTAAAAACCTTTTAATCAGGATCCCTTTAAGATAAGCCTAGTTATTAAGATTACTTTATAAGGCTCGCTTATTATCTAAGCGGATCACTATAATAGGATAAAGGTATTGCCTTACTATACGCAGCTTAAAGGATATCACCGATAAAAAGGCTAACTTAAGGTCGTTTAGGAAGTCCCCCACTATAAAGTAAGTATAGGGGCAGTGGTATAGGATTAGGTTTATATGCCTATTAAAGGACTTATTATTAGAGAAGATATAGATATCTACACGCTACTAAGGGCGTATAGGCCGGTAGTTAGGCGATTATCGTCATATTAGCCTTCGGGCCTTACTAATAAAGCAGCTCTTATACTCGCTGTTTAGGGAAAGTCCCCTCTAGAGACGGCACTGCCTATATAGGCGGTCGTGATATACTTAAGGGCTTCGGCGCTTACATAACCTAGCCGCTTATTCTATAAATAAGCGTTAGCGACGCTTATAATCGGGGCTCTCGAGCTATTAAAAAAGCTCTGTTATTCTATTAGTTAGAGGGTTAACTAACCTCCTATATTCTTTAAAGGCAGGGTAACGGTCCCACCTTTTTCCTTAATTTCTAACGCCTATCTACCGGTAATAAACGATCCTATCAGAAGTAAGCAGATAGCTAATATAACCGTTATAGGATATCCCTTAATATACGCTATATCCTATAAAATCAGCGTATAAGGCTAACGATTCCGATCTTTAACTTATAGCCTTATAGTTCCGAATCTAGTAACCGGATCCGACTCTCCTTTACCGGCATTAAGCGTTATAAGCCTTTCCGCGGGCCGATAATCTTCTAGTAGGTAACGTTTATCAGTGATATACCTTATAGTGCCGGAATTAACTAATAGCTTATTTTTAAAGGCTCTAGCTATTATTAATAAAAAGCTATATATACTATATAATCCAGTTCTATTATCCGAATCCGAGTCCGAGACAGCGCCCCCAGTAGCTATAAAAATGGATAAATCGTTAAAGGGTTCTTTTAAGGGTAACTTCTATTAACCTGTATTTCCCTTACTTTCGGCGTCCTTTTTAAGGTTATTTTAGAACCTCTTTTAGCGCTCGTTATCCTAGCTAGCGATAATCCAGTTATAGCATTCCCCTATCTCCCTAGATAGCTTAGGGGCCTTCCCTCTTCAGGCCAGGTTAATATTTAGGTAAGTCTAAATTAGTTTATAGTAGGTACGGGTTTTCCGGGCTATATAATAATCATAGATACATTCCCCTTTAGTACCCGGACCCTATTAACGATCCTTTTACTAATCCGATCAACGATTCTTTTACTAATCCGATTAACGATCCTATTAATAACGTTCTTTATATTTTCCTAGGAATATAGCTATATATAATAATAACAATCCCGGCTTCCAATTTAAACATAGAGGGTACCTATAATATAACCAGGTAGTATATTCGTTAATAACGGTCTTAATATCCCGTAATCTAGCCTCGTCCTTTTCGGTTAGTATTATAGAAAACCAGGCTTCCGACTACTCTAGGGAAATTGATCTAATTATGTTAAAAAATCCGTTAAGTTAGTCTATCTTCGAATAGATTATATAAACCTAATACGTCTTTACCTCTTTATATAAGTTACGGAAATCGTTAAGCCAGGGTTAGTAAACCATCTTCCTAATAGATTATATATAATTATCCTAATAGCGCTTAATAAGGGACCTCTAGTCGGTATTAGTAGGCTTAAGGCGTGCCTTCAGGATTCGCAGGATTTCCTTCGGGCCGTCTTAGCCGGTATAGGACTCCGCGAGGCTCCGGTCCACGGTAATAGTAATATAATCCAGCACCGCCTTAATCGCGGCTTTTTCCTGTTTATATTTATTATAGGCGAAGAGCTATAGCTTATATCTGTGGCTCTAATTACTATCTTTGCTTTCGGCAGGGGAACTAACCTTTTCGAGGCGTTCCGGATATTTATTATCCTTAAGATCCGGGTCTATAAGCTCGGTAACCTTATTAAAGAGGGCGACTTCTATTACATATAGATACTATTAGTACTAGTCCTTAGAGGAGGTTAGTATAACTAAGGTTATCGTGACGGCATAGAAGAGTAGTTAATTAGACGGAAGGAGAAGGAAAAGGAGGAGGAATTAATAAAGGCGGTTAAAGGGGTTAGTGATAATAGGCAGGCGGACGGGCTAGTAGACGACTCTATCCGTAACAGAGCAGGGACTTAAAAGGAGGCTGAATCTTAACAATTAAGAACTTTAAAAAGAGGGCTTTAAAAGAGAGAGGTATAAAGCCTAGAACTATTAGATCGACCGGAATAGAGGCGTATTACTAGAGCGCCGGGCTTATAACTATCAGGATACTAATATCGTATAAAGTATAACTTATATTTATTATAGACTATCAAAGAGTACCAGTCTACGATATTAAAATATATAGGCAAAAACAGGGAAAAAGCACTATAATATATCTAATAGAAGTACCGCCGTATTCGGAGCAGTGTATAACATAGCTCTGCGAATATAACCCATCGGGCTTATCGGGCTTTTCGGGGACCTTGGGCATAAATGCCTGACAGAAGCTGTATTTACATAACCTATCTAGTCATATGACATATATTGCATATATTACTTCGTAGACGCCCTGCTATGCTCCCCTATAGCATCACATGGCTCCTCAAAGAGCAATTGTCACCAATTGTCCGGGCCTAGAACCACGTCCCTTCTAACCTTTGTCTACGTACCTAACGTAGCATTCTCCGTCAGCCTCCATGGCTTTTCCAATCCTATATGTCTGCCTACCGACGTGCCGTGGCGGCGAGATCAAATCCCCTGCCCTAGCATATCCCGTCTCCTTCCTCTTCCCTTTTATTCCTCATCCCAGTAAACTTCAAAGACCCACATTAAAAGGCACCGAAGACAAACCCGTAAATGGTCCAACGCTAGGAGCACCTTATCATATCATCCAGTTCCGCACCATCCAGCAGTAACAGAATAGACGTTTGTGTTTCATCGTTTCCAGGTTGTAAAGTGCCTTCGAGAAGGGAACGCCAGCCATCCCGCTCGGGTGAAGTACAAATCTAGCGTAGAGAAGAACACATCGCAAAGGAGATTGCGACACTAAACAGAGTGAAATGGGCAAAACAAATAAGACACGGGGGGAAAAAGGGTTCATCGATCAGATGAACCAGAAAACCTCTTCGCACCTGTCAACCTCATCCTCTCATCCTCACGACACAGCAACAGCTGAAGACGCTTGGGATTGGCGCGTCTTCTTTTGAAGCTTCCCTCTACCGGGTCTTTGCTTTGAGAGTCGCTTTCCAACCTTATCTGGCATGGGCTCCGGCGACGCAACCCGGGGTGTCTTATGCGTTGGGGGAACGGATTCGCGAGACAATGCTGAAGCGGGCCTAACTGTCACTGCTACCAGTGACGGTTCCATGTTTGAGGAGTGCCCCGCGATGGAGTCAATCATATCATGCTCGGTGAAGCGGGTGACTTTGGCCTTGGGAACCCGATGGTTCTTCGCTTTCGCCGGCGAAGGGGGCTGCTTCTGCTGCTGGGAAGCTACTTCTTGCTGCTGGGAAGCGGGCAAAGGCAGGCGCGCCGCCTTCCAGATCGGTTCGTCCCTGATTATGATGGCGGCTGGCGTCGTTGGGGCCGAGTTGGACATGGACGACTTGGATGAGGTGGATAGCGAGGGAGGACCCGATGACGCGACTGACGACGTGACAGTACCGAAGTCGAACGACGCGAAGGCTGATGGATGATTCGGAGGGTTGCTCTGTAGCAGGCTCGGTGTAGACGTGGTGGCCGACGACGAAGCAGTCGGCTCGGCGCGCGGAAGTGTACCCGGTAATTGTACGTGTCGGGCTGGACCGGTTGGTATCGTATTGTAGCCGCGCGTGATCATGGACGGAGGCGGTCTCCGATCGTGCATGGATATTGTGGCCGCCCGGGCCGGAGTAGGGTCGCCACGGTCAGAGGTGTCGGACGCTCTTCGTGACCTAGGATGCAAGCGGTGGGCGGGACGAGTTGGTGCTGCCTGGTGGAAAAGTGAAGGCGCCGTTGCGATACTCGGGGTGAGCGGGATTATGGTACCACCGTTCCGGTGGGAAGCCAGCCGAATTTCAAGGTTGTCTTGCGAGCTGGTGGAGTCGCTTGAGCTACCGGCCGGAGAACCTTAAACGACGACGCTGCGTCAGTACGCTGTTTGGATTTCGGCCCCGCGGAGACGACCAAATAACCCCGTTGGAGAGACTTACCCTTCCCCGAGAGAGAGCTGGTGCGGCCTGAGTCGAATCTAAAAGACCTCTCCACGTCTTTACCTTTCAGCGACGGCGAGTAGACAGCGTCACTGCCGTAGTCTCCCCAACCAGGCATCGGAGGAACGCCGGTATAGCTATACGCTCGAGGTAAATTGCCAATTGGGTTCGCATGGGCTGCCGGGAACGAGATCTGGGAAAGGCTGCTGGCGATACGAGGCGGGCCGGGCATCTTCATGTTCATGCCGCTGGCGGCCATGGCGCTTCTCCGTCGATTTTGCTCGACGATCTTCTCCCTATCGTCGATCCTCCAGCTGGGCGGGGCATTGGCGAGGGCATCGCTGGCAGCATGGGTAGGGATGTGCCTGTAGGGAACATGAGACTCCTTCTCCTTCTTCTCCTGCTCAGTCCTTTTTTCCTTGTGCTCCTTCGCGTGCGATCGCGCCTTCCTGATAGACGAAAAGACCGACATAGTCAAACGAATGGATGTGCCCCGCGACGACTGCCACCGCAGTGAGTCCTTCGCAAACGGGGAGGCCGGCGGCGGATAGAGGACGAAAAGTCAAATCGAGATAGGGGGCGGACAGGAAGGACTTGGGGTTGCCCAGGTACAGGCGAGCCGTGGGGGGAAAGAAGAGATTGTAGAGAGGACGGGCAATGAGCGGTTTTTTATAATAGTAAGACGAAGAAGAATAATGTATGGGGCGGAACAGCGACGAATCAGCTGTTTTCCGACAAAATGACCCGGACGTTTGGATCAAGTGAGGATGAGGGGGTTGCAGGCCTTTAAGCAGTAAACGTAGGATATTGGAAATTCAGCGGTCGAGTCCGGAAGAAGAACGGCTTCCGCCTCGGACAGGATAGGATGTAAGACAAGGCAAATCCGAGATCCGTGGTGTTATGACGTTACGTTTGCGCTCCCCGCGAACTGGTAAACCAAAGATAATGGCGTGTGGACGACCGCCAAAAAAGAACGTGGCGCGAGATCAAGTATGGGTAAGGTATAGATAGTCGGAGAAGATAAGAAGCGGGAACGACGTAGAAACGATACCACAGGCGCTGCTGGAAACCTGAATCTTCGATTCGGCAAGAATAGAATGAAGCAATTCCTCCTAGTTGACGAGTCGGTCGCTATTTCTGTTCTTATTCGAATCGCCTCATGGCTTCAGGGGCCGGGGAATACGAAAAGAATCCTAAGCGAGAATAGACCTTTAGGGGCGTCTTTGCCTCTTTTTAAGGCGACAAAGAATATGTAGACGAGTCGTGACGGATGAGAGCCATGGCCCTGGGATAAAAGAGGTCGGTGGGGTGGACAGGGATGCAGGTTGCATGAAAGGAACGGTGATACACCCTAACCCCTGTTTAATTGTGTGTGGTGTACTTGCGGATCCAAATAAACCAATAGCATCACGGCAATGAGCGGATAGAGTACAAGTAGATACACCCCAGCCCCTGTTTAATTGTGTGTGGTGTACTTGCGGATCCAAATAAACCAATAGCATCACGGCAATAAGCGGATAGAGTACAAGTAGATACATCAAAAGCAGGGCGTTGTCTATATAAACAACAGGGTTTTGGATGTACCGAACCAGGGGGGCTAAGTACCCTGCTAGTCCACTTTGTAGCTCCTTAATAATATGACATAATATCGTCCTTACCCTCGTTTGCCCTTATCCTTGTTCTCTTTTTAAGATAGCTCGGGATCGGATAGTTATTTGGCTAGTATTTTTGCTGTTCGAACCTGGTGTTGACTGGCGATTAGAATCGGATCCAGGATATTGATATACGAATACGTTATATGTTATACTTTTGTAGGTGCTGTTAGTGAAGGTATATTCGATAAACCTTTTTGAATTTCCTAAAAGGGTAAACCGCGATAGTACCTTAAACATAATAAAACAGGGGTTATATGGTATATCAAAGGCAGGGCGTTTTCTATATAAGAAACAGGGTTTTAGATATACCAAACCAGGGGGACTAAGTACCCTGCTAGTCCACTTTATAGCTCCTTAACAACGAGTACCACTATTTATAAGCAGGCTGTCTACTATTTATTAGAAACAGCGTATAACTTAATTATGTAAAATAAGCGATCGATTTATTGATTTAATTGACTCTATGGAAATCTCTGATTATAGTGCTAAATTCCTGCTCTTATTCCTGCGGCAGATCCACTCCCACTTTTAGGCCCGGAATAACCCGCTCCGGACCTGCTTTAGGCTAGCCTATACGATACACCCCCCTAACTAAATAACTATATAATAGTTACTTAGTTAACGTTATTTATAGGCTTCTTCTATCGATATATCTCCTTCTATAACGTCTACGTAGCTTCCGTGTAAGCGGCTAGTTATAGGTTAATCGCACTAAGTAAGGCCGAATAATTATATTAGCTAGAATTAAGGAAGAAAGAAGGAAAGTGTAAAAGGGGCGTAGGATTTACTAGGTTTATACGAGTTGCCCGTGAGGGCGCGGCGTGGCCTAAGCGTAGGAGCTCGTGCGCGGATTAGCGGTTCCGGCTATAAGCCGGAACTATATTAAATAGGGTTAACCTATAATATTACCCCCTCCCCCCCCTCCTCGGCTCGGGTTAACCTTAGGCCGGCCGGCGTTCCTAAAACGGAAATAAAGGAGGGGTGCGCTAAGGTCTATTAGCCGTAACCCTCTCCCTGCGTTTAATCCGTGCGCTAGGGTCGTGTTAGGTTCGCCGCGACCTATAGTATTCCTTGCCGGTTTTCGGCTCCCTTAGTATACCTACCTAAGCTATTAAATAATAGCCCTATTATGCCTTCCTCTTTATTCGTAAACCGCGATATTAGACGATTCCGGGGGTTTTTACCGTTTTTTATACCTATAATCGTAGTATAAGCATAGATTTCCTAGGCTTATAACATAGGATCGTTCTTTTCCTCTTATAAGTCCATAACGCTATTTAGTTATACGTTTTCTTATTCCCCTTAAGCTATATACGGGCGAATATCGTGCTAACTAGCCGCGGAGTGGCTTATTTTTAGTGTTTTCTTAATTATTATCTATTAGGGGCATTCTATTCGAGGGGGACTTAGAGGCGGTAAGGAATGCGTTAGGAACCCGGAACCGGCCCTAAGGTTAACCCTAGGAGATATTTAGGACCGAGTTATATTTTAGGACTATTAAGCTGGCCTAAGACCTATCGTCTTAGAGCCTTAGGTTATTATATACTAATCCTAGGGAGGATAGTCACTGGCCCTTAAGTAGGGTGTTTCCCGTTAAGTCCTGAGTTAGAAGGGCTTAACGAATAATCTTATAATTATTCCCCCCTAAGGTTAGCCTCGTAACCTATCCTTATTATAGTCTTAACGACTCTCTTCACTCCTTATATAAACCTATAATATTTTATTCGTTCTAACCGTTTACGGGTATAACGACTATTAAGAGTTTAAAAGACTAGTTATTTTTTTAAATCCTATTATTACCCCTAACTAGTACCTAAGATACCCCCTAAGCGCACCGCCCCCGTTTATACCCGGGATACTTTCCCCGCTACTAAAGGAGCCGAAGCCGGGCTATTAGGCGTTAATCACGAGTAATCCCTTACGCCTAAGTTAGAGGATAAAGATAATAACCCCGAATTCGAGATTCGCGGATAAGCTAACCCGGGCGCTCGTGATCCTATAATAGGACCACTACTCGACTAAGGGACCCCCTAAGTTATCCGTATAGGACCCTAATTCGATATTAAAGACCTTAAGGGCCGCCCCCCCGGCACTTTATTATCGGCGGAACTCGACTTCCTGATTAAGCACCACGAGGACTACTAAGCGCGCGAAAAGAAGGAGAAGCGTCTCCTTACCCTCTAATAAGGGAAGGACCCCGACACCTCCGAATATACCCCTTAAAGGGACTCCCGTAAGAGCTAGTATAAGGTCCCGTAGAAGCTCCCGGAATAGGACGGGCAGTCCTATAACCATTTCTAAACGTTTATCGAAGAAATCAAGGAGCGCTTTATACTCGATAAGGTTAAGCCGTCTAAGGCAAAGAAAATCTATTTTACCTTTACCCTACTACTAAAGATTATAAAGTCCCGATAGCGTGCCTATTATAGGCGCGTTTATAGGAAGACTAAAGGTGCTACCTAGGAGGACCTTAAAACCTTCCTAACTAAGTAATTAGTTAATAATAAAACCCGTAAGATATCTATAACTAAGAAGCTATTCTCGGACTAGACTATATAGAAACCAAATTAGACCTACGCTAAGTTTATTAATAGGCTAGACTCGTTATTTAATAAGGTATCCCTACCCTTCCCCGATAAGTAGCGTATATAGTTAATCTTAATAAAGCTTAATAAGCCGCTATATAACTAAATCATAGCCGCCGGTATCCCTACTAATAGTAAGGCGTTAGGTATCGTAGCCTAATAAGCAGAGATTACTCTCTTATATAAGAATAAAGAAAAGACGCCCCGGAATAATCGCCTAAGGCAGCCCCGCGGCGAGAAGCGTAGGCGAAATAAGGCCCCTAATAGGGCC
This sequence comes from Sodiomyces alcalophilus JCM 7366, assembly GCF_042370955.1. Lineage (NCBI taxonomy): Eukaryota > Fungi > Ascomycota > Sordariomycetes > Glomerellales > Plectosphaerellaceae > Sodiomyces > Sodiomyces alcalophilus. The sequence continues at coordinate 8,696,109 of NW_027263532.1, forward strand.
CGTACTATAACTATTCGGCCCTCTATACCTCCCTAAGGTTTCGTGGAATTAATCGAAATAGACGATATAAAAGCCCCCGGGCCTCCTAAAAGGCGCTACCACCCCGGCGTTATATATTTTAGCTATAATAAAAAGGGGCACTACCAGAACGAATACCCGAAGGAACCCCCTAAGTTAGGTTAGTTATTAGGATACTCCGCTAATTAGAACCCGAATAACCTACCGGTTAATATAAGGCACCCTATTATTAAATAGGCTTAGGCCTAGGAAGGGCCGCTGTCTTAGCCGTTCTTTATTAGTAAGGGCGCGATTAAGGCGAAGTTAAAGATACGGCTAAGCGGCGGATAGGGCCGCCGGAGCGCTAAGCTTAATAAAGGTGCTAAGGTTAACCTAATCGACTAAAAGGCCCTGCCTCCCGCCTATAGTCCCCTAGGACTATTAAAGCGACTTAGATAGGTTATTCCTAGGGTTAACGTATAGTCTATTAGGACCTTTAAGACGTATATTAAGGTCACGAATAGTTAGGACCGGACCCGGATATATCCGATTAAGTTCGAGGTGTTAGATATAGACCCCGATAGGTCCTAAGTTATCCTCGGTATACCCTAGTTAGTAGAATATAACCCTGTTACCTCCTTCTAGTCCGGCGAATAGATATATCGACTTTAGTAAGAGGACCTTCGAGGCGTCCCGGGTTAAAGAGAGTTAAAGAAGGCGAAGGAGCACGTATAGCTTATTATCCGCCTTATAAAGTCCGGTACCCCCTGTATCGGCTAAGTTATTAGCACGAAGTAGAACGCTATTAAGGAAAAAGAGGATATATTACCTAATAGTCCTTTAATCCCTATTATCTAATTAGACCCGTCGTAACCTATACCCCCTATACCTCTTAACCCGACCCGACTAAATAAAGGGATCCTAGAATATCTTAATCCCGGGCCGTATTAAGAATCGCTAGATAAGGACGAGTTAAGAAATATTATCCCCGAGCACTATTAAGAGTTCTTAGATATTTTCGATATTATAGAGGCTAGCCGTCTACCCGCCTACTAGCGTTAGGATCACGCTATTAAGATAAAAGAAGGTAAGTTACCCCTATTCGGCCCTATCTACCCCCTAGCTAAGTAAGAACTGGCTATCCTATAAGAATATATTAAGGAGGCTATAACTAAAGGGTAGATTCGATTATCGATAAGCTCTATAGGCGCCCCGATTCTATTTATACTAAAGAAGGGTGGATAGCTACGCCTATATATAGATTATCGAGGTCTTAATAAGGTTACCCGTAAGGACTATACCCCGCTCCCCCTAATATATAAGATCCTCGACCGCCTTATATCCTCCACGGTTTATACTAAGTTAGATCTTAAGGACGCCTACTATCGCTTAAGAATTCGAGAAGGGGATAAGTAGAAGACGGCTTTTAGAACTAAGTACGGACACTTTAAGTACTTAGTAATACCCTTTAGTCTATATAATACCCCCGCTAGCTTTTAGCGTTATATTAACAAAGCCTTAAAGGGTCTTATTAACACTATCTACGTTATATATCTAAACGATATCCTAATCTATAGCAAGGACCTTAGTACCTACCGCGTACACGTTAAGGAGATCCTTATACGCCTAAGGGAATAGTCCCTATTCGTAAACCCTTAGAAGTGCGTGTTCAAGACGTAAAAGGTCGAGTTCTTAGGCTTTATATATAGCCCTAATAGGGTCTTTATAGACCTAAAAAGGGTCGAGGCTATTAAGGATTAGGAGGAACCCACTTCCGTTAAAAAGATTCAGGTCTTCCTGGGTTTTACCGGTTTCTACCGACGTTTTATCGAAGGCTACTCTAAGGTCGCTACCCCTTTTACGGACCTATTAAGGTTAGGGGGTAGACCAGGTACGTTCTAGTTAGGGGATATAGAGAGGGCCGCTTTTAAGAAGTTATAATCGTTATTCTAGTCGGTACCCGTGCTACGGTATTTTAACCTAGCCCTGCCTATTCGTGTAGAACCCGACGCGTCTAACTTCGTACTAGGCGCTATAATTAGCTAGTATAAGGACCGAATATAGCGACCTATAGCGTTCCTATCTAGGAAGCTAAGGGGACCCGAACTAAACTATCCGACGCTAGATACTAAGTTAATAGCGATTATCGAAGCGTTCCGGTAATAACGCTATTATTTAGCGTATAGTTAGACCCTAGTAAAGGTACTAACTAACCACTTAAACCACCGGTATCTACTAAATAAGCCTCGAATTAAACCTTAACACGCCTATTAACTAAAGGAGCTATTAAGCTTTGATTTTAAGATCTATTACCGCCCGGGCGTTTAGAACCCCGTAGATAGGCTTTTATAAAAGCCGTAGCTCGCTATAGATTAGGCAGATCTCGAAGCGGAGCGGCAGAAACCCGTTAAGGGATTTACTAAGAAGTTTATTATTAGCCTTATAAGGGCCCGAGGTATACCTAAGCCCTTGGGTCTATCTAGCCTAAAGGATAAGATTATCTTTGCCTAGAAGGACGATCCCTTTTATATCTCCTTAGTATCGAAAAATAACTTAGCGGACCTATAATCCTATAACGGTCAGGGTACGGTCTACTTTAGGGACCGTCTCTTTATACCGAACTAGTTAGGTTTACGCGATAAGGTCCTCTAGGTATTTTATAACGCGCCTACTACGGGCTATTATAGGTTAGGTTAGACGATTAAGAGGATTTCCGAGTCCTATTACTAAGAATACCTCTCGTAAGACGTTAAGAAGTTCGTGCCTACGTGTAGTATCTATTAAAGGACTAAGCCGCGCTAGTATAAGCCCTTTAGGTACCTAGCACCTCTGCCTATACCCGAATAGCCATTCTAAGAGATCTTAATAGACTTTGTAATAGGCCTCCCCCCTATAACCTTATAGGGAAAGAAAAGGGATTCTATCCTGGTTATAGTGTGTTAATACACTAAGTATACGATTTATATCCCCTATAGCAGCTCTTTAATAGCTAAGGGTCTCGCTAGTATTCTATAAGTGCACGTTTTTAGTATCCACGGCCTACCTAATAGTATCGTTTCGGACTAAGGGTCCCTATTTACTAGTAAGTTCTGGACCACCCTATATAGCCTCCTAAGCGTTAAGCGGCGGTTATTAACCGCGTTCCACCCCTAGACGGATAGCTAGACAGAATAATAGAACTAGAACTTAGAGCACTTTCTACGGGTATTCGGTGCCCTATAACAGGACGACTAGGTTAACCAGCTATCCCTAGCCTAGTTCACCTATAACACCGTATAGTATTTAGCTATCCGGTAAACCCCTTCTATTACGCTAATAGGTTTTAACCCACGCGGACTATATAATATATAGATACGTAAGTCGGGTAAGGTTTGTGCCGCTATAGCCGAGTAAAGGGTAAAGCACCTTATATCGAATTATAGGGCTATAAAGGTCCTTATTAGGAAAGCCTAAACCACCTACGAATAATACTATAACGCCGGCCGGGCAGCCTAGCGCTTTAAGATTAGTAACTACGTGCTGCTATCTTCGAAGAATATTAAGTAATATCGCCCTAATAAGAAACTATTAGATAAGTTCCTTAGCCCCTATAAGATCACCTCCGTAATAAGTTAGTATAGGCTCGCCTGTAAGCTATAGCTCCTAGAGTTAATAAAGATTTATAACGTTTTCCCGATCTCGCTCCTTGAACCATAAAAGTCTCGGGACGGCAGGTCGCCTATACCCGCGGATATTTAAGGTTAAACTATAAGAGTCGGATAAATACGAGGTAAAGGAAGTCCTGGCTTATCGCTATAACGGGAATAGGCGCGAATACCTTATTAAGTAGGCCGGGTACGAGTATAAATATAATACTTAGGAACCATAAAGATACCTCCCTAACACGCTTATTAAGGAGTATTATAATCGGAAGAGGGAAGCTAATTAATAGTATCGTCGGTGCCCCGCAGGGTCTTTTTTTATTTAGGCCGGGGAAGAAAAAAAAAAAAAAAAAAAAAAATAGAAAAAAGAAAAATCAAAAAAAACCAAACGCTAACGCCCCCCCCCCCCCTACCCCTAACTCCCCCTAGTCCGAGCCTAATAATAACCGTAAATAGTCCTTATTTATTTTTTATAGCCGGTTTTTTTATAAAGACCGGCTAATTTCGAATTTTATTTAACTAACTAGCCTAGACGGCGGGTAATAGTGGCTAGGTAGCGCTCTATATTAATAGGAGTATCGCGGCGCTTCTTCTCCGCCTCCTCCTCCTCCTCCTAGCAGCAACGCTCTAGGGGGTCGAACCCCTTATTATCGCGGGCGTATTTCTTTATAGCCTTAAGGGCCCGGCGTAACTTAATTTAGACCCGGAAGGCCCGGCGCTTATATATATTAGTGGTGCTCTTTATAAAGACATCGGGCTAACTTATAAACGCCTAGTCGTCTAGACCACCGCCGCCCCGTGCGGCCGCCACTAATATCTTCTATAGCTTCTTAGCTACCCTCTCCGCCTATAATAAAAGCTATATATCCAGTTAGTAACCTCGGGAGCGGTTAAAGTAAAGGGGACTATAGCTATATAAACGTACTAACTTATAGTCACGGCTATTATTATTATAGTAGTAATAGTATTTATTAGATACCTTATTACCACGGTAAGGCCGTATAGTAATAGGACCGGTGGCGTTATCGCCACGTAGTACTAGGAAACCCAGTACGCGGGCGTACCGCCTATAAGGAGTATAAAGCTCTAGGCCCGACCTAACTAAGATAATAGGATATACCGGTATCTTAATACTATTGCCGTCGCTAAAGTCCGAGGGTCTATCGCTAAACCCATTTATGGATAGAGCGAACTCTGATAACGATAACCTATTAGAGTTAGCTTCCTTATCGTTAAAAAGGGTGGCTTTATCGGCACTACCGCTTATAACGACGTCCTGACTAATATAGTTAAGGACGCCCTCTAGGTTACCGAGGGGCTTAAGAGTACCCTACAGCGAGTTATTATACCCTAAAGGGAGAGGGCCGGTCGACTTAGTAACCGGAGTAGCTATAATAGCCGGCTTCTTAATAGTCCTAACCGGCGTAGCTTACTTAGCTAGAGTAGCCGCCGTACCTAGCTACTCGATAGCTTTATCCTCCGAGGAGGAAGAAGATAACGAATCCGAAAACGAATCCGATAACGAGTCCGATAAAGAGTCAGACTATTACTACTACTACTATTACTACTACTACTTAAGAGTAGCCGCTATAGCCACGGCCTTAGCCTTAGCCTAAGCCTTCTTAGCGGCCCGCCATGCCTTCTTCCTAGTAGTCTTAGTTATCCCCTTATCGATAACCTTAGGTGCTACCTTAATAGACTTTATACCGGCCTTACCGGACTTCTTAGATTTACTAGCTATACCGGACTTTTTATACTTATTAGCTAAAGCAGGGGGCGCTATTATATAATAATAGTCTGCTCTAATACTATAAGTTAGCCTATAGTCTACGCGAAGGGGGTATAATACTTATATAGTAGTAATAATAATAATGGTGGTGATAATAATAATAATCTGCTACGATATTAGCCGGACCCTAAGCCGCCCGTGTTCCTATATACGATACACGGAACCACGCAAAGATAATATATACCCTAATAAGGAGTTAATAGGATAAGTTAATACCCTTAATATAGACGGGGGCAGATAACTTACTATTAATAGTAATAGCGTTATTATTATTATAGATAGGTAAATAAGAATAGGTAAGGAAAAGGAAAAATAATAAGATAAGTTAGGTAGATAGAAAAGTCCTATATCAGAATAGGCGTATAACCTAATATAGGCCCTACTTATATTACTCCTTCCCCTTTTACCCAGATACGACTACCTATTACGGGTTTCTACGATACGGTTATTTAGTTAATAAAGGGCGCGTCTAGGGTGCTATTATAGAACACGCGTCTACGGAGGGGCTTTATTATTATTAATATTCATAATAGATATCACGCCTTATTATTACCCGGCCTTAAGCTAGATAAGCCGCGAGAGGGCGATAAAGGAAACGGGGTAAGTTCTTTATTATTTAGGACTATATAGTAACGGGCTTTATTTAGGATAGGCCCTTTATATATATATCTTAGGCCGCTTTAATAATAATGGTAGTATAAGAAGAGTAGATAAAAGGAGCCCTAAAGGATTACCAAAGTAATAAGGACTACGGTTTACTGCCTATAAGTGCCACTATTTACTAATATAATACCTGCCTTTAGAATTATAGTTTATCTAGACTAAAGCCCTTTATTAAAGGGGCCCCGGCCAGAGCGCTCGGGGCTTTATTAGGGTATAGTTATAGTGGTGGTAATAAATAAGGGGACCTAGGAGAGTTATGCTTTATCTAAAGACAATAAGGTCTCCCGGTTTATAAGGATTACGGTTACACTATATAAGGAGGATGGGATTAATTAGAGGAAGGTTAGGCCAGGTTAACAGGGACGTCTAGTTTAGCTCGGATAGATAAGGAGGGAGTTAATAGCCCCGATAGGTGGGGTTTAGGCCGGCCTATCCGTCCCTAGGTCGGGATAGATTAACGGACGGGTCCGGACTAGTAACAGTTACCGGCTCCTATAGACAGGAGCCTTAGAAGGAGGGGCGTGATATTAGGGGCATTCTATTCGAGGGGGACTTAGAGGCGGTAAGGAATGCGTTAGGAACCCGGAACCGGCCCTAAGGTTAACCCTAGGAGATATTTAGGACCGAGTTATATTTTAGGACTATTAAGCTAGCCTAAGACCTGTCGTCTTAGAGCCTTAGGTTATTATATACTGGTCCTAGGGAGGATAGTCACTGGCCCTTAAGTAGGGTGTTTCCCGTTAAGTCCTAAGTTAGAAGGGCTTAACGAATAATCTTATAATCATTCCCCCCTAAGGTTAGCCTCGTGACCTATCCTTGTTATAGTCTTAACGACTCTCTTTACTCCTCACACAAACCTATGACATTGTCCCTCCTAGTCGATTTCTTTTATCTTAACTATTAATCCACCTCTCTTTTTATATTAAATTCGTTAATATAAGTCCACGATCCTTAGGGGCTCGCCGCTAGCGCGCGTACCGGCTAACTTTATAAGCGCAGATAACGTCCCCTTATTATAGTAATCGTCGTGCCCGTAAGGGTAAACAGCACTCCGCCCCCCTTAACCGCGAGGTCGCCGCTCTTACTCCCCCGCCTCCCGGTAAGGCAGATAACCGGGCCGCTTTTATTAAGTCCGACGCTAGTAAGGCCCTCGCTATAATAGCGAATACCGGTAAACGCCTAAATAAAGAAAATATAAGTAATACTTTGTCTATCTTAGCGGCGAATATCCTATTAACTCTCCGGTAATAACCCTCGCCTTCTCCCTCTAAGCGCTAGCAAGGACCCCGTTACCCTCCCGGCTATCCTAAAGCGGTTATATACTATCCTTATATAGATCGAATTACTAATAAAAAATTTAATTAAAAGTGCTATAACTAGTCGGGCCCGGGCGCCGCTTAGTATAAAGCTAAATATTATAAGTATTCGGTTAGAATATATAGTTATTACCCGGTAAGTATTATATAACCTCGCTTTTAGTTCTTTATACTAATTCTTCGCCCTATAGCTACCCCCTAGTACTATAGAATTTATTACTCTTATAATTATAGCCGGATAGGCGTATAAAGTATCGCCTAACGATATAGATATAAGTAGTTTCCTCCTCCTCTTTTACGTTCTAAGCTAACTCGCGCATAGCTTAAGGACGCCTGGATTATAGTACGCGGCGACTATTACGCCGCTATTAGTAAAGACGACTCCGACGCTTTCCCCGCCCCCGCCGCTAACCCTAACGGCGATAAGGAGGTCCGCCGCGAGCTCGCGGGTCTTTATCGTGAGGTTAAGAAGCAGACGTAGCTTCCTTATAACGTCCTGGCTACGATCCGTGCTTAAAAGACCGTGGATAAAGGTAATAGTAGTAATAGTAACGAGGCTATTAACTAAGACCCGCCCTTAGGGTAACTTTAATAGGCCTAGAGGCCGGGGGGAGGGCTAGCGAATACCCTCCTGATAAATAATTAATATCGGCCGGTTTTTAAGAACGTATCGCGGTTTCCTAGCGACCTCGTGTCCCTCTTACGGTATACTTATATAATAGTCCGTTATTAATATCTACTAGACCGTATTGCTTTTCGAAGTTATCTAGCGCGCGTGTTTCTTTTACGGCGTCTAAGGGTTCCTAGGTAGGTTCCACGTAGCTAGTCTATTATACTAAAACCTTATATCGGGTCCCGTAACCTCGCCGCTTATTCCTTACGTATAGGATTTCCTTTACTTCCTATTCGTTATCGTTATAAAGTGCGTCTTATATAGGTTCGGGTTAAGGGTCGTCCACGATTCATCTAGGCAGGGGGTCGCGGCTAGCTCGTTTTAGAATATTAATATAGAAGTATAGATAGATCCCCGAGGGTATATCTAACTTTACGATATAGGGGCTAATAACCTTTATAACCTTATACTTTTAGTATAACTAACCTAGTTTACGCGAGGGCCTTAGCGTTATATAGTTAGCTATAGATAGCTAGGCTAAGTCTCCTACTTTAAACCGCTTAGCGGGAAATCGCCGCCGGTTCGTGGTCTCCTTATCTTATAATTATTTCGTGGGTATAAAGGCCTAGGCGAACTCCACGGCTTCTTATAGGCGGCTTAGTAGTTTATACGCCGCGAACTCCTTAGGATATAAGGGCACCTTTTTACGGACTTAGATTAGGTCTATATAGAAGCCGTGTTCTAAGAAGAACGGGCTTAGCTGGGTCGTAGAGCTTTTCCGGTTATTTAGTGATAACTACGCCGCTAGTAATAGGCGACCCTAGTCGTTTTGCGTGTAGTAGACGAAAGCTCTAAGGTAGGCTTAGATATCTTAGTTTAGCCTTTCGGGGCCTTTATTGGTTTATAAGTGGTACGCCGTGCTAAGTCGCTATTCGGTCCATGCGAGCTTATAAAAGTATCGCTAGAACCTATTAGTCTAGTTTAAGCCGCGGTCGCTTATAATTAATAAAGGTATACCGTGGAATCGGAAATAGTAGTATAGGAACCATTCTGCGTAGGCTTCCGCTTTTATCGACTTTATCGCTTTTAACGTAATAGCCTTTATTAGCCTATCCGTAATAACCTATAAGTAACGGGCCTTCTCCTTCCTTATAGGAGGGAGATCGGTTATAAAGTTTATCGCGAGGTAGCTATAGATACGTTTAGGTACCGGTAATAGCTTTAGGTGTCCTCGCTTAGTATTATATTACTAATTCCCTTAGTAATAGGGGTCGTAATTATATAGGAACTTACGGATATCCTTATTTATTCCGGGCTAGAAGAACTGCCGGGCTATTATCGCTATAGTGTTTTCTTAGCCCGGGTATCCGCCGATAACTAAGTCGTGGATCGCTTAGATAAGGCCCCCCCTTAATAGCGAACTTATAGGGCCCGGTACCTAAAGGCGTTCGCGGAACGTTAATAGCCTTTCGGGGTTCACGGAATATTCGGCTATTTATAGCTTAAGGTTTAAGGAAGGGTTAAACCCGTAAGTACGCGAGGTAATAGCGGTAAGCGCTCCTTAGTATTAGGCGTTATTAGGTATCGCTTTATCCTATAGTTATTAAAGGTCGTCGTCGGCTTTAAAGACTCGTCGAATAACCCCCCCTTTTTCGAGCACCTATCGAATAGCTAGCGACTTTGCTAGGATAGCGGCGTTAGGTATTAGTTAAACGACCCTACCTTATTTATATTTATCCGTTAAGTCTCGGGGGGTATCCTGCTCCTAGCGGGAGAGCGTATTAGCTATATAGTTCTTAATACCTCGCTGGTACTCTAGCACGAAGTTAAACTAGGCGAGTTCTCCTGCCTAGCGGCTTTATTATTCTATTAATACTTATTTCGTTATAAAGTACTTAAGGGCCTTATAATCCGATAAGATCGTAAAATATTCGTAGCTAGTTAGCTCCGCCTACTAAGCGAGGATATAGCTTATAATTACTAGTATCTCTTTATCGTGGATAGGGTAATTATACTCGGCGGGTATAAGTTTACGTAAATAGTATACGACCACGCACCTACGCCCTAAGCGGTCCACTTAGGTTAAGACTCTACCTAGCGCGTAGCCCGAATAATCGGTCTCTAGGATCGTATCACGATCGGGATCCTAGAGTTATAGAACGGGTTCTATCTAGAAGAGTCGTTTAAGCTCCCGAAAGGCCGTATCCTCTTTTAAGCCCCACCTAAAGAGTCGGTCCTTCTTTATTAAGGCTATAAGCGGGGCGGAGATACTAGCGAAGTCGCGTATAAATATCCGGTAGTAATTAGCGAACCCTAGGAAACTCTGCACTCCCTTAACGGATAAAGGGGCTTCTTATTCCGCGATAGCCTTTAGCTTATCCGGGTTACACGAAACTCCTTTACCCGCTATTATAATAAACCCTAAATACTTTATAGACTTTACGCTAAACTTATACTTAGTGGGGTCTAGGTTAAGGCCGGCGTCCATAAGTTTACGCAGGACTAGCCTTACCTTCGCTTTATATTCCTTATAAGAACCACTAGAGTAGATTAGGATATCGTTAATATACGCGGTTATAAAGTCGTCTAGGAACTCTTAGAGGGTCTAGTTAATATAATACTAGAAGGTCGCGGGGGCGCCGCTAAGTCCGAAGGGGTATATAAGCTACTTAAAGAGACCGAACCTTATTTATAATACGGTTTTATTTTCGTAACCGGGAGCTATACGGATCTTATAAAAGGCTGCTACTATATCTAGCTTAGTAAACCACTTAGCCTTAGCTAAGTTACGAAGGGTCTTAGTAATTAGGGGGAGGGGGTAACGATCTCGCTTTAGGTTAATCTTATAATCGACTCCTGGACGGTAAGGCGGTAATTAGTTAGCCTTATTAGGCGTAAAGAGGTCGCCGAATTCTCGTAAGATATTCGCGGGGATATAGTCGCGGGGGTCTATAGGTTCTTTCTTACGGAGAGCCTTATCGATATCTTATATACTAACGGCGCGGAGAGAGGCGTTAAATTCGTCCCTCTTTTTCCCTTTTAGTCCTCTTCTTATTCGTTATACTATGGCTACGAATACGGACCCCGAGACTAATCTTACCTCGCGGATAGCTTATATATTAGCCGGTTCCTTTTCTCCTACTAATTATAGGTTAATATCGGCGACTCTATAGTATAACCTATAATTCTTCGCGTAGTACGTGATATCGTTATATTCTATCTATGGTTTCCCTAGGAACACGTCCTGGTTTAATCCTTCTACTATATAGGTAAATACTCGCTATATATAGCCGCTAATCTTAAGTTCGAACGCGGCGATTCCGGCGCTAGTGGCTGGCTTAGACGTATCCGAGAATCCTTTTAGTAGTCGTTTCCTTTTATCGACTAACGGTAACTAGAGTCTTCGGGTAAAATATTTGTTTATAGTAGTATAGTAGTTATAACCCGTATCTATAAGAGTATATATATATCTTTTATTTACTCGCGTTAATATTAAGGCTAAGTCGCCGCTAGCTAGGTGTTTAAACGCTTCCTACTCCTGCCGCAGTACGGCAATCGGCTTTAATACCCGCTTTTATGTTAGAGCTACTCTTTTTCCGACTCCTTATCGTCTAAATTATCTAAACTCGTAACGATATCGCTATCCTTAGCCTGTACCTTCGCTACGCGGGCGCCCTTAGTCTTTAAGCCTTTAACTCTATTCTTATAGTTTATACGGATATATCCCTTTTTCCTATACCCCTAGCCCTCCCGGTTATCGCGAGGTCGGTTTATAGTTATATCGGGTCGGACCTAATTAATCCCTTTTATCGCGATATCCCCGTCGGTATCGGTCTTTTTATTCCGGCCCCGGGTTCGGTTTAGTATATAGGTATTCCGGCTAGTTAGGTATAGGCCTTCTAGCTTCTAGGCGATACTTTAGACCTTAGTAACCTAGCTAGGGTAATCGTAGGGTAACTTCGTAGTAACTAGGGCGCTATATAGCTTCTAATTTAGGGCTCCCTCGAGGAAGGTGATCTTCGCTAAGTCTACCTACTCGCTACCGCCCGCTTAGGCGATCTGTTTCTCGAATTTCGGTAAGAACTATATAAAGGTTTATTCCTTACGCTATCTAAGGGAATATAGCGCGAAGGCGGCGCGAGGCTATTTATTCTAATCCTTATATATACGGTCTAGGTAGGTAAGGAACGACTCTGGGTTATAGGTACCTCCCGGCCCCCCGGTAGCATAGAAGGCTAACACCACTTACTAAGCACTCCCCTCTAGGTATAAGTTAATATAATACTATATTTCGGCGCGGTTATTAAATAAGTGTTTATTTAGTAGTAGTTTATTATATATCTGCTACGACTAGGTAGCGTACTCTATTCGCCTTCTATTAAACTTCGCGGGGTATAGTAGGGGCTTAGTATATAACGGGTATAGTTCCTAATATAGCTCCTATAGGACTTTGATTTAGGGAGGGGGAGTAAAGGTCGCTAGGGTAGGGGGGCCTATTACCGACTCTACGGGTATATTCGTAAGGGCTCCTTTTAAGGGAGGCGCGAGGTTAAGAGTAGGTTACTACTAGGCCTAGGTATTCGTGAGACTATTCGTAAGTTATTAAAGTAGCTCTTGTTATTAAGCTATCTATTCTTATAAGGGACTAAGCGTCGTATTAATAGCTTCGGTGATCCTTTTATCCGTCTACTTAGCTAGCTTAGCGGGGTTCGTAGGACTACCGCCGCCTAACGGCGCGTTCGTATCTAAGTCTATGCTAACGTAGCGCGTGGGGTTCGCTGAATTCTAGTTATATAAGCGGCTAGTTATAGGTTAATCGCACTAAGTAAGGCCGAGTAATTATATTAGCTAGAATTAAGGAAGAAAGAAGGAAAGTGTAAAAGGGGCGCAGGATTTACTAGGTTTATACGAGTTGCCCGTGAGGGCGCGGCGTGGCCCGAGCGTGGGAGCTCGTGCGCGGATTAGCGGTTCCGGCTATAAGCCGGAACTATATCAAATAGGGTCAACCTATAACATTCCGTCGAACTTCTTTTCTAGCTCTTCTAGATACTCCGGTAAGATCTCCTCTAGCTTATTTATATAAAGACGTCCCTATATATCTATTACTCCCACCTATTCCCTAAAGCTCATAAACTTTTCCTTAGACAGGGCCTTCGTTAATCTATTAGCGATTATATCGGCGCTTATAACGTAGCTAACTTTAATCCTCCTATACTATTACGCCTCTCGTAACTAGTAGTTATATATATCTATATACCGTAATCGCGTATTTAATTAAGCGATCTCCGCCGTTAATAGGCGTATCGTTTAGCTATTATTATATCGTATCTTTATTATAGATCGTCGAATATTATACTTATCGCCTCTAATAGCCTTTTTATGAATATCCCTTCCTTTGTACCTTATACCAGCGAGAGCAGCTCCGCCTCTATTATTAATATTATTACCGTTACTTACTTATTAGCCCGCTAGGCTACTATGCCTTTAAATAAGCGTATTATAAATACCTAGCTACTCTTTCGATTAATTAAATTATCCGTAAAGGACGCGTCGGTGAATACCTTAATAGAGTCGTTACCACCTAATTCTAAGGTATAGGTTTATATAGCTAGCAGATATCGGATTAAATAGTTAGCTGCTTCGTGATACTAATAGCTTAGATTTACGTTAAATCTATAGAGTTATGATACTATAAAGGCGATATCGGGGCGTGTAATTACTATAGCGTATAGAACTAATCCTATCTTTCGTTAATAGCTTTTAATAGTAGTGGACTTCCTAGCGTACGGTAGTAGCTCTGCCGGCTTTATAGGCCTTATAGGTTTATAGTAGATACCGTTAATAATAGATATCCTACCTTTATAATATAATCGCGTTATAATAGCTATATCCTCCTTAAGGGACGGTCCCGAATAACCTTAATCCTAAGGAACCACTATAGTGGCTGCCCGCCTTATAGGGCGTAGTGCTTTCGTAGGCTTATAATAGCCTATTCTATCTCTTCCCTAAAGTCTTCCTTAAAGCTAATCACGATATCGTCTATATAGAAGAACAGGATTAGCCCACGGCGTATAAAGCAGCAGGGCTCTTACGGCACTATCTTAAACCCGTCTCCTTTTAGCACCTCTATAATATACTTTTACTATAGCAATAAAGACTCCCGTAGCCCGTATAACGCCTTCTTTAGTAATAATAATTAACCCGGCACCGCGGTCCCGGGCAGGAACCGTATATATATATCGTAGGGCAGTAGGGCGTACATAAACGTATTAATAACATCGTCCTATATTAAGGATAGATCGAAGCGGGCGGCGATCGCTATTAACGATCTAAAGGAGCGACCGGTAAGCATAGCTATATATATATCTTCTAATAAGTCCTAACACTATTAATCTCCGCGGACCACTAATCTAGCCTTATACTTCTATAGAAAGCCGTGCTTATTAAACTTATAGGTTATCACCTATATATAGCTAAGCACTTAATACCCCTTCGCTCTATCCTTCGGCACTATAATCTATAAGCCTATCTCTTTATCACTTTTTAGGTAATCCCGTTAAGCTTATCGGAATAGGATTTCGTATAGGTAGTTTTTAAGGTCTTATTAATTTCTCGGAGAGGCTAGCAGTTATATACGGTGTATCTTATAGTAAGGTCTCTTAAGTGCCTTTTTGATTTTTAACTTTATTAGCGGCTTGCTATTTAGATTACAGACTAATAGGGCATATCTTCCTATGTTAAAAGCAGAGATCTAGACTCGGTTACTGCTATAGCTTCGAAATTTAGCTCCCCCTTGCTCTATAGGCATATAGCCCGTAAAAGCAGCCGCCGTAAGCCCTGCCTAAGGAGGGGTTTCTAGTGGAGTTAGAAGGTGACTGTCTAGGCGTTAGTAATTAATCGCGGCCGTGGAAGAGTCTTTTTCTAGCGCCGGCCTCGCAGGCTCTATAAGCTCCTCCTACTATTCCGGCCTCTCGGGCGCTATAAACGGTTCTACCCTCCGAGCCTCGAGGCCGGCAGGCGCAGCCCTTAGGAGAGGTTCGTTAACCTCGCTACCCGACTAAAGAATAGGCTCGAAGTATACTGTTATATATATATTAGGCGATAAAGCTGCCTTATCTTACGGCTCGCCTTATTTAATTATATATATTTCTGGTAGGCAGATCTAATTAATAATTTCTACTAGCTCTTCTTCCGTTAATTAACGTAAATCGTCCTTTAGGGCTTCGAGCCTGCTATTAAAATACTCTTATTCGTTAAAGATAACGTTACGTGTACGGACGATCCCGTTCCTCCTAAGGCCAGGAACCTAAATATAATAAATATTAATAGAGTCGTATCCCACGAGGTAGCTGATATAGGCCCGCGGCGCTAGTCGATTTTAGAGCTTTCTAGACCTCGTTAAAGCTGCTCTGGTTATAAGTAAAGCTTTATAGCTAAAGGCCCGAAGGTAACCTAGCTACGGTTTACGTTAATAAAGGACCTTAAACGGGGTCTTCTAGCCTAGGCGTTATTTTAGCGTTCTATTTTATACGTAAGCGGTAGTAGGAACGACTTTAACCCACAGGAAATCAGGTAATCGGGAGTAGATTCGCATAGCTCATGCCTTTAACATAATAACGGCTCTAGATCTTTCGACACCACTATTCTAAGCGGGGGTCTCTGCTAAAAAGGACTTTAATTAGATACTAAATCCCTTAGCTAAGCCCTATATTTCGAGCGATTATATCAGTTCGTTATTACACTTAAAGACCCGTACCTGCCGGTTAAATTAACTCTAAACCTATCGGATATATTAGTTTATAACTATATGGATATCGGAGGCCCTCTTTAACGTTATAACATAACAGGCCACGAATCCGCTATATGTATCCGTAAAGAATATAATCCGTATATAGCTATCGGCTATTAGTTAGAACTCCGTGAAATCGATTACCTACCTCTCGCCGGTATAGCTTAGAGCTATACGGGTCCGCCGGCTAATCTAACGACTTATCTTTAATTAGACGTAGATGTTATACTCCACGTTTACTAGCCCCTTTAGTTTAATGCCCTATAACTGCTCTTCTAGTTACTTAATTATATCGGGGCCGGCGTGCCCTAGCCAAAGGTGCTATAGGTTACCGTCGGCTTAGCTAGCTGCCCTCTTAATCGGTTTTCGGATTAGTAGACTCGAGGCTAGAAGAGTAGCTAGGGCGTTAGTGACTAGAAAGAGCTTTATAACGGTTTAATCGTAGTGGACACTTAGCTTATAAAGGATTAATCGATTATAGCGGCGTATATAATCGTTCGGCGGCTCCTAGTCCTACTAGTAGCCGTTCTAACGCATCTTCTTATTAGAGACTAGGTTATAGATAAAATCTTTATAATAGGCTACGTCTTTTAACCGGAACTTTATCAGGCCGGCCATTCCTTTTATTATAATAATAACGTCTCTATATCCATAGATCGGCACCGTTATAGTGCCGGCGATTATAACGTTACCAGGGCGGGCCGGTCTATAATCCGTAAATCTGCTTCTATTATATAAAATATAGGAGGTGGCACCTAAGTCTAATATAGCGGACTACTGTAAAGGATATACGGCGGCTAAGAGGGCGGCCGCCGGGGCTTCTAGCCGGCGTGGCTCGTAATAGACGGTGTTTAACGCCTTACCTTACTCTTTATAGAATGTATTTATAAGCTTTTCTAGCTTCGTGGTCTCCTTAATTTTAAAGGAGACCTTATTATTATTATCGGTTACTTTACCGCCGCTACTAACTTTATTATTGTTATCGGTTACTTTATAGTCGGTGACGGCAGCTCTTATAGCCGTACGGAGTCACGCCTCCTTAAGGACTTTATTATCGTTATCGCCGTTACCGCCGCCGCTACCGGCTTTATTATTATTATCGGTGGCTTTAATATTACTACTAACTTCGTGGCCGGTAACAGCGGTCCTCTTCTTTTTATTTCGGGACGTAATCTTCTCTATAGCGCCTTATAGGTCCTAGTCTATCCTAAGGGACTTCTCCACGAGCCTCCTAATAGAGTCGTTAGCTTAAAAGCCCTCCGGCGCTAACTCTAGGAATAGTATCTAGTAGCCCTATAGATCGTGGCCGCGCTAGTAGTACGCGGGGTACTTATCCTTATAAAAGAGGGATTATCGGCGCTTAGAGCGTATACGGTTAGTTGACTTGCCTTTAGGGTAGGTATTATAGCCCCGCTAGGCTCCGGTCCAGTTAGCCCTCCTAGTCTATTACGGCCCTTTATTATCGTTACCTTCGCCTAGGTTTAGGGCCGGGAAGGCTATAGTTCTATGGCTTCGAGTAGGCGGTATATTAAGTTATTCCGCCGCTTTCTTTCCTTCCGCAATAAGGGTTATCGCCGATACTATTTTAAGGTCTAGCGTTACTTCCTTTATATCTATCTAGTTACCTAGGGCAGGTCGTATAGCGTTAAAGAAATCGTTAATCTAAATCTCCTAGGGCTCGTTATATATCACGACGTTATAATAGTCCTAAAGCCGGTCCTACTAATCGTCTAGCCAGGCGCCCACCTTCCGGGGGTTAATAGGCGGCTTATTCTTATATAGATTATAGTTCTTTTAGGAGTCTTTTATACGGGTTACGATATATAGTGCGGCGTCGGCTTATACTACTACGTAGATCTTTTCCGGGGTTATACCCTTTATCAGGGCCTTCCGTCTTTTCGCTACGATAAACTCTTCCACCCACTTAAGCATACCGTTAATACCCTTCTAATGGGTCTTATAGTCTTTACGACCTTCTTTATATCGTCGGTAGTCTTTAGTATAGGCGACCTTACCTATAACCGTTAGCTCGGAGATATTAATAGGCTACCCGTTAACGTTAGCGATAAAGGCGTAGGAAGTAAATTCGGGATAGGTAGCTCGCTATGGCCTAGGGGCTGGATCGTTAGGGCGTAGTAAGTCCCAGACTCCGTTACTACGGGCCCTGACTTTATAAAGGCGTTTCTATAGCTCCTAGGCTTCGTCGCTTATATAGATAATCGTATTTAAGGTTATAGTTATAGCTATAGGCAGCTCGGCGTAAATAGCTTTAATAGGTTATCGAGTAAATAAGACTCGTAATTATTAGAAACAGCGTATAGCTTAATTGCGTAAAATAAGCTATTAATCTATTAACTTAATTAACTCTGTGGAAAGCACTAATCGTAGTGCTAAATTCCTGTCCTTATTCCTGCGGCAGATCCACTCCTACTTTCGGGCCGGGAACAACCCGCTCCGGACCTGCTTTGGGCCAGCCTGTGCGACACTATTTGCAAGCGTTCCAAACCTAATTAGGAAGGTTACGCGAGCCCGCGTCGTAGTCTGTATACGCCACGATCTTGGCTATAGATGTCCTGTACAGATATATCACGATAAGGTTTTCTCTCCGTAGCTTATTACGAATATCCGTTACTGTAAATTCACTGCTTATTTTAACCTCCTTGCCTAAAGCTCTAGTTAAGAAGAATACACGCTATCGTGATAGAAAAGGTAGTGGAAAAGCAGGTGGAAAAAGAGGTAGGAAAAGAGGTAGGAAAAGTAGGTACAAAAAGAAGGTAGAAAAAGCAGGTGGAAAATTTTTTAAGGCAGGATATTCCGCCTATACCACTTGGATATTCCGACTATAGTTCCCGTGGATGCACTTTTCCGACTAATTAACTTTTACATCCTAGACCACACACACACACACATACAAAAAGTTACGATCGCCAATTCAACTCATTAAGCCATCCTATTATGACGCGTAACCTTAATCTGCTTCAATTAATAACGCGATTACGCTTCTACTACCTATTTTATTACCTTAGAACAACAATAATAATAATAAGAATAATAAGGTGATATCCGTGGGCGTGGGCGTGGGCGTGGAAGAGGTCGTGGAAAAGGTCGTGGAAGAGGTCGTGGAGCTGTTATTACTAGCGGAGATCGCGGAGCTATTTCTTCTACGATCGGCTTTAATCGAACGCTTATCCGTTAATTATAGCAGCAGTAATAATAATAACAGGAGTAGTAGCAGGAGTAGGCTGGATATATAAGGATAAATAACGGGGAACTGGATTCTATCAAGACGCCCTAATTAGTGGTAAATAGCTACCAAATAGAATCGCTATTCTTAATCGAGCAGTCAAAAAAAATCATTTTAGTTACTACCTTTAATTCATCTAAGCGATTAAATTAATTAAAAGCGTTAAAAGGCGTTAAAAGGCGCTAGAGTGGTTTACGACTATAGCTATGTCTGTTATTACGAAATAGGAAGAAAGTGGGCCTATATCAGAACTATAGTCGGAATATCCAAATAGTATAGTCGGAATATCCTGCCTTAAATTTTTATAGACACGTAGTGGTGATTACGTAACCTATATAATAGATAAGACCTTATCTGGGCGATAGATTAGACCTTATCTATATAATAAATAAGACCTTATCTATATAATAGATAAGACCTTATCTATGTAATAGATAAGATAAGATTATATAGATAAGGTTACGTAACCACTACTATGTGTTACCTTAAAAAAAATTTATCTCCTTTTTCCACCTCTTTTTCCACTTCTTTTCGACCTCCTTTTTCTACCTCGAGGATATAATACATTTTGGGGTACTTTGACATAATAGAAAACAGGTCAGAACAGCTACGATTTTATAGCGTAGGGCATTAAGTATAAATCACAGTGATTAACGGCTGTCTTACGTATACAAAACGTCTATCGTGATATAATATATCTATACAGTATATCTACACCTAAGATCCTGGCGTATACAAACTACTGCGTGGGCTCGCGTAACCTTCCTAATTAGGTTTGGGACGCTTGCAAATAGTAGACATGCCGCTTATAAATACTGGTACTCCTTAATAATATAATATAATATCGTCCTTACCCTCGTTTGCCCTTGTCCTTGTTCTCTTTTTAAGACAGCTCGGGGGTCGGATAGTTATTTAGCTAGTATTTTTGCTATTCGAACCTGGTGTTAACTGGCGATTAGAATCTGATCCAGGATATTAATATACGAATACGTTATACATTATACTTTTATAGGTGCTGTTAGTAAAGGTATATTCGATAAACCTTTTTGAATTTCCTAAAAGGGTAAACCGCGATAGTACCTTTAACATAATAAAACAGGGGTTAAATAGTAATAAGCGGTGCCTTGGACTTAATAGGCAGGTTAGGTGACCTATAGGAAAGCGGGGTACTATAACTTAAGCAATTACGCCTGCCGTGGCCGTAGGCAGAAGACTTAGAAAATACAATATCTTTACGAGGCATGAATTCAGTCCTTATAGACTAGGCTGGGTAGGTATAGTACCCAGTTTCTTAGTAGTTGCCTAGTCAGGTTCGAGGTAACCTTAGGGAGTACCACTATTTATAGCCGCCCTGTCTAGTATTTACAACCCTCTCTATCCTATTTGAGAAGGTTACGCGAGCCCGCGCAGTAGTCTATATACGCCACTATCTTAGCTATATATATCGCGTACCGGTATATACCCCGGATCACGATAAAATTTTTATAGTGTTAAGACTGCCGCTATTTACTATAACTTATCTCGAATACTCTATACTATAAAATCACTGCTATTTTTCGATTATTTTTATTTATCTTTAAGTATCTCAGAATACACGATATCCTTTTCCTGCCCTAGGCCTATTGTCCCGGCTATTACTAATCACGATAAGCTCCTTATAGCCGTAAAGGCGTATTATCGTTAGTATAGCTTTAGTATTGTAAAGTCGGGTAACAGGAAGCGTGCCACCGGTAAGCTCTTCTATATCCGACTCGTCTATAACCGCGGCGGCGTATAGAGGCTATCTAAAGCTACTAAAAGAGCTACTAAAATAACTAAAATCGGATACCCTTAGGCTACTATTATAATACTGATTAGGGAGACGTGGGAATTCGTTATCGCGGATAAGGATTTCTATAACCACCCTCCCCTCGCGTCGGACATAGCAGCTACGTCGGTAATAGCGAGGCTAGATTCATAACAGGCTACTAAAGCAGTAAGGGTTAAGATAATAATCAAGTAATTATCGGGTATATATAAGCTCTCTGCCCCGTAAATTACTAGGCAAATATAGTAAAGATTTAGGGAGAATCTCCTTTACAGCCTCTTAATCAACATATAGGATATCCGTAACTATTAAGGGTAGCTATAGCGGGAGAAGTACGGACCTTTATCGTTAATGCAGTATTTCCTCGAGAAGCTATAGATAGGGGTGTTAGGCGAATACCACGTTTATTAGCACTTTAACCGCGATACGAATTATATCGATATAATCTTTTAGACCTATCGAGACTATATTGAGTAATAGAAAAAGAATCCGGAGTTATTACTTATGGATTCCACCTATTCTGTTAGTAAATACCGGCCACGAACTCTAAGATTATTTACGATTAACTAACCTTTACTTAGGTAAATCGTTTTCATATACCTCTTTTCGAGGTTATAGGCATAGCCGTAGACTATAGCTCTTATAACTACTACTTTACCCTAGTATCCAGGGAAAATTAAGAGGCTTTTAGATAAGTCTATAAAAGGATAAAGGCGATCTTCGTAATTAAGGCTATCCAGTTTCTAAGTTCTATTATAACTAATTTCGATAAAGCTCTTAAAAATACGTTAAGTGTTATTTTCCCTGCTATTAACTAATAGATCTGTACATAGTATAT
The DNA here is from genome assembly GCF_042370955.1 of Sodiomyces alcalophilus JCM 7366. Taxonomy (NCBI): domain Eukaryota; kingdom Fungi; phylum Ascomycota; class Sordariomycetes; order Glomerellales; family Plectosphaerellaceae; genus Sodiomyces; species Sodiomyces alcalophilus. The sequence goes on from NW_027263532.1 coordinate 8,717,806, forward strand.
TATAAAGAACGTTAATCTTTATACTAAGAAAACATAGGACGGCCCTCTTAAGGGAAGCAGCCTTTTCCCGCCCGGTAAGTTAAGTCTATAATCTCTTTTTTAGTGTTTTAGATTACTATATATAAATAGATTAATTATATATATATATATAGGGTAGGGCAGTGGGTCTATAAAAATTATTCTTATAATAGTATTAGCTATCTTATCGCTTACCCTACCTAAATCGGGTTTAGTATATAAAAATCTTTTACTAACCGAATAATAGCCATATATAATCCTTTTAACGATAAATATGATACTAGTGCCCGCGAAAAGGATAAGAGTAACGATATCGTCGCCTTATAACTCGCCGGTAATCCGGAAATCGCCGCCTTAATTATTAACGAAATCGGAGATAGTAATTATACTAGGGCACTACGAGATTCGCGTGTTTCTGTATTGGCGTAGTCTAATTAGCCGATAGTTAACGGGTTCCTAGCTTTATAGAGGTCCTGTGTTTATACACTAACAGAGGATTTATTTAATAAGTACTAGGGCTTATTAAAGCGGCAGTTTAGCCAGAAACAGTTCGGTACGTTACTATTACCCTCTACTACCACTATTATTACTAACCTTACTACAGCTCTTATTAATTATCTTAAACAGACCTACCTCCCGTATCGCGATTAGTTCTATAACTACATAGTAAAGTATTTTCGTAACTACGGTATCAGAGCAATAAGCCGTATAGAGTCCGCCCACGCAGAGCTTAAGACGTATCTTCGAAATCGTCTAATCAACCTCGATAAGCTCTTTTCGTAAGTCTAATAGATAATAGCTAAAAAGAGCAAGCGACTAAGGATTAGCCTGGCAGAGGCGGGTATAAAGCACGCACTGATATATATAAATCGACCCGTTATCTCTAGCCTCGTCTTCGAGGTTATATTTAAGGCGCTAGAGCTTATTTAGTAATAGTATCTGATTATAGAGGAAGCCTTTAGGACTTATTAGCCTCTTCCTGATTATACAGGGACCTTTTAGGCGTAGTACGGACTACTATACCGCTATACTATATTACGCTGCCTAGAGGTAGTAGGCGTACTAGAATATACTTAAGTTAATCCGTACTAGTGGGTTAATTAGAGCCTAGTATATTTACCTGCTCCTTTTATATTATCTTATTTCTAACCGTTTACCACCTATTTTAGCTTGAAATACGATAGATACGTGAAAGGACCCGAATCCTTAATCCTCTTCCCGTCCAATCAACTCGGAATTAATTAAGGGAGCTGCCTAATACTCCTAGCGAGCCGCGACGGCCGCAGCGATCGCGCACTGCCGGCACTTAAAGGAGTTAAGCGCCTAGGGCTTAAGGCCCTAGGGCTCGGATGTGAGAGGCATAAAGAGGTCTTGTTAATTCGTGTCACGAGGCTCTAGGCTTCCTACTAGTGCTTAGTACCAGATTATCGCGTAAGCCATAGAGGCCTCTCGTGAAGAGGTTCTAGAGGCTTACGTATTAACTACTAGGTGGCTTCGTGTTCAGGGAAGCCTTATCGTGTATTTAGAATACGAGAGCTAGCTTAGAGTATATAGAGGGGGTGGTAGCCTTTTTAGTAAGGCTACCTTATTTACGAAGGTCCCTTAGTTACTCTAAGAGGAGATTATATAACTAATACCTTCCTGTTAAGTGGCACCCAGAGGTCTATAAGTAGAGACCTCTATGCCTATATCTTCTTAAAGGAACTTAACGAACAATCTCAGCATAATACCCCCTCCCTTAGTCTACTAGTAGGCCTCCTTATTCTTCTTATGATAGCTTCCTTTACTCCTTACTTAAATCCTATGATATCGGAGTGGCCGCTTATTATCGTAGCATAAGAGGGATTAACTAAGGCCGCAGCGTAGGAGGATTAATCCGGTCTAGGTAGCTATAGTAGCTGCTATAAAGACTACCCGCGCATTATTTACTACGCTTAGGGCCGAGATAGTTTTAGCACTTACTAATAGGCATCGCTATATACCTTAAAGGCAGCCGCCTAGCTAAATATAGTGGCTAGAGTCTTAGCAGGTATATCAGTCTACTTAATAGCAGGTATTCTAAGCATATATAAATATACCGCCTTCGAATTAATAGGCGGCCGGGAGTAAGTATTAGGTTACGCCGTAGCCATAGCGGCAGCGGCAGGTAATATAGCGTAATTAGTAGCCTTAGTTGTTATGGGTTGACCCCACTTATACATAGATCCGGCAGAAGCCGGAATAACTAACTAGCGCGCGAGTCCCACGCTCGGACCACGCTCTGCCCTCACGGCGGACTCGCATATACTTAGCAGATTCTGCACCCACCTTCCTATACCTTTTCTCTTCCTCTCCTTTAACTCTAGCTAATATAATTATTCGGCCTTACTTAGTGCGATTACCGTATAACTAGCCGCTTATATAGCTAGAATTCAGTAAACCCTACGCGCTATGTTAGTATAGACTTAGATATAAACACGCTATTAGGCGGCGGCGGTCCCACGAACCCCGCTAAGCTAGCCGAGTAGATAGATAGAAGGATCACCGAAGCTATTAATACGACGCTCGGTCCCTTATAAGAATAGATAGCTTAATAATAAGAGCTGCTTTAATAACTTACGAACGGTCTCGCGAACGCCTAGGTCCCGTAGTAACCTACTCTAACCTCGCGCCTCCCTTAAAGGGAGCCCTTATAAATACACCCGCGGAGTTAGTAGCGGGCCCTCTAACCCTAGTAACCTTTACTCCCCCTCCCTAAATCGAAGTCCTATAGGAGCTATATCAGGAACCACGTCCGCTATATACTAAGCCCCTACTATACCCTACAAAGTTTAGTAAAAAGCGAATAGAGTACGCCACCTAGTTATAGCAGATATATAATAAGCTACTATTAGATAAACACTTATTTAATAACCTAGCTAAAATATAGTATTATATTAACTTATACCTAAAGGGGAGTGCTTAGTAAATAATATCGGCCTTTTACGCCGCTAAAAGGCCGGGAGGTACCCGCGACCCAGAGTCGTTCCTTACCTACCTGGACCGTATATATAAGGACCAGAACGAATAGCCTCGCGCCGCCTTTATGCTATATTCCCTTAGATAGCGCGAGGAATAAACCTTTATATAGTTTCTACTAAAATTTAAGAAATAGATCGCCTAAGTAAGCGGTAGCGAGTAGGTAGACTTAATAAAGATCACCTTCCTCGAGGGAGCCCTAAGCCAGAAGCTATATAGCGCCCTAGTTATCGCGAAGTTACCCTATAATTATCTAAGCTAGATTACTAAGGTCTAAAGTATCGCCTAGAAGCTAGAAGGCCTACGCCTAACTAGCCGGAATACCTATATACCGAACGGAACCTAGGGCCGATATAAAAAGACTAACGCTAATAAAGACGTTATAATAGGAGGGATTAATTAGGTCTAGCCCGATATAACCATGGACCGACCTCGTAATAACTAAGAGTGCTAAGGGTATAGGAAAAAGGGATATATCCGTATAAACTATAAGTCCTAGGATAAGGGCTTAAAAGCTAAGGGCGCCCGTATAGCGAAGGTTTAGGCTAAGGATAGCGATATCGCCGCGAGCTCGGATAATTCGGATAATAAAGAGTCGGAAAAAGAATAGCTTTAACACGAAAATAGGCGTTAAAGCTAATGGCCGCCCTATAATAAGAGTAGGAGGCGTTTAAATACCTAGCTAGCAGCGACTTAGCCTTAATATTAACGCGAGTAAATAAAAGATATATATATACTCTTATAGATATAGGTTATAACTGCTACGCTACTATAAATAAACGCTTTACCTAAAGACTCTAGTTACTATTAGTCGATAAAAGGAAATAACTATTAAAAGGATTCTCGGATATATCCGAGCCGGCTATTAGCGCCGGGATCGCTATGTTTAAGCTAGAGATTAGCGGCTATATATAACGAGTCTTCGCCTATATAGTAAAAGGACTAAATTAGGATATATTCCTAGGGAAGCCGTGGCTAAAATATAACGACGTTACGTATTACACGAAGAACTATAGGTTATATCATAGAGTCGCCGATATTAACCTATAACTAGTAGGCGAGGAAGAACCAGCTAATATATAAGCTATCCACGAGGCTAGGCTAATCTCGGGATCGGTATTTACGGCTATAATATAACGGATAAAAAGGGGGTTAAAAGGAAAAGAAAAAGACGAGTTTAACGCCTTAATCCGTGCCGTTAATATATGGGATATTAATAAGGCCCTCCGTAAAAAGGAACTAATAGACCCTCGGGACTATATCTCTACGAATATACTATAAGAGTTCGGCGACGTCTTTACGCCCGATAAGGCTAATAACTTACCCCCATACTAACTAGGCGTCGACCACGAAATCACCCTAAAACGAGGTCCTGATAGACTTAAGCCGACCCTGCTATAGGGGCCCCTTTACGGTATATCTAGAGAAGAGTTACTAGTACTCCGGAAGACGCTTAACGACCTAATAGATAAGGGATTTATATAAGCTACTAGCTTAGCGGCGGCTATACTAGTCCTGTTTATAAAAAAGCCGGGGGCGGGTTACGCTTTTATTACAGAGGCAGGATATTCCGACTATACCACTTGGATATTCCGACTGTAATTCCGGTGGGCCCACTTTTCCGACCAATCAACTTTTACGTCCTAGACCCTACACACACACACAAAGTTACGATCACCAATTCAACCCATACACGCAACCTCAATATGCTTCAATCAACAACGCGATTACGCTTCTACTACCTATTCCTTGCCTTAGAATAACAACGTCGACAATAACAACAACAATAACAACAAGGCGATATCCGTGGGCGTGGGCGTGGGCGTGGGCGTGGAAGAGGTCGTGGAAGAAAGAGGTCGTGGAGCTGTTCTTACTAGCGGAGGTCGCGGAGCTATTTCTTCTACGATTGGCTTTAATCGAACGCTTATCCGTTAATTACAGCAGCAGCAATAATAACAACAATAACAACAACAACAGGAGCAGCAGCAGGAGTAGGCTGGATATATAAGGATAAATAACGGGGAGCTGGATTCTGTAAAGAGGCTCTATTTGGTGGTAAATAGATACGAAATGGAATTGCTGTTCTTACTCAAGCAGCCAAAATCATTTCAGTTACTAAGCGATCAAATTGATCCAAAGCGTTAAAAGGCGTTAGAGTGTGGTTTGCGACCGTAACTATGTCGGTTATTCCGAAATAGGAAGAAACTGGGCCCATATCAGAACTACAGTCGGAATATCCAAATAGTACAGTCGGAACATCCTGCCTCTTATTATAACTATAAAGCCTTAAACGCGATTACCTAGTAAGATCGCTACCCCCTCCCCCTAATCACTAAGACCCTATATAACCTAGCTAACGCTAAGTAATTTACGAAGCTCGATATAGTCGCTACTTTCTATAAGATCCGTATAGCTCCCGGGTATAAAAGTAAAATAGCCTTTAGGACGCGCTTCGGTCTCTTTAAGTGGCTAGTATACCCCTTCGGACTAAGCGGCGCACCCGCTACCTTCTAACGCTATATTAACTAAACGCTATAAGAGTTCCTCGACGACTTCGTTACTATATATATCGACGACGTCCTAATCTACTCTAGTAGATCTTATAAGGACTATAAAGCGAAGGTCCGGCTAGTACTACGTAGGCTTATAAGCGCCGGCCTAAACCTAGACCCGGCTAAGTACGAGTTTAGTATAATAACGGTTAAATACCTAGGCTTTATTATTATAATAGATAAGGGAGTGTTTTACGATCCTAAGAAGTTAAAGGCTATCCGCGACTAGGAGGCCCCTACCTCGGTAAAGGGAGTATAAAGTTTCTTAGGATTCACGAACTACTACCGGATATTTGACTTCGTAGGTATCACGGCCCCCCTCTCGGCACTAATAAAGAAAGATCGGCTCTGTAGGTGGGGGGCTAAGGAAGACGCCGCCTTTAAGGAGCTAAAACAACTTTTCTAGATAGAACCCGTTTTATAGTTATAGAACCTAGACTATAAGACTATATTAGAAACTAACTATTCAGGCTATGCGTTAAATGGTATCCTATCCTAGGTAGATAAGCTAAGATATCGCTATATAGTCGTATATTACTCGTATAAGCTTACCCTACCGGAATATAACTACCCTATTTATAATAAGGAGATACTAGTAATTATAAGCTATATACTCGCCTAGAAGGCAGAACTAACTAGCTATAAGTAATTTATAATATTATCGGACTATAAGGCCCTCGAGTACTTTATAACTAAACGGTCCCTTACTAAAAGGTAAAGCCGCTAGGCCGGCGAATTAGCTTAGTTTAACTTTATACTAAAGTACCGGCGAGGTATAAAGAACTTTATAGCGGATACGCTCTCCTATTATAAATAGGACGCCCCGAAGGATAGCTTAGACGATTAAGAATAAGGATAGGTAATTTAATTAATACCTAACTCCGCGATCCTAAAAACAATCCCTAAGCCGACGATACAGAAAACGTCTATTAAGCGCGTGTTTAAAATAAACAAAGACCTTTAACGATTTTAGGACAAGACTATAATAACCGACCCCTAATACTAAGGTGTCCTCGCCATGATTACGATAAGAGCTTATAGCTTTAACCTATCCCTTAGACTATAGCTATAGATCACGGAATATTCTCTTAACCCCGTAGAATACGTGACCTTCCAGGATCGCCTCTAGGTTCTAAGCTCCGGAGAAAACTCGCCGCTAAGGGGACGCTTAGTATAAGCGATCCACGACTTTACTATTAGCGGCTACCCGGGTAAGGAGAATATAATCGCTATAATAGCCCGATAATTCTTCTAGCCCGGTATAAATAAGGATATATAGAAGTTTATATATAACTACGATCCGTGTAATAAGAGTAACTAATAGCGGAACGCGAAGCGCGGACTATTAAAACTACTACCTATACTAAAGCGAATCTATAACCACCTCGCGATAGACTTTATAACGGACCTGCTACCTACTAGTAAGGATAAGGCGCGGTTCCTATAAATAATCACGGACCGGCTAATAAAGTTAGTGATACTAAAAGCGATAAAAATCATAAACACGGAGGCCTACGTAGACCGCTTCCTAAACTACTACTTTAGGTTCCACGGTATACCCTTCTTAATTATTAGCGACTAAGGCTTAAACTAAACTAAAAGGTTCTAGTAACACTTCTATAAGCTTATAAGGATTAAGTAGCCACTTAGCACGGCTTATTACCCTTAGGCCGATAAAGGACCTAAAAAACTAAACTAAAATATTTAGGCCTACCTCTATGCCTTTATATACTACTCCTAGGATAACTAGGATTGCCTACTACCCGCCGCGTAGTTATCGCTAAATAACAGGAAAAGCTTAATAACCTAGCTAAGTCCTTTTTTCCTAGCATACGGGTTTTATATCGACCCTATTTAAATCTATAACCCTATACCCGTATACCCGAAGGAAGCCGCCGCTTACGATCTACTAAGCCGCTTATAAGGGGCTATAGAGTTCGTATAGGTAGCTATAGCCTTAAAGTAACTATAGGATAAGGAAACCGCGAATAAGCGGCGACTCCTAGCAGAGCGCTTCGAAGTAGGAGACCTTACCTGGCTTTCTATAGCTAACTATTCCACGCTAAGGCCTTCGAAGAAGCTAAGCTGGCTATATTAGAAGTATAGAGTAATAAAAGTAATTAACTCCTATATTATTAAGTTAAACGTGCCCTTAGGAATATATCCTTATTTCTACGTCGATATCCTAAAGTAAACTAGTCGCGACCCCCTCCCTAGCTAGGTCGTAACCGACCCCTAACCCGAACTAATTCGGGACGCGCTCTATAATAGCGAAGAGTAGGAAGTAAAAAAGATCCTATACACGAGGAGTAAGCGGCGAGGTTATAGAACGTAACACGAAGTCCTAGTATACTAGGCGGGTTACGCGGAGCCTACTTAGGAACCCCTAAAAGCCGTATAAGATACTTAAGCACTAGACGTTTTCGAGGAGCGATACGGGATAGCGGATATTTATAACGGACCTCTTAGCGACTATACTACGGAAAGAATATAAGGTTATAAGGAACCCGCGGTGTATTCTTAAAAGTTAACCGATATTCCTTATTTAATAGGGGGGTATTCGCCGGCCCCCCCTCTAGCCTCTAGGCTAAGTATAAATACTCCTTAAGCTAATTTTAGTTAGCAGCTTCGCTACTACTATTACTACTAGTAGCCGCGGAGGCGCCCTTGACCTAAAAAGCGGCTAGGATACCATAAAACAGTTCCGTCTACGCTACGGTCTCGCGCCGTAGCGTTATAAGCTCCCAACGGATTTCCTTATCGTTATTAGCGTTTTTAGCGGGGGTAACGGTATTATCAGGATTCTCCTTACCTATAACGGTATAATAATCGCCTCGGGCTATAACCCAGGCCTCCTTAAACTATACACGAATTAGTAAGTAAATTATAAAGTAAGTAAGGCTATACTTATATCTATATCGTTAAGAGCGGCCTTATAAGCCTTTCCTACCTTAATTATAAGGGGAATAAATTCTATAACGCTAGGAGGGACCTATAAGGAGTATAGTATTAGTATAATAAGTTATATATAAAGTCGCGGATAACTTATAGGGCTATAACTATACGTTCCGACTAAATAGTTATAACACTTAGTATTATATTAGGCAGCTCCCGGCCTAGACTAATAATAGTATATTTACTCGAATTTTATACTAGTAACTCGATTATTATAAGGGCGATATATAACCTTCCGGGGCTAACTAGGGGGGTTACAGGGTCCTTACTAGCGCTTAAAGGGAGTTATTTGCTTTTAAAAAGTTAATAAAATACTCGTAAGAAAGTATACCGAATTAACACGTATATCGTTATTATTTTAAACGCTTACTTAAATCCGCTATTATAGCGAGGGCCTAACCGGCTACGTCCTCTATAGAAGCTCCACGCTTAAACTTATTATCGGCAGGGGAGACGGGCGCGGCGACCTTATTACTAGGGGAGGGGGGACGCTTGCTTACCCTCGCGGGCGCGACGGTTATTACGATAAGGAGAAGCTATCTACGACTCCGAAATTAGCCTTAGCGCACTAGCCGCGAATAACTAAAGAATAAGGGCACTTATATTAAAGGCGTTATTAATTACGAGCTAAAGCTCGCCCCTTGGGCGCGACTGCGATTTTTAGCTGGCTCCCTATACGATAAATTTAAGCGGGCTCCTAATATAATAGATTATTAAGCGATCGTATAGCCGTAATTAGTCTCCCGAATATTAATTAGCTTATTTCTGTTAGCTTATAGTAGGTATTTTTAGCTTTCTAAAATAAATCGTATCTATTATATTCTTTATATATATATAAATAATTATGTTTATCTCTTTCTTAGAAACTTTATTATTAATAATCGTTTTACTATTTAAGACTATTAAATAACTGAATAAATAATTAATAACTACTTAATTATATCTCTTTAAATTAACTAATAATAATAAACCTCTTTACTACTTACATATAGTTCGTAGATATGATTAGATAAGTCTAAGAGTTATAAAGAAAGAAAGTACTAATATTAATAGCTGTAATAAAATATTATATATTTTAATTAAGTTAATTATTCTATGCTTATTAGTTATACTGCTATCTCTCGGCCGTTCCTCTAAATTCTATCTATTTATTTCTCTCTATAGTCTCTAAGTTAATAGTCTTTTAACCCCTAAGTACCTCGTACTATTTTTTATTAAGAGTGTATTTTATTATAAGGATAGCCTATTAAGTAACACGGCCCCTTATATAGTATTATACGTTATTTATAAGCTCTATAGTCTTATAAAGCGACCTCCGGCTACTCCCTTAGTTTTATCTACTTATGTAGTTATTATATTTTCTATTACTTATTTCTTAGCCTTAATATACTCTCTCTCTTAGTAGTATAATCTATTAGAAGCATGGTATATTAAAGAAGATAGTACTTTATATATTATAATATCTTTCTAAGTAATTATATGCTTATAATTAGATTTTAAACTTTCTAACTTATTTTTATATATTACTTTTAGTCTATAATAGATATATTATATATACTAAAATTAGATCTCTATTATTCTTTGCTTTCGTTATTATCAATTATAAGACCTTCTATTATAGGTTTAGTTTTAATATTTAGATTAATTAATAAAATATTTATTTATCCTTAAGTATCTAAAAATAGATATCTTATTAGTATAACGCTTAGATTATATAATATTATGTAAATACTTTTGAACTACTATTTACCCTTCTCTTTTAATTTTCTTATATATTATCGACTACTATATTATATTATATTATATTATATTATATTATATTATATTATATTATATTATATTATATTATATTATATTATATTATATTATATTATATTATATTATATTATATTATATTATATTATATTATATTATATTATATTATATTATATTATTAAATAATATATAATACTACTATTACTACTATTAGATAGTTTAAATCCTCTTATATATTACTCTCTAAATAATAATTCTTAATATTATATCTATTGAATACCTTTTTTATTTCTATAGTTACCACTCTGTCTCTCGTACTGCTTTAGTTCTTTATATTTTTTATAGCTTAAAAGTAAGTCTTAATATTAATAATCACTATAACGTACCACCTAATACTAAATAACAATATAATTCTATACTCGCCAGCTATACTATTATTATATTACTTCTATTATTACTCTCTTATTTTATTATTATAATACTAATATATTATAGGTTCTTTAATATCGTTTATAAATTTATTTAGTCTTTTATAGGTATATATAGTAGTTAATAATGCTTTTAAAATAAAAGTAAGTTAAAAAGTTATTATTATAAATATAAAATATATAAATTAAAGACTATCTATATACTATAACACTTATATAACTTAATTATAGTCTTTATATATTTTAAACTATATATTATTATAGCCCTAAAGAATAGAACTATAGCGGTATTTATTATATATAATATAATACTACTAAGTATGGCTCTAAAGGTAGTATAGGTACATAGGTACATAGACATAGGCAAGTATATTAGAACACAGTATTATAAGACAGTAGAAATAGTGATCCATACTGTAAAAGAAGGGGGTGAAATACGGTGACTTCTAATCTAGCTGGCCCGCCCATATATTATGGAAGTACCTTTCGTAATTGTTAAGCACTTTTCAATAATTGTTAAGTTTGCGGTACCTGGTACGGCACTGTGGACGTAAGTCAAGGAACTTAGCAGTAAAATTAGCAGAAAACGGCCGACCGCAGGTACCTGTACTAAATGAATAACCACCTTTGAGGTGGGTCAGGCTCAGTGTATATAAGAAAACAAAGTTAAGAGTTAAAGGCGCTAACGAATAAAACAAAATCTAATAAAGCTAGAAGCACACGACCCGGTAACGAGTTAGCACGAAGTTAGACTATTCTTAGCACGCCTAGGGGATTAAGCTTACTACTAAAATAAGGTTATAGGCTTATAGGAAGAAAAAACAACTACGCTAAACAAAAAATAGGAAAACTACGCTTATACTACGATACTATAAGGGCGGAAATCGATTAAAGCCCTCGGAACCGTCCGATTACGTGGCCTATAAATAAAAAGGCAGGAATAACGTAGCGTGTTTAATACTGTAAGTAAGCACGTCGCGAGATCTAAGGGATATACGATCTTAGGAATATATCAAGGCAAACACGTCGCGACCTTAGTGCACGGACCACCTAAGCTAGATGCAGGGAGTGTTAATAGGCAGGTCGCGCCTCCCTTACTTCTATTCTAGGAAATCTAGCTCGGGTCTTAATTAACCCGGGAGGAGGAGGGGGGGAGGGGGGTACTATTATAGGTTAACCCTATTTATATATAGATCTAGTAAAAGCCGGAATAACTAACCAGCGCGCGAGTCGTATACTCGGACCATGCTCTGCCCTTATAGCGGACTCGTATATACTTAGCAAATTCTATACCCACCTTCCTATACCTTTTCTCTTCCTCTCCTTTAATTCTAGCTAATATAATTATTCGGCCTTACTTAGTACGATTACCCTATAACCAGCCGCTTATATTAGTTAAATAGTTATTTTATAGTAAATAGCGATTAAGTTTAGGGTAGTTTTAAATAAGATAGTCGATCTAGAAATATATTATTTTACTAGCTAATTTAACTGATTTTAAGAATACCGAGTCTTTCTTAGACTTATTTAAAACTTAATACTATAAAAGTTTTATCGTGATCCGGGGTATATACCGGTACGCGATATATACAGCCAAGATAATAGCGTATACAGACTACTACGCGGGCTCGCGTAACCTTCTAAAATAGGATAAAGAGGGCTGCAAATACCAAACAGGGCGGCTACAAATAGTGATACTCAACCTTAGGGCAGGTACAGGGTACAGTTCCTAGTCGAGTTGCGCCTTCATCGTGCCGGCTATAGCCGCAATCGCCCAGACAGACAGTTCCAGGATCCAGGGTCTTCCTTTCAAAGCCAACAGGGCATCCACATGCCTAATCGAACGGGTAGTATCAGTACGACGTATATATGTACCTTACCGGGAGTTCGTGGGTATTAGTTATCCTCCGATAGAAGCCTATTATTGCTGGGTTTGTTTCGGCTAAATATATGGCTATCCTTGGATATGGAGCTATCCTTGGAAATGACACTATCCTAACTTTGACCTGGGAGGTGCATAGCCAATAAGAAGCAAGCATAGTCAGGACATACGCCCTAAGCCCTGTTTCATTATGTGTGGTATACTTATTACGGATCCAAATACACTAATAGTATCACGATAATAAGCGGATAGAGTATAAGTAGGTATATTAAGAAAAGGCGTTTTCTGTATAAAATACAGGGTTTTGGATATACTAAACCAAAGGGACTAAGTATCCTATCTGTCTAACTTATAGCTCCTTAACGTGGCATTAACGTAACTAATATTGTCCTTGCTCTTATCCTTATTCTCTTTTTAGGACTGCCCGGGGACTAGACAGTTATTTTAGCTGGAAATATTCGCTATTTACACCTGATATTAACTAGGAATTAAAATCGGATCCAGGATTAATATATAATATACGATTACGTTACGAAGTATATATTATATTATATATATATAGGCAGGTAATATTAGTAAACGTACGTTTCTTAAGCCTTTTTGAATTTCCTAAAAGGGTAAACCGCGTAAGTACCTTTAATATAATAAAATAGAGGTTATATAGTATTACGAGTGTAATTTTTATATAGAAATATATAACTATAATATAATTATATTTTATATAATAGCTATAGGCCTAACCTTCGGACACCTAAGAAGGATAGACCCACGCGACAGGGGTAGAAAAGTGGATACCTTCTAACCCCTGTATTAAGGCAGGAATAATAAGATACTTTCTTTCCTCGTATAACTTTTACCCTACCCTCTTTATCGAATAATTACAGGCCTATCCACGGCTTTAGATTAGCCTGTTCGGAACCGAATGGAGACAGTATGTAATAGGTGCTAGGGGCCCCTAGCGTAGTTCTGGCCCTTTCCTATTAGGCATTCGTATTATATTTATTTTATAATTAACTCCGGGTCGGTAGTGTAAGAGCCGGTTCGTTTATAAGTCCGAAAATAAGTCGGGGAATTATTATAGGATCTTTGTTAGGATATACCTTTATGGATTAACCGCAGGGGCCGTATAAAATATCGGGAAGTGGACCACCCTAGTCCCTTTTTAGCTCGGTATATACGAAAGTCCGGTACTTAGCCTAGGGAACTATATCTATGCCTGCACTTATTATAAACAGCGTATAACTTAATTTCGTAAAATAAGCGACCGATCTATTGATTTAATTAACTCTATAAAAATCTCTGATATACTCGCGTCCCTGTCCTACTATATTAGCACCACTGCACCGCTAAGAGACCGCTAAGAGACCGCTAGGAGACCTATAGCCACCTCTAATAGGATGGCGATTATTCCCTCTAGCCTGTTTAGACGACGCTCTAGACTCGTTAACGTAGCGTTACTACCGCGACGGCGACCGGCGGGGCGAGCACGCCTAGCGGCGCGCTTAAAGGATGCTACCGCCGCTATAAGCCGACCCCGAGCCTACCTGAAGTTAGCGCGGTATAGTTTTAGCACCCCTAGGGACACGACTTATAACCGCCCCGTCTCTAACCTTATTAATAGCCCCTATAAGCTCCCGGTGATATTTAAGAACCCGCTATTAATACTTTAGGGCTATAGCCGGAACCTATATTAATTATTAGAACCCTGCTATTACCGCTCCGGCACTACTAAGACACCACCACGAGACCGACTTATATTCTTATAAGTCCGATAACTATTAGTATACTAGCAGTATACCGCTCCTTTTCTAGTAGTATTAGTATATACTTTTATATCCTCGGGCTTATCGCCCCTAAGGCGTTTAGTGCACCTAAGATATCTACTTAAAGTTAGAACCGGCCACTTATCGGTATTACTTTAGTACCCTAAGGGCGTCCCCAGGAATACCTATAGTAAGACTCGCATGGCGCCGGTAGTATAGAGCCGCGCGTTATTCTTCTTCTTAGCCTGTTTTTTCTTAGGAGGTATCTTAGAAATAGTTAGCGCCGAACCTAAACCGATACGCGCCCTTTACGGCACCCCTTTACTTATAGTGATAGACTTAGATTAATTAACTTAACTATTACTATATAACTAACTACGATCCACCTTATTAGCCCGCCCTAAGACTATTAGCTTCCCGCCTGCGCTACCACTTATAAATAGGTGATATTAGAGAAATAAGAAGACACTATCTATTTATAAGGCGTTAAACACGTATTATTAGTAACTACGGTATAGGGCCGGGAATAAAGACGGGAATAGAGGGGCGGGTAGCTTAAAGGAAAACCTACGATATTATAATAAGAGGGTTAAAGGAGGGAAAATAAGAAGAAGGGCGGAGGCCCTTAAAATTTCTAATTAACCTAATTATAGTTATAGAAGGCTGTCGAATTCGGTAGGTATATATAATAAAGGCAGGAGCCCCTACTAAACCCCCGCCTAAAAGGAAGGTGTAAATAAAGCCGGCTACCCCGACGCAGGGAGGACTCCTAGAAAGCGGAACCGCTTCGGCCCTCTTTTAGCCCCCTGTATAGTATACTATACCCTAGGCTGACCCGAAATCCCTAGCTCACTACTTTCCCGTTAGCTATTAGACTAGAGGTGCGATCCAGATATATATCGAGTTATTACCGGGGCCGCCGAGGCCCTGACGCGGCACTGACCCTAATAAGGAGAGTATAGGGGTTTTTCTACCTGTACGGGTTTTTCCCCCCTATAACTATCTAAGAAGGACCGTATAGCCTAAGCTGAGCTCCTAGATTAGATAGAATAGCGGAGTAAGAGAATAATAATAATAAAAAAAATCTAATCGTAGTGCTAAAATCCTGCCCTTATTCCTGCGGCAGGTCTAATCCCACTTTCCGGCCCGGAATAACCCGTTCCGAACCTGCCTTACGCTAGCCTATACGATATACCCCCCTGACTAAATAACTATTCGGGAGTTATTTAGTTAAAATTATTCACAGGCTTCTTCTATCGATATATCCCCTTTAGTAATATCCACATAGCTTCTATTAAACTTCTCTTCTAGCGCTTCTAAATACTCTAGTAAGATCTCCTCTGGCTTATTCATATAGAGACGTCCCTGTATATTCATCACCCCCACTTATTTCCTAAAGCTTATAAACCTTTCTCTAGATAGTACTTTTATTAACCTATTAGCGATTATATCAGCGCTTACCATGTAGCTGACTTTAATCCTTCTATACTACTACGCCTCTTATAACTAACTATTATATATATCCACGTACCGTAGTTATATACTTAATTAAGCGATCTCCGCCGTTAGTAGGCGTATCGTTTAGCTATTATCGTATCTAATCCTTAATCGTGGATTATTAAATATCACGCCTATCGCCTCTAATAACCTCTTCGTGAATATCCCTTCCTTCGCACCTTATATAAGCAAGAGCAGCTCTGCCTCTATTATTAACGTTATAACTGTTACTTACTTATTAGCTCGCCAGGCTACTATGCCTCTAAATAGGCGTATTATAAATACCTAACTACTTTTTCGATTAATTAAGTTATCCGCGAAGGACGCATCGGTGAATACCTTAATAGAGTCGCCTCCACCTAATGCCAGGGCGTAGGTTTATATAGCTAGTAGATATCGGATCAAATAGTGGGCTATTTTATAATACTAACGGCTTAGGTTTATATTAAATCTATAGTGTCGAGATACTATAAAGGCGTTATCGGGACGTGATATTACTGTAACGTATAAGACGGATCCTATCTTATATTAATAGCTCTTAATAGTAGTGGACTTCCCTACGTATAGCAGCAGCTCTACCGGCTTTATAGGGCTTATAGGCTTATAGTTAGATACCGTTAGTAACAGATATCCTACCTTCACGATGTAATCGCGTTATAACAGCTATATCTTCCTCGAGGGATAGTCCTGAATAACCTTAATCCTAAGGAACTATTATAGTGGCTGCCAGCCTTATAGGGCGTAGTGCTTTCGGAGGCTCGCGATAGCTTATTTTATCTCTTCCTTGAAGTCTTAAAGCCAATCACGATATCGTCCACGTAGAAGGACAGGATCAGCCCATGGCGTATAAAACAGCAGAGCTCTTACGGCACTATCTTAAATCCGTCCCTTTGTAGCACTTCTATAATATGCTTTTACTATAGTAATAAAGACTCCCGTAGCCCGTATAACGCCTTCTTTAGTAATAATAATTAACCCGGCACCGCGGTCTTGGGTGGGAACCGTATATATATATATATCGCGTAGCAAAGGGGCGTGCAAAAACGCGTTAATAACATCGTATTATATTGAGGATAGATCGAAGCGGGCGGCGATCGGTATTAACGATCTAAAGGAGCGACCAGTAAGAGTAGCCGTATATATATCTTCTAATAAGTCCTACTACTATTAATCTCCGCGGACCACCAGTCCAGCCTTGCACTTCTATAAAAAGCCTTGCTTATTAAACTTATAGGTTATCACCTATATATATCTAAGCACCTAATACCCCTTTACCCTGTCCTTCGGCACCGTGATTCACGAGCCTATCTCTTTATAACTCTTTAGGTAATCCCTTTAGGCTTATCAGAATAAGATCTTATATAGGTGGCCTTTAAGGCCTTGTTAATTTCTTAGAGAGGCCGGCAGTTATTTACGGTATACCTTATAGGGTCTCTTAAGTGCGTTAAACGCGGAGATCTAGACGCGGTTACTGCTATAGCTTCGAATCTTAGCTCCCCCCTGCTCTATAGGTATATAGCCCGTGAAAGCAGCCGCTATAAGCCCTGCCTAAGGAGGGGTTTCTGGTGGGGTTAGAAGGTGACTATTATCCAGGCGTTAGTGATTAATCGCGGCCATAGAAGAGTCTTTTTATAGCTCCGGCCTCGCAGGCTCTATAAGCTCCTGTTACCGTTCCGGCCTCTTGGACTCTATAAATAGTTCCACCCCCTAAGTCTCGAGGCCGGTAAGCGTAGCCCTTAGGAGAGGTTTATTAACCTCGCTACCCGACTAAAGAATAATCTTAAAGTATACTATTATATATATCTCGGGCGATAACGGTGTTAGTACTATACCCAGAAAATAAAGATATCTATATACGGTATAGTACGATATACGAAACCTCCTATAAGCCAGGGATATCCTGAGTCCCCTAGGAACTTCCTATATCCTCTAGGGTCCTCCCGAGTCCCCCGGGACCATAGGTGGACCCACGGACCTTTAGGTAGCCCCACGGACCTTCCGGTAGACCCATAGACCTTTAGGTAGACCTACGAACCTTTAAGTGAACCCACGGACCTTTAGGACCTTCTATTACAAACAGCGTATAACTTAATTACGTAAAAATAAGCGATCGATCTGTTGATTTAATTGACTCTGTGGAAATCTCTGATCGTAGTGCTAAATTCCTGCCCTTATTCCTATGGCAGATCCACTCCTATTTTCGGGCCCGGAATAACCCGCTCCGGGCCTGCTTTAGGCCAGCCTATGCGACACACCCCCCTAACTAAATAACTATATGACAGTTACTTAGTTAACGTTATTTATAGGCGTCTTCTATCGATATATCTCCTTCTATAACGTCCACGTAGCTCCTATCGAACTTCTCTTCTAGCTCTTCTAGGTGCTCCGGTAAGATCTCCTCTAGCTTATTTATATAGAGACGTCCCTGTATATCCATTACTCCCACCTATTTCCTGAAGCTTATAAACTTTTCCCTAGACAGGACCTTCGTTAATCTATTAGTAATTATATCGGCGCTTATAACGTAACTAACTTTAATCCTTTTACTCTACTACGCCTCTTATAACTAATAGTTATATATATCCACGTGCCGTAATCGTGTATTTAATTAAGCGATCTCCGCCGTTAGTAGGCGTATCGTTTAGCTATTATCGTATTATATTTATAATCGTGGATCGTCGTTAAAAGTTATACCTATCGCCTCTAATAGCCTCTTCGTGAATATCCCTTCCTTCGCACTTTATATAAGTAAGAGCAGCTCTGCCTCTATTATTAACGTTATCACCGTTACTTACTTATTAGCTCGCTAGGCCACTATGCCTCTAAATAGACGTATTATAAACGCCTAACTACTCTTTCGATGAATTAAGTTATTAAAGAAAGGCGAAGCCGTCACTATGCAGAACGGCTCAGGCAGTATGATCTCGGACAAGTCTTCGACAACAGGAGTGCTTAAGACCACGAAGTGCATATAACCAAAATAACACATATAATAAGGAGACCTTTAAAAGAAGTTCCTAGAGGTGTGTGCTGCTCTGATCAGGGCAACGTAGCTTAAACAAAGTGAATATAATAAACGTGGCAAAACTTAGGGTTAAAAGGATAATAATTTTATAGGATAATAAGCATCCTCTATGTCTAGGTAGCGTCGCCACGTATATATAATATATAAGATAAATAAAAAAGCGCGCGTCTTATAATATCACGTAACGTCCTAACGATATAGCACTAGGTCTCCGATCCACCCCTTTATAATCGGCCCTAATTATCTTACTTACGCCCTCGTGGCTATAATAACTCTAAATATAATTAGGTTACCCTAATTAAGCTAAGTATAATCTAGTAAAACTATCCTAAAACTTATTTACGCTTACGGAGAGTCCGTCTACTAATTATATAATCCTCCTTCTTAGTATATACTCGCTTTATAGTGGCCGTAACTATATCCTTATCCCACTTAATCCTAGTATTATACCGTAACTATCCTTCCTAGGGAATCGCGCGTAAAGGCGGTATATATAAGGAACTATTAACGGCGGTATTATAAAGTATCGCCTAGTAGACACTATTATATAAATAAACCTAATTATCTCGAGAGAATAAGCTAGGTCTAATCGGACTAATATAAGAGTCCGCAGGGCGAGGATTATATAGTCTATAGAATAAATAACTATAAGATATCTTAACGCCCTTATCCTGCTCCTCTATATCCTTAACCTATTTACCTTAGATATTAATCTTCCTAGGCTATACTAAGACCTTCTTTAGCGATATCTAAATAATCTTATAGCTATTTAGGTTAATACTAGTAAACTTAGAAGATTTAGAGGACTTAGGAGTCTTCTTAGGACTCTTCGTGACCTTAGCGATCTTCTTAGGCGTGCTCGGTGCCAAGGGCTTCTTAGAGATAACCTTAGGTGTCTTAGGACGCACCGGGACACTAGCATCTTTCTTAGGCTCCTATAACTTAGGAGTACTCGTAACTAGGGCCTAAGTCTTCTTCTTAGCCTAATTAGAGGAACTAGGGGTAGCGGGCTTAGACTTAATAACAGGTTTATTAATAGGGGTAAAACCTATACTCTTAGGAGGTGGTGGCAGAGGGGACTAAGGGACTACCGGGACCGCTAGTATCTTCTAATAACCGAAACCGAGAATTACTCTAGTATAGGATAGCCACTCTTCCTTAATATAACGAGTATAAGCTACGCTATCACTTCTATAGTAACGTCCTTATATAAACCGGTGAATCTTAAAGCTTTAAGGGAATAAGTAGCCCTCTTAGATAATAGCTTGTATCTACTTAATAACAAAAAGGCCGTATAAGTAATTATCCGTTTAATAAGGACCGGGAATAATATAGAAACGGCGGGTAAGGTTAGAGACGGCCTTATTAGGTGTATTAATACTACGTAACTATCTTATAGCGTACTTAAATAACCGTAAAAGGCGGTCCTTAGTATTACTAGTATTCTAAATACTATTATACCTATATATACACTATATCTCTTAATCTATAATTAGACTAATAAAGTGATTCTTAAAGTAATAAATAATAGGGATAAAACGACTTCTCTTAATATAGTTAATTTCTTTAAGCGGCTAAGGAGAGTAGACTACCGCGCGGCTATTTAGCTCCTAGTAAGGTATAATACTAATCCAGGCTATAGGACGGGTGTCCCCTTATCTACGCTTAAATATAGCGCGTATTATATCTTCTAGACTACCCCGCTCTAACTATCTTTTATTTATTAGGTTATAATATATCCTAAAAGACGACTAAACTACCGGGTAAGTATCCCGCGGCCTCTCGGCGAATATACTTACTATAGGAATATAAGGCAGTATTATATTAACCGTAATAGTATTAAGCTCGCTATCTATAGTATTCTTAAGGAGGCGTTAGACTATATGCATATTATCTTCCGGTTACTAGGGAAAACCTATAAAGGGGGTAGCGTTATCGGGGATATTAAATAAACGGTACGGTAGTCCTTATATAGGGAATACCTATCGGCTATTATTAGGGTTATTAATACGGCGGGGGCGTATAGTTTTATTAATAGTAACACGGGTAGCGGGAATAATATTAGCGGTAAGGATAGGACTAGCGGGAGCCGGCTCCTAGTAGTTAAAGGTAGGGGATATAGATATTCTAAATATCTTTATTAGCCTAATTATAGTAATATATAGGTAGCGGATATAGGGAAAAATATATAAGGGCGGCGAGGCAGTAGATAGTAAAGAAATGGATAGCGGGGGTAAGTTAGAAAAATAAACTTAATAATATAGGAAAAGAGAGGAAGAGAGGGAAAACGGGTTAACTAAAGCTAGTAATAGGGGATATATATCCTTTATCGATATCTAATATTTCTAGGCAGTGCCTCCCTTATAAGACTAGCTTTAACCGGAGTTCCTATTACGGCTACTAGTTAAATAGGGTCGTGATTATTAAAGAAAGGGTAATCCTGATACTATTTATGGTTTTCGGATAAAGGTAACTTAGTGAATTAGGCGCGGGATCTAAATACGGAAGTCGGCTTGCCGTGTAACCGATCTAATTAGATAAAAAGATTAGATAGTACCTTTTCTATTATACCTATAATCGCGACTATATAATAAAGCGATATAAGGAAGGTAATCGTGAATCACGCTTAAAGCCTAATCTTTTTAGTAACTTAAAATAGGCTGCTTATTTAACTACGCCTCCTTAAGTCACTAAACTATAAATCGCTAAGCCACGTCACCTATCGTTAAGGGATATAAGGCGGAGGGCTGCTAGCTAGAGGCGTATCTTTCGGGCTCTACGTCTTTATATTATCTTATAACTCGATATCGCGTTTTCCTACTAACTTCCTACTATTAATATTAATAATAAGATTATCGATATATCCGCTAAAGCTCTAATCACGGGGCTTAATAACCTTAGCTCTTATAAGTATAAGAAAGCCGTGGCTCGTTAAGAGTTAGTTTATCCTATACCGTGTTTTTAGTTTAAGACACGATTTATCGCGGGTGCGGTTAATAAGTATAATGTTTTTACGATAGTCTAAGACATAGTAGTGAGTTCTCTTTACGCTTCTTATCGTGTTACCCTAATCAGGGCAAGCTAATATTATAGATATAGGCAAACTCGTATTTTATTTAGTATAAAATAGCTAGTAAAGGTGGTGTATCGTATATCGAGCTTAACTTTATAGGCTAGGTTATCTAGGGCGACTCTAAGGCTATTATCGTAGGCCGGGTATAGGATAGCCTACTAAATCTTACTAATAAAGATATAGAATAGGAGCTATTTAAGAAGGTAAGGTCTAATAATAGTTCGTCTCTATTTCGCCGCCGCGTATTCGTGGCTAAGGACCTTACTAGTCTATAAAGGGAGTATATTATAAAGACGGTGACCCGGGCCTATACGGTTAGAGCCCTAATTATCTAAGGGTTCGGGGTTATTAATAAGGTGCTATGCTAGTGCTATAAGGAACGGTGGTCGGCTATAAGTGATCGGGTTAATAATAAGATCACTTATCCTTTCTTCGAGTATATATCGCTTTAACGTAATAATCGATTTCCGGACTACGCTAACTACTATTTTTACGAGATAGCTTACACGTATCGTGATAATAAGCTCCGAAAGCAGTTCTATTAGTCTAATTAGGAGGTCTTATAGCTAAACAGTGACTATATAGGTATTAGTCACGCTAATCCGTGTACTAAAGACTTACTAGTACTACTATAGTCTGTATACGATAATAAGATACGTCCACGGCTATTACCTTAATACGGCGTCTTTATAGTAAGCACTATTACTCTATACCGTGAAAGTGCTTAGCAGATACGTAACGTTTATAAAGGAAGGGGTCTTAAACCGTGGGACTATATAATAGTATAGGTCCCTATATTAGCGTATAAATATAAGGACGATCTTAAGAAGTTCTGTTACACTATTCAGAATAACCCGATAAAAAGGGATTAAGAAAAGACAGTAAAGTGGCATTATATTCCCTTTATCTCTGGGGCTTAGGTTTAGCGGTATAAGTCGGAAGTATACGGCCCTAGTAATAATAACTATAAAAGTAAGCCGGAGTAAGATATAGATAGGTGATTCGGGTAATAATTACTATAATCAGGGTAACCTTAGTATAATTAGGATATTTTATTTCGGTGCGGGGCGTAAACGGGTAAAGGAAAGATAGATAAATAATAAATATATTTAGTAGATATATCTTTACGGTGTCTACTTAGTTAATACGTATAAACAGAAAATAGTAATAATAAAATATAAATAAAAGGAACTAATAAATAAAATAATAAGTGGAAGGGCGTGGAATAGGGTGATTAGGGTAATAAAGAGTAAACAGGAGGGAAATAGGAAAAAAAGCGAGTTAAGGAGTCCTAAAAGTAGTATTTTTGTTTTAGGGGGTGGTGGTTAGTTTTTAATAATAAGCAGATAGCGGTGCCTTATATATCCTTAACCCTAATACTACACATAAGACTCCTATTAAGTATAGTATTACTATAATCAGGTTAACTAAGTAGGAAGTAATAGTAGGGAATAAAGTATAAGGTTCCTATATAGTCCTTATACTCACTTAAGTTAAAGTCAGGATCTCTAAGGATATAGACTTCGACTCTTCCTAACTACGTCGCTTTCCAGAGCTCCGCTTCTAACCTCTTATAATACTCGCCTAGTATATCCCGAAGTCTCGCTAACCGTTATAGGAGTGCGTTAACGGTCTAATCAGGGGAACCAGCGTTATCTTAACGCTTATTATCCTTAGCCCTAGTATCTTTATTAGTGGATTTACCTAGAAGGAGGGGTGCTTTAACTAGCTCTCTATTAATAGGGACGCCGCGGGCAGGGTACGTAATTATTAGTTCTCTGGCGCAGTCCCTTTCTAGTATCGTCTAGTCCTCCGGCTCCTAGTATCTATCTTTATCCTAGATAAATTTCTTAAGGCGGTTAGCGGCAAAAGTAACGCCCTAGAGCTCTTCCCCTAATAAAGTCGATAACCTAAAGGTCTTATTATCCTAATTAGACGATATAATACGAAATAGGCTATTCTAGCGGTAGTCTAGCTTCTTATCGCGGCTTATATCGATAGCCAGCTTAGTATCGTGTATAAGGATAAGGTCGCCGACTCGGAGTCTTTACTTACGCAGGGTCCTAACTCTTAAACGGTTAATAGAGTCCGTCTTCTGCTACTATTACTTATTAACTATATCGGTAATAGTCCTCCGGTCGGCTTCTAACTAGGCGAAGGCCCTTAGGCGTAGTAATATCTCTTCCTTAGGGGTCTTAACGCGGCCCTAGTTAAGCACTCTCTAAGTAAGGCAGGTCGTCTTTATAGGCGTGATAGCCTTATAGCTATAAAGGAGGTAAAAGGGGGTCCTCCCGGTAAATACTTAGATAGTTATATAGTCCGCGAAAAGGACTATAGGCAGGATCTTATATAATATACCGCGGTAAATCTTCTACTAGATAGCTAGCGTGTAGGCGATAGGCTTATATCCTACCTCGTTTAGACTATTAGCGCGGGGGTAATAGGCAGAGATAACCTTCCGCTTTATTAGGTACGCCCGATTTAGCTTAATTATACTACCTTTATTCTTAGGACCTCTATCCACGATAATATACTAATATAGCCCGTGCTAGTAAATAACGTCTTCCTATAAGAATATCGTGATAGCTCACGATATATTCTTCTATAATAAACGGGCTTTAACCTATCCCGTAAATATATATTAAGCTTTTACTAAGTAGTACCTATTAAGATACTAGATATTAAGACTTACCTATATAAAGGGGAGGGCTTATTAAGGTAGTTAAGTGGCGATTAGGGGATCCTCGCGTGCTTTACCTCGGCGGCTCTAATACTCGGCGTATACTTCGATAACCTCCTTAGTCTACTTATAGATCCCGTCCTAAGTATATAAGGGGGCAAGCTTTTAGTATATCCCGTCCTTTATATAATAGCCTAACTCGTTATAGGCCCTCCTAATTAAGGTAACTTAAGTCTCTTTATCGTTAATCCACCTTTTAGGAGTCGAATCTTTTTTAATGACTTTTGTTTATAGCAGACCGTCCTTTATAAAAACACGGGTCGACTAATCTCGGACGCGGCGGGCGTTATAAGGGTCTATTCCAGAGGGTATCCGCAGGCTTATTAAATATAAGGCCACTTATTAAGAGAACTAGCTCTAAGTAATATCCGGGTCTAAAACGTCCTCGGCCAGGGTAGGGTTATTAAACCTCTTATCCGTATCTATAAAGAAGATTCGGCTATTAATAAAGTCGTTAATATCTCCTTTTATAGTATCGTTAGCCTAATTAGACGGAGTAGTAGGTATCCTCGAAAATCCATCGGCTATAGTATTCTTAGTTCCCTTAATATACTTAACCTCGAAGTTAAAGAGTCGGATCTAGGTAATCCACTAAGTAATAAATACGCCGGGCAGGTCCGTGGCAGAACCACTAAGCTAGGACACTAAGGCTTAAGTATCTGTTTCTAGTATAAAGCGGACTTTATAAAGATAGTTATAAAGTCGGCGAAGCACCTTTAATACTCCCCTTAGCTTTAGCTTACCGGTATCGTAGACCTTCTTTACCGGGTTCTATTTACCGCTTTTATACCGGGCGATAGCTTTTTTCCTATCGATATACTAGCCTAAGATCCCGCCCTAGCCCTTAATATATACGTCGATAATAATATAGATAATACTAGCCCCTTTACCGTACTCGATAATAATTAGGACCGGTATAGAGGTTAGGGTAACTTTAAGAGTATTTATAGCGTACTACTAAAGTTCGCTTTATAGGAAGGTAGAACTCTTTTTTAGTAGGTTTATTAGCGGCCCCGCGATAATAGCGAAGCGGTAGATCTAGATACGGTAAAAGGTAGCGAGACTAAGAAAAGAATAGACTTCGGAAATAGTCCGGCACTTCTACCACTTAGTTAATTTAGCCACTTTAGCCTGCTTAGGGGAACGGCTATCGGTTCCGTATATATAGCCCACGATAATAGCTGCTTTCTAATACTATTAGCTTTTAGCGCTAGCTATAGTGCCTTTAGCGAGCTCTATATTAAGAAGGACTTTATCGATATTACTAATATACTTAGCCACGTAGCGGCGAATTCTAGGTTTAATTAGGGTATCGTTATAGGTAATAGTCGGCCCTTTAACCGCGATATTATTAATAAAGGGTCGATAGTATTAGGGAATAAGGTTATAGAGGATATAGGTTATAGTATATATAAATTAGGCTATTAAGTTAGTCGCCCCTTATAGAAGGGTGTATATCCTAAAGAGTCCTAAAACTATAGCGAAGGTTATTAAGTCCCTTAATTCCTTATTAAGGGTGACCTAGTCGTAGCCGGAGAAGAAATCCAGAAAGGAAACTATCTTATATATACTAAAGTCCTTAGAAAACTCGTTAGCCCTAGGCGGGATAAGGGTATCGCGTAGAATAATAGCGTTAATCTTAGTAGCAGAGTTAATAAGGCGTATATTACCGTCTTTCTTCTTTATAAGGAACCAGGGGTTACGGTAAGCCGCGTGGCTTTCCTTAATAACCCCCTTATCCTTCCTATCCTTAATTATCTTAATAATAATAGACTCTAGGGCTCTCGGGATAGGGATCCCTTTCGCCTACTATGCCTTATACGGAACCACCTTAATCTTTTATAACGGGGCGACTCTAGGGTTAAGCCTCCCGTATTCCTGCTAATCCCACGTAAGGGCAGCTTCGTGGTTTAGGAGGGTCTTCGTTAAGAGCTCCTTTTCTATAAGCAGCAGATAGCCGGCAGAGTCTAAGATATCTTTAAGTCGCTTTTCCGTAAGTCTTAAGCGAGGGGTAATCTTAGAGAACTTTAGGGTGATTAGGCTAACGAAACGGTTATCTTCTTATTCCTATATATCCTCGGGGATTTCCGCTAAGATCTTCTGTTTCTAAAGGGGGTCGCCTTCGGGGACAGAATTATCGGATAGCGCGTTATTAATAGGGTGAATTTTAAGGGCTTTCGGCTTATATATAGTATAAATAGCCTAATTAGGCCTATAGTATACCTCTTTAATTAGGTCCTAGTGCTTTTTCCTCTTCGCGGTCTATAGCTTCTTCACGGCCACTACGGCGGCGCTAATAATACGCGCGTCTTTAGCCCTTAGAGCCGATAACGCTAATAACTAGTAAGACTTCCACGCTTCTAACTTAAAATTAGTATAAGTGATTTAGTATAAATTAGGCTAATTAAGGTAATTACGATAAGGGCTTATAGAAAAATATAGTAGTAAAGGAAAAAAACGGTATTTACGGTGTTATCGGGCTTCCTTATCGTATTTCCTATACCCTCGGCCCTAATTCCATAGCATCGCCCTTAAGGCCACGCATACCCTTAGTAAAAGTGGCTTAA
The DNA here is from genome assembly GCF_042370955.1 of Sodiomyces alcalophilus JCM 7366. NCBI lineage: Eukaryota > Fungi > Ascomycota > Sordariomycetes > Glomerellales > Plectosphaerellaceae > Sodiomyces > Sodiomyces alcalophilus. The sequence continues at coordinate 8,745,058 of NW_027263532.1, forward strand.
TCTCCTTAAAGAATATAAAGGCTACTAAAAACGCTACGTTAGCGTCCCTAATCGTGTATTAAATCTTATCGCCCTCCTTTAAAACGTCTAAAGGGTAATAGTTAGCCTTTTCCTTAACGGATAGTAAGGTAGCGGCCCTAGGCTAATAGGTAGGGTCGCTATCCTAGAGCTAATAGTGATTAGCCTAATTAGACTAATCCTTATCGATCCGACGCCTTTTATTAGCCTTATAGTTTAGCTAGCTTTAGTTCCTTAGTATCTCCTTAATCCACTTATAATAGGCGATAGGTATAAGAATACGGGTATTACTAAGCGTAAAGTCGGTATTAATCTAACTATCCCGAAAAGAAAAGGACGCTTTAGTCTCCTAGATCCACGGTATACTAAGTAGTATATCGGGCCCTAGACTAAGGAGAACTTAGAAGTTAAAAACACTACTCTGCTCGCTAACCTATAAACGCTCCTTAAGGTATCTAGTACACGGTTACCCCTCCTGGTTATTAACGCCCTTAATTCGGATCTCGGTCTAGCTAATATAATATTCTAAACTAAAGCGTTTTACGGTATCTATAAAGATAGTATTAAAGGTGGCCTCTATATCGATAATAGTCTTAATAAAAACGTCGGGGTTATATATTAGGGTACCCTTATAAGTAAGCCTATACTTTAAGACTATATATCGGGTAATAACTAGAGGGTTATTAGTCTTAGGGACGGCCTCCTTTTCGATAATAGTAAGGGTATTCGAGTTAGTGTTATTAGGTCGGGTAAATAAGACGGTATACCCCTTAGATAAAGGCGGGGGAGAAGGCATACTAGGGGGACCTTATCTATTAAGGAAGAAGGCTTTATTAGCGGTTAGGCGAACGATCTTACGCTAAGGCTAACTAGTCTTGGCGGCGCGTATTCTCTTATTATTTCTTAGCCTTATATCTAGGTCGTTAATAAGGTGATACTATAAAGGAACTTTAATCCGGAGATCCCTAATTTACCTATCCAGGTCTTTCTATGCTTACTCTAGGTCGTAAGGGTTATCCGCGGAGGCACTAGCCTTGCCTTTGCCTTTATTAACGGCCTTAGGTTATTACTAATCGGGCTATATCAGCGCTTTATCTATCTCTACTTTTTTATTAATAACCTCGGCTATAATCGGGGTCGGTACCCGGTAGCTAGGACCAGGGTTTAACTTTTATAGGCGTTATTTAATAACCTGATTAGGGAAACGGATAACCTTAGGAGTGGGTTTAACGATCCTCCTACTCCTAGTCGTGTATAGAGGCTACGCGGGGGGCTACTCTTTCCGAGTATCCTTTAACACGGTATAGATATCCGCCTACTAATAATCGGACGTAATAAACACGAAATTAACACTAATACTTACTACGGGAGCCTTAGCCTTCGCTTCTTCCTCCTTTAGCCTAGTATAATATTCTAATATTACTCTTATAATATCTTTTATCTTAATAGGGAGGCTTCTAGAATTAATACTAACGTGGTAGGCTTTAGCCAGGTCTTTATACTTCCCTTAAAGGCGCGTGCTAAGCTAATAGAGGACGGACCGCCGGTGCGGCTAGTCTTACTGCTTAAGGTATATATCCTAGGGGCAGGGCTACTACTTATTATTCTGGTCTAAGGCGAGGTAGTCGGGGTAGCGGAACCTGACTAGGTGCTAGGTCTTATCTAGCTATAGTACCGCGCATTACTCGTGGCGGTAACGCTCCTGTCTATAATAAAAGTAATAGGGGGGTTAGTTATTAATAGGGTGGTATTATAACGGACCGCCGGAATAGGGGTAGGAATTCCTATTCCTATACCGCGGTGGCCCTTACCCGTACTATATATCGTCCTTATATATACTAATATTAGTCTAATTAGAGGTAATATAATAAGCTGCCGGAGCGGCGTCCTGCCTCTCTAAAGTGGACTGCTTTAGGGCGGCGTAGAATAGGGTCTTTAGGTGGGCGTCGGTAGCCAGGATCGCGTTAACCTTATCGGCTCCTACTCGGCGCGAGAGGGCTATGACTTAGGGGACCGCGTTCCTAATAACGCCCGTACCGTCATAGACTATAGGGATAGCGCACTTCTCTAAAAGCTTTATTAACTTATCTATATCACTCCTTATCTATATAGCCGGTTTAGGCACTACGGTAGGCCTCCGTAAAATAGTCGGCGTATATATTATCGGGTTAGCCTAATCAGGCTAAGGCGTAACGGCTAGTATTAGTTTAATAGTTAGCGTAGGGGTAGGAATATCTATAATACTCGCTACTTCGTTAATAGGCCGCCCGTCGGCTACCTAGACGTCTTCTACCCACTCTTTTAATATATCCGATAAATCGTAATACCTGCGTAGTCGGTCCTTTAGGTTAACGAACTTATACTTTATCCGGTTAGTAAGCCATATATTAATATCTTTATATAAGATAGCGAGGAAGATATCGTAAAGCTTATAGTCTTCGATAAAGGTACCGCCGACCTTATCTACTCTTAACTTCTAAACTATAACGCTTATTAATAGCTACTTAACCTATTAGACGGTCTTAACCTTTTTATACCTATAAGTAAGTTATAATTAGCGTACTTAGTCGGATAGGTTAAGCTATTAGTCGGGATCTAAGTAAGAGTATTCGTTAATAAGCCGCTACTTTAAATACTTCTATTAGCCGCCGGATACTTTAACTAGTCGGATTATCTTATTAACTATAGGATAGATACCAGGCTCCGTGAATAGGCTAATATAGGAGATCTTATTAGCCTCGCTAAGGCGGTTAAGCTTAGTATAGTCTTTATAGTCCCTAAGGAAGTTAGATAAGGCCTTTCTACTAAAGCGAGGGGCTCTTATAGCGAAGGGGTTTAGGGGCGCATAAGATATAATAATAGCTCGAGTTTTTTTATTATCGTATAGGCTAATATACTAGTGGATAGCCGCGAGCGTCTTTATAGTAAGGCTCGCCTTAAAGTTCTTTAGGACGTTATTAGGGGGCGCGACCTTTATACTAGGAGCGTGGGCCTACTAGGGAGCGCTTAGTCCAGGGGAAACGGGGGGAATAGGGGAAATAGGGGGAGTAGGGGGAGCTAGCCCGCTAATAGGGGTCGGGTTACCCTAACTAGGCGAAGGGGAGGCCGATACGGCTTTATAGCCGGACGCCGGGGCGCCCTGACTATAAGCGACGGTCGTTAATAGGCCGATACCGGGGTTTACGTCCCCTTACCTAAGTAAGGCGGTCGTAATAGGAGGGTTAGCCGTAAAAGCGGTATTACCCTAATTAGGCGTAATTATAGTCGCTAAGGTTAGGATAGCCGCGTGTATACTATTATTATTAGGCTTAGAGTCGTTATAGACTATAACTATAGGGGGAGGGTCGCGATAGTTAGTCTACTATAAAGCCATTATATTATTAAAAGGGGGGGGTTAATCTATTATAATAATAGGTTTAGGCAGATTAGGGGAATTAGGGTCTTTAAGAAAGAAAGGGTTAAGAAACGAGAAGTAGTCGTGTATTAAGTCTATAAGTCTAAGGATAATTCCACTTAGCGATAGGGGGTAGGAGGAACCCTTTTCTTAGGGGCCCTAAAGGATATAATATAAGTACTCTCCGCTAAGGCTTAGAAGGGAACCTATTATAGTTAGACTAACGGAGATACCTATAAGGAATAGGATAAGGTATCGCTAGCCGTTATAGGAGATTAGTTTAAGTCGTATCCGGGATCTACTAGTAGGTTTACTTAACCGCTGGGTCTATAAGGGCGCGGTATCTCGGGGCTCCTCGATAAGTTCTTCTAATTATCGGGGCCTTATATAACTAGATTTTCTTAAAATTCTCGGGGCTAGGGACTTACCGCTATTCGTATAGGCCTTTATTACCCTGATTATAGTAAGGTTAACCCTACGCCTTTATTATTTCGTACTTAGAGGGTTATAATAAAGGATTTTTTTATATCTAGGCTCTATAGCCCCTAATAGTCTATATTTATAGCTTTTCCTATTCCGGTAAGGGAGCGCGCCCTTTATATCTATATCTATACTATATCCGGAATCTATTTTATAGTTAATCTATTCTTTATTCTATTCGTTATACCTTTTTCTTAACTATCTTTCGCTTTTCTTCCTACCTTTACCTTATCGGCGGTAAGGGCCTGTCTCTCCGTCTATAGCTCTTATCTTATTTTTAGTAGGGAGGATCCGTCCTTGTTTTTTAGTTACTAGGTTTTTATTAAGGCTATATAGGGGGCAGGTTTCCTAGGCTATTATCGTAATCTTAATATTAATTTTAAATATTAATACTTTATTTTAATCTCGGCCCCTTAGCCGTATACTTCCCTTCCTACTTCCGTAATTAATATATAGTTTATTTAGGTAGGCCGGAACTCCCCTTAAGTACTTTCGGTTACCCTAATTAGACGATTAGGACTTCCTAGGCACCGAATAGATCCGCCTCCGAGCACTAATTAAAGAAAGGCGAAGCCGTTACTATACAGAACGGCTTAGGCAGTATAATCTTGGATAAGTCTTCGATAATAAGAGTGCTTAAGACCACGAAGTGTATATAACTAAAATAATATATATAATAAGGAGACCTTTAAAAGAAGTTCCTAGAGGTGTATGCTACTCTAATCAGGGCAACGTAGCTTAAATAAAGTGAACATAATAAACGTGGTAAAACTTAGGGTTAAAAGGATAATGATTGTATAGGATAATAAGCATCCTCTGTGTCTAGGTGGCGTCGCCACGTATATATAATATATAAGATAAATGAAAAAGCGCGCGTCTTATGATGTCACGTGACGTCCTAACGACATGGCACTGGGTCTCCGATCCACCCCTCTATATTATCCGTAAAGGACGCGTCTATAAACACCTTAATAGAGTCGCCACCACCTAATTCTAAGGCGTAGGTTTAGGTGGCTAGCAGATATCGGATTAAATAGTCGGCTGCTTTATAATACTAACGGCTTGGATTTATATTAAATCTATAGAGTCGGGATACTATAAAGGCGATATCTGGGCGTGTGATTACTACGGTGTATAGCACGGATCCTATCTTTCGTTAATAGCTTTTAATGGTGGTGGACTTCCTAGTGTACGGTAGTAGCTCTGCCGGCTTTATAGGACTTATGGGTTTATGGTTAGATACCGTTAATAATGGATGTCCTACCTTCACGATATAATCGCGTTATAATAACTATATCTTCCTTGAGGGACGGTCCCGAATAACCTTAATCCTAAGGAACCACTATAGTGGCTGCCCGCCTTATAGGGCGTAGTGCTCTCGTAAGCTTACGACGGCCTATTCTATCTCTTCCCTAAAGTCTTCCTTAAAGGCGATCACGATATTATCTATATAGAAGAACAGGATTAACCCACGGCGTATAAAGCAGCAGGGCTCTTACGGCACTATCTTAAACCCGTCTTTTTTTAGCACTTCTATGATATGTTTTTACTATAGCAGTAGAGACTCCCGTAGCCCGTATAACGCCTTCTTTAGTAGCAGTAATTAACCCGGTACCGCGGTCCCGGGCAGGAACCGTATATATATATCGTGGGGCAGGGGGGCGTGCACGAAGGCGTTAATAACGTTATACTATATTAAGGACAGGTCGAAGCGAGCAGCGATCGCTATTAACGATCTAAAAGAGCGACTAGCGAGCGTGGCTGTATATATATCTTCTAACGAGTCCTGATACTATTAATCTCCGCGGACCACTAATCTAGCCTTGCACTTCTATAGAAAGCCGTGCTTATTAAACTTATAGGTTATCACCTATATACAGCTAAGGACTTAATGCCCCTTCGCCCTGTCTTTCGGCACCGTGATCCCCGAGCCTATCTCTTTATAACTCTTTAAGTGATCCCTTTAGGCTTATCGGAATAGGATTTTATATAGGTGGTCTTTAAGGTCTTGTTAATTTCTTAGAGGGGCCGGTAGTTATTTACGGTATATTTTACGGGGTCTTTTAAGTGCCTTTTTGATTTTTAACTTTATTAGCGGCTTGCTATTTAAATTACGGACTAATAGGGTATATCTTCCTGCGTTAAATATAGAGATCTAGACTCGGTTATTACTATAGCTTCGAAATTTAGCTCCCCCCTGCTCTATAGGCATATAGCCCGTGAAAGCAGCCGCTATAAGCCCTGCCTAAGGAGGGGTTTCTAGTAGAGTTAGAAGGTGACTATCTAGGCGTTAGTGATTAATCACGGATATAGAAAAGTCTTTTTCTAGCTCCGGCCTCGTAGGCTCTATAAGCTCCTCCCACTATTCCGGCCTCTCGGGCGCTATAAACGGTTCCACCCCCCAAGCCTCGAGGCCGGCAGTCATAGCCCTTAGGAGAGGTTCGTTAACCTCGCTACCCGACTAGAGAATAGGCTCGAAGTATGCTGTTATAAACGTATCAGCTACCTTATCGGCTACTTACGGTTTACCTTATTTAATTATATACGACTCTAGTAGGCGGATCTAATTAATAATATCCGCCAGCTACTCTTCCGTTAATTAACGTAAATCGTCCTTTAGGGTCTCGAGTCTGCCATTAAAATACTCTTATTCGTTAAAGATAACGTTACGTGTACGGATAATCCCGTTCCTTCGAAGGCCAGGCACCCAGATACGGTATATATTAGTTGAATCGTAGCCTACGAGGTAGCCGATATAGGCCCGCGGCGCTAGCCGGTTTTAAAGCTTTCCAGACCTTGCTAGAGCTGCTCTGGTTATAGGAAAAGCTTTGTAACCAAAGGCCCGAAGGTGCCCTAGCTACGGCTTACGTTAATAAATAACTTCGAACGGGGTCTTCTAGCTAAGACGTTATTTAGGCGTTCTGTTTTGTACGTAAGCGGTAGTAGGGACGGCTTTAACCTATAGAAAATCGGGTAATCGGGAGTGTATTCGTATAGCTCGTGCCTTCTCTATAATAATAGCCCCAGATCTTTTAGCACCACCGTTCTATGCGGGGGTCTCTGCTAAAGAGGACTCTAACTTAATGCTAAAACCCTTAACCACGCCCTGTATTTTAAGCGATTGTATTAGTTCGTTATTATACTTAAAGACCCGTACCTGCCGGTTAAATTAACTCTGAACCTATCGGATATGTTAGTTTATAACTATATAGATTTCGGAGGCCCTTTTTAACGTTATAACGTAGCAGGCCACGAAGCCGCTATATCGATCCGTGAAGAATATAATCCGCACGTATCTATCGGCGGTTAGTAGGAAATCCGTGAAATCGATCGCCTATCTCTCGCCGGCGTAGCTTAGAGCTATACGGGTCTGCCGGCTAATCTGGCGGCTTATCTTCGATTAGGCGTAGGCGTTACACTCCACCGTTCCTGGCCCCTTTAGTTTAACGCCCTCTGACTGCTCTTCTAGTTATTTTATTATATTAGGGCCAGCGTGCCCTAACCGTAGATACTATAGATTACCGTCGGCTTAGCTAGCTGCTCTTTTAATCGGTTTTCGGATTAGTAGACTCGGGGCTAGAAGAGTAGTAGTAGCGGGGGCGTTAGTAACTAGAAACAGCTCTATAACGGTTTAATCGTAGTGGACACTTAGCTTATAAAGGATTAATCGGTCACGGCGGCGTATATAATCGTTCAGTGGCTCTTAATCCTACTAGTAACCGTTCTGCCGTATCTTCTTATTTAAGACTACGTTATAGATAAAATCTTTATAGTGGGCCACGTCTTTTAACCGGAACTTTATCGGGCCGGCGTTGCTTTTATTATAATAATAACGTCTCCGTATCCTTAAATCGGCACCGTTATAGTACCGGCGATTATAACGTTATCGGGACGGGCCGGTCTATAATCCGTAAATCTGCTTCTATTATAAAAACCGTGGGATATAGCACCTAAGTCTAATATAGCGGACTAACGTAATGGATGTACAGCTGCCGAGAAGGCGGCCGCCGGAGCTTCTAGCCGGCGTGGCTCGTAACGGACGGTATTTAGCGCCTTGCCTTACAAAGCTCCTATAAGCTTTTCTAGCTTCGCGGTGTACTTAGACGCCGTACGTAGTCACCCTTCCTCGAAGACTTTATTATTATTATCGCCATTACCGCCGCCGCCGCCACCTTTATTATTATTATCGGTCACTTTATATTCGGTGGCGGCGGTGGCGGCGGTCCTCTTTTTCTTATTCCGGGACCTAATCTTCTCTATAGCGTGCTATAAATCCCGGTCTATCCTAAGGGACTTCTCCATAAGCCTCCTGATAGGGTCGTTAGCTTAAAAACCCTCCGGCGCTAACTCCGGGAATAGTATCTAGTAGCCCTGTAGATCGTGGCCGCGCCGGTAGTACGCGGGGTACTTATCCTTATAGAAAAGTGATTACCGGCGCTTAGAGCTTATACGGTTAGTTAACTTGCCTTTAGGGTAGCCGGTGCTTGCGGCCGCGCTAGGCTCCGGTCCGGTTAGCCCTCCCGGTCCGTTACGGCTCTTTATTATCGCCTTTACCTAGGTTTAGGGCCGGGAAGGCTACCGTTCTATGGCTTCGAGTAGGCGGCATGTTTAGTTATTCCGCCGCCTTCTTCCCTTCCGCGATAAGAGCTATCACCGTCACTATTTTAAGGTCTAGCGTTGCTTCCTTTATATCCACCCAGTTACCCAGGGCAGGTCTTATAGCGTTAAAGAAATCGTTGATCCAAATCTCCCGGGGCTTATTATATATCCCGACGTTATAATAGTCCTAAAGCCGGTCCTGCTAATCGTCTAGCCAGGCGCCTACCTTCCGAGGGTTAGTGGGCGGCTTGTTCTTATGTATATCGTAGTTCCTTTAGGAGTCTTTTATGCGGGTCGCGATATAGGGTACGGCGTTGGCTTACACTGCTACGTAGATCTCTTCCGGGGTTATGCCCTTTATCAGGGCCTTCCGTCTCTTCGCGGCGATAGACTCTTCCACCCACTTAAGCATGCCGTTAATACCCTTCTAATAGGTCTTATAGTCTTTACGATCTTCTTTATATCTTCGGTAGTCTTCGGCGTAGGCGGCCTTGCCTATAACCGTTAGCTCGGATATATTAGTAGGCTGCCCGTTGGCGTTAGCGATAGAGGTATAGGAGGCAAATTCGGGATAGATGGCTCGCTATGGCCTCGGAGCCGGATCGTTAGGGCGTAGGAAGTCCCAGACTCCGTTACTACGGGCCCTGACTTTATAGAGGCGCTTCTATAGTTCCTAGTCTTCGTGGCTCGTATAGATAGTCGTATTAGAGGTTATTATCGTTATAGCTATAGGCAGCTCGGCGTAAAAAGCTTTAAAAGGTTATCGAGTAAAAATAAGACTCTTAATTATTATAAACAGCGTATAACTCAATTACGTAAAAATAAGCGATCGATCTATTAATTTAATTAACTCTGTGGAAATCTCTGATCGTAGTGCTAAATTCCTGCCCTTATTCCTGTGGCAGATCCACTCCCACTTTCGGGCCCGGAACAACCCGCTCCGGGCCTGCTTTGGGCCAGCCTGTGCGACACCTTCGGGGGAACCCACGGACCTCCCGAGCTCTCTAAGAGCCCACGGACCCTCGCCTATACTTCTAGGGTCCGGATACTAAATCAGTAGCTTAAATAAACCGTAGGAAAGGGTTATATATACTAGGCTGCCCGCCTCCCTCTTCCTTTCCTTTCTCTCTCTCTATATCTTACTTCTATAGTCTTTATAGTCTTCTATAATTTAAACTACCTCTTTTCGTCTATATCTTCCACTTCTGTTCTATCTCTTAGTGCCCGTTAAATAGGTTATAAGCCCGGGAAAGCAAAGGAATTTCTAGATCCCCTCTTTCTTCCACCCTTAAAGTCCTTTTTAGGCAATCTCCACCCTAAAATCCACCTCCAAAGCCCTCTTTAGGCCGCCTCTAACTAAATCCACCTCCAAAGCCCTTTTTAGGCCGCCTCTAACTAAATCCACCTCTAAAGCCCTTTTTAGGCCGCCTCTAACTAAGTCCACCTCCAAAGCCCCCTTTAGGCCGCCTCTAACTAAGGCTAACCCCTTTTCCCCTTTTCCTCTTTTCCTTTTTTTTCCGAAAAAACGGAAAAATATTATAAAGGGACCCTATTCCGAATAGTTAAGTCTTAGCATCTATACCCCCTATACACTAGCTATACCGCCCCACTATACCCCTATAAAGGCTATAATATTACATGGCTTATAAACCCTAGTCTCTAAAAAAAGCTAATCTCTCCTTCGTGATATATAAGAAACGGCTCTACTTTTTTAATATCCATAAACTATACTATTATATAGCCCCACCTTTCCCCGCTTTAGACCTACTTTTCACCCTTATATCCAACCCCTCAGGTAATCAGAACCAGAAATCGGGTAATTCCACTTTTCCCTTCCAATACTAGTAAAAAGACTACCGTTTTAAAGCTAGAAAGATAACTAGTAAGGATTTTATCCCCACGGTTAAGAAACTATAGGTCAGTGCCGATTTTCCTTTCTAAAGGATATCTATACACGCCTATTTTGCCTATAAAAGGAAATTCCTAAACGATATCACCAAACCTCTACAGAATCCCTCTTAGAAGCAGAAAGAAGACTCTCTTAAGCCTATTAGTAAAATACTCTCCACCCTTTCTAAAGGATATCTCTCCCAGGTTTAAGGGCTAGATATAGCCTATAAAGTCTAGGAAAAGCTAAAAAGCCTATACGAAAGGAGAGGCTTCTAAGCTGATTTTAATACCCTAGGAACCTTTTTTAATGATTCCCTATTAGACCATAAAACCCTCGAATTCTTCCTATATAAGGTTTAAGAAAATCTAATAGCTCTAGAAGGAAAGGAGATTTCCTTTCCTAATAAGGTGATTTATACGTGGATTCTTAACGCCGTCGATAAGAGACACGACTCTATCACTAACCAGATCACCTAGTCCCTTCGTCACGATATCCAAAGTTATATACTAGATAAAATCGTTACTAAATTAATAGACGCTTCTCGGAAAATAAAGCGTTCCTTAGTAAATAATACTCTCCTCGTTAAAGGGTCTAAAAACCCTAGAAAAAGACTAAGAGGCTATTCTATAAGAACTATAAGAAACCCGGCCACGTCTCCTCTAACTACTATTTCCTCTACCTAGATAAGGCTCCTAAGGGCTGGGTTATAAAGGAAAATACCGGAAAAAAGTAGCAGAATCGGGCCTCTAAGAGCACTAAGTCCTCCTTTTCTAGGGGCAGATCCAGGTCCCTAAATTCTTAGTATAAGAAAAAGGAGGCCGCTATTATAGCTCTTTTAAAGAACTAACTGCTTTAGACGCTCGTAAAAAATAAGGATTCCGTGAATACAATCCTTAAAAAGCAACCTAAAGAACCCGAAGAAGAAGAAGATAAATCGATTATATTCGAAGACGTCCTCCCGAACCCGGAAGCCGAGGATATAATAGATATTAAAGAAGTAAATATAATAACCTAACATCCCTAGAATACTCTAAATACTAATCTGAAGATAGGTGGGATAGTTAAAAGGAGTTTTAGGATTTAGGCGGAGAATAGGTTTAGTTTAGACTTAAATTTCTGTATAGATAGTGGAGCTACCTCCTATATAATAATAAATAAATCTCTTTTCTTGATATATAAAACCACTATTAGGCTCGCTAGTTAGCGAAAGATAAATATAATAAAGATAATACGCGTAGGAAACTATATTATAAAGTTTAAAGATACTAGAAAAACGCTGTTTCTAAAAGAATGCCTTTATATTCCTAAACTAGGAACTAATATAATAAGTCTCCTAAACCTCGATAATAAAGTTAGAGGTTTATCTGGTAATAAATAGCTTATTCTTTTTAAAAACGAAATAGTAAAAGAGTCCCTCTATATATATATATAAAAGCTGGACTCTTTAGAGGACTCTACTAGGCTATAGCTAGGCTAGCTATCCTAAAAAGTAGGAATAAACAAATAAATATAATAAAAGAAACCCTGTAAAGAAATCAAGACCTCCAGGAATAAAGAGATAGAAATAATAAGAAAAGAACTATAAAAATAAAAGAAACTATATAGCTATAGTATAACAGAATAGGTTATATAAGCCCTATAGCCCTAAAAAACCTATATAATAAGACCTCTCTTTTTAAGGACTTTAAAGTATTAGAATAAGAAATTATAGATATAAATAGCTATAATGCCTGCCGCCGTAGTAAGGCTATTAGAGTAGCTAATAAAGATCTAGTGAATAAATATAAAGACTTCTCCTACCTCGAAAAGGTATATATAGACCTCTATGGCCCTATAGAACCGATAACTTATAATAAGAAGCGCTGGATTCTATTAATTATAGACCGTTCTACCTGGTTCCTCTAGGCTAAACTACTGCTTAATAAATCAGAAGTAACCGTCGTTCTAGCTATAAAAGAGTAGAAAATACTAGTAGAAAATAATAACTATGATATTAAAATAAAAGAAGTAGATACTGACGGCGGAAAGGAGTTTATAAACGCCTCCTTTAAGCGTCTTTTTTAAGGCGTGAATTATAATATAAAACCACTATATACTTATAAGACTTAAGGCTCGATCGAATAAGCTATTAGAACTATAATAGAAAAGGTCCGTAGCCTGCTTTTCCACTCAGGACTACTAAGATACGTCTAGGGAGACGCTGTATATTTAGTAATATATATATATAACAGGACCCTAAATTCAGCTATAGGCTTTCAGACCCCTTTCGAGATAGTTAAAAAGAAAAAGCCTAATATAAACTATATTCGGGTCCAGGGCTCTATAGCTGACTATAAAAATAACGACCCGAATTAAAAGAAATTAGATAGCAGAGCTATTCGTGGTGCCCTTATCGGCTTTAACGATTATAACTATAAAATATATAACCTAGTCTTAAGAAGAATCGGTTGGTTTAGAGACGTATATATACTTGAAAATCAGTTTATACACTCTTCCTTAGACTTAAATACTAGTAATATCTCTCTCTAAGACGAACAGGTTTCTAACCTAGAGCCTTATTAGCTTCTAGAAAAAACTATATAATAATAGGTCTTAAAACGATCTTTTAAGTCTATCTAAACTAAGAAAGATAATAATAATAACCTATAAAATAGACCGAGGAGTCTACAAGCAGTAACAGGCTACGATAACCTAGATAGACCTAAACACACCGGCCACTCTAGTATATAAGTTGAAATACCTTCGAAACCGAAGTTAGCTTTTAAAGACTATATATTAGTTAATAATAAAAATAATAAGCGCTTATTATATTTAATAGAAGATACTATTCTCGGAAACCTATAGTTCTAAATAAAGCCTTACTACCTCTTAACTATAAACTCTCTATTAGAACTAGCTACCTATAAAAAGGCTATATAAAGCTCTGATAAATTATCATAGATGGACGCTATAGTAGCAGAAATAACAGAACTAGAAAAAAGAAAGACCTGGAATTTAATAACTATAAAAGATACACCCCTTAATAAAATAAACGATAAATATAACGTCCTAGGCGGACGATAGGTCTATAAAATAAAACTAAATAATAAAGGAGAACCAATAAAATATAAAGCAAGATAGATTATATAAGGCTTTAACTAAGTACTTGGAATCGATTACTCAGAAACCTTTTCTATAACCTATAGACCCGAAATATATAGACTCGCCTTCCTATTAGGCGTTTCCTGAGGCTAGAAATTCAGGCAGTTTAACGTAATAAACGCCTTCGTACATACTAATATAGATACTCTGATATATACCGTTTAACTAACGGGTTTTAAAAAATAAGAAGGAAATAGTATAACTATCTATAAGCTAAATCAAGCTCTATATAGCCTAAAACAGAGCCCTAGACTCTGGTATAACTTCCTAGTTAAAATCTTAACTAAACTAGGCTGTATAGTCTCCGAGTTTAATAAAGGACGCTTTATATATTATAATAAAGGAGACCGAGCTATGTTCCTCTACCATATAGATAATATCGTGGTTATAAGTCCTTTAGATACTATAATAGATCACTTATATAAAGAGATATCTAAAGATATTTTACTAAAAAACTTAGGTAAAGTATATACCTTTCTAGGTAACAAACTAAAAATAAATATAACTAAAAAGACACTCTCTATAAGTTAACTACCATATATAAATAAAATACTAGAAAGGTATAATAAACAAGCTCTTAAAAAGGTAGATACCCTATATATTTATAAACAGGTCCTAATACCAAACCCTGAATAGGCGTTAATAGAAGACATAAAGAAATATCAATAAAAAGTGGGAGCTATACTATATGTAGCTCCTTATTCTAGACCCGATATAACCTATACTGTTAATAAGTATGCCCGATATATAAGTAATCCCTTGAAGGAATACTTTATAGCGTTAAATACAGTTTAGGCCTATATAAACGCATATCCTAATATAGGTCTTCTATATAACTACAAAAGAGATAACCTATATATATACGGTTACTTAGACGCCCGCTTTTCAGATATCCTTGAAGATAGAACGTCTACCTTAGGATATATATACTGCGTAGGAATAAATAACCCTAGTAGCTAGACCTTATCGAAATAGAAAGTCGTTGCTTTATTAATAATAGAAGCCGAATATATGGCTCTGACCGAGGCTATAAAAGAAGGAATCTATATATATAATTTATATACTGAACTTATAAATAACCTAAATATAAAATTCAGTAATAATAAACCGAGCATTCCTATTATTCTTATACACAGCGAGAGTGCTAAAAAGGTCGCTGAAAACCCGGAATTTCATAAAAGAGTAAAGTATATCGATAGACAGTTTCGCTTCTATAGATAATAACTATAGGAAAATAATATAAAGGTAGTGTATATAAATACTAAATATAATATATCCGATATAATAACTACAGGGCTACTAAAAGAGACTTATAATACACTCTGGGGCTATATAAACCTAGGTTATAAAGACGATACACTACCCGAATATAACCTACCACCTTATAAAGAAATAAAAGAACTTAAATACTACGCTTTTTACCTATAGATAGGTTTTCCTGGAATAAAATTTAAAGGGTTTTTATTTTTTTCCCTTATACTATAACAAACATAAAGATTTTCCCTTTTTTTCACCGCTTTAAAAATATAGACTATAAAATAACTAGCTAAGCTGCACCTATTATATAGGAGTCAGCTTACGGGGTGGTGTTAGTACTATACCCAGAAAATAAATATATCTATATACGGTATAGTACGATATACGAAACTTCCTATAAGCCAGGGACTTCCTGAGTTCCCCAGGAACTTCCTGAGTCCCCCAGGAACTTCCTGAGTCCTCTAGGGTCCTCCCGAGTCCTCTAGGGACTTCCTGAGTCCTTTAGGGTCCTCCCGAGTGCCCCGGGACCCTAGGTAGACCCACGGACCTTTAAGTAGCCCCACGGACCTTCAGGTGAACCCACGGACCTTTAGGGCCTTCGGGGGAACCCACGGACCTCCCGAGCTCTCTAGGAGCCCACGGACCCTCGCCTATACTTCTAGGGTCCGGATACTAAATCAGTAGCTTGAATAAACCGTAGGAAAGGGTTATATATACTAGGCTGCCGGCCTCCCTCTTCCTTTCCTTTCTCTCTCTCTACATCTTACTTCTATAGTCTTCACAGTCTTCCACAATTCAAACTGTCTCTTTTCCTGTAGATCTTCCTCTTCAGTTCCATCTCTTCGTGACCGTTGTATAAACGGCTCGCCTTATTTAATTACGTGTATATCTAGTAGGCGGATCTAATTAATAATATCTACTAGCTTTTCTTTTATTAATTAACATTAATCGTCCTTTAGGGCTTTGAGACTACCATTAAAATACTCTTATTTATTAAAAAGAATATTATATATACGAACGATACGATTACTCCTAAGGCCCGCGACCCAGATATAGTAAATATTAGTTAAATCGTATCCCACGAGGTAGCCGATATAGGCCCGCGGCGCTAGTCGATTGTAAAGCTTTCTAGATCTTATTAGAGCCGCTCTGGTTATAGGAAAAGCCTTACAACCATAGGCCCGAAGGTGACCTAGCTACGGCTTATATTAATAGAGGACTTTAAACGGGGTCTTCTAACCGAGGCGCTGCTTAGGTGTTCTGTTTTATACGTAAGCGGCAGATAAGACGACCTTAACCCATAAGAAATCAGTTAATCGCGAGTGGATTTATATAGCTTATGCCTTTAGTATAATAACGGCTCTAGATCTTTCGGCACCACCGTTCTATACGGGGGTCTCTACTAATAAGGACTCTAGTTGGATACTAAAGCCCTTAGTTAAGCCCTATTTCGTGCGATTATATTAGTTCGTTACTATACTTAAAGACCCGTACCTAGCGGTTAAATTAGCGTTAAACCTCTCGGATATATTAGGTTATAACTATATGGATTTCGGAGGCCTTCTTCGACGTGATAACGTAGTAGGCCACGACGCTGCTATATCGATCTATAATAAATATAATCCGTATATAGCCTTTGGCGTTTGACTAGAAGTCCGTGAAATCGATCGCCTACCTCTCACCTGCGTAGCTTAGAGCTATTCGGGTCCGCCGGCTAATATGACGCTGGATCTTCGATTAAACGCAGGCGTGATAATCCACCGTTCCTAGTCCCTTTAGTTTAAGGCCCTATAACTGCTCCGCTGGTTACTTAATTATATTAGGGCTAGCGTGCCCTAACCGAAGATGCTATAGGTTACCGTCAGCTTAGCTAGCTATACTCCTAATCGGCTTTCGAAGAGGCTGCTTACTAGTCCGTAAGTAGACTAGTAAGATAGAATACTATTAACCTAGAAGAGTAGTAGCTAGGGCGTTAGTGACTAGAAAGAGCTTTATAACGGTTTAATCATAGTGGATACTTAGCTTATAGAGGATTAATCGGTTGCAGCGCCTTATATAATCGTTTAGCGGCTCCTAATCCTACTAATAACCGTTTTAACGTATCTTCTTATTAGAGACTAGGTTATGGATAAAATCTTTATAGTAGGCTATGTTTTTTAACCGGAACTTAATTAGGCTGGCCGTTCCTTTTATTATAATAATAACTTCTCTATATCCTTGAATCGGCACCGTTATAGTGCTAGCGATTATAACGTTATTAGGACGGGCCAGTCTATAATCCGTAAATCTTCTTCTATTATTACAAATATAGGAGGTGGCACCTAAGTCTAATATAGCGGACTGCCGTAAAGGATATACGGCGGCCGAGAGGGCGGCCACCGGGGCTTTTAGCCGGCGTAACTCTATATCCGTATATAGTCAGACCTCCTCTAAGACTTTGTTATTATTACCGGTGCCTTCGTTATTATTATCGGTGGCTTTATTATTACCACCGACTTCGTTATTATTATCGGTAGCGGTCCTCTTCCTTTTATTTCGGGACCTAATCTTCTCCACGGCGCCTTATAGGTCCCGGTCTATCCTAAGGGACTTCTCTACGAGCCTCCTAATAGAGTCGTTAGCTTAAAAGCCCTCCGGCGCTAACTCTAGGAATAGTATCTAGCAGCCCTATAGATTATAGCCGCGCCGGTAGTACGCGGGGCACTCGTCCTTATTAAAAAGGGATTATCTACGCTTAGAGCTTATACGGTTAGTTAACTTTCCTTTAGGGTAGGTGATACGGCCCCGCTAGACTCTGTTCTAGTTGGCCCTCCCGGGCCATTATAGCCTGTTATTATCGTTATCTTTACCTAGGTTTAGGGCCGGAAAGGCTATAGTTCTATAGCTTCGAGTAGGCAGCGCGTTAGGTTATTCCGCCGTCTTCTTCCCTTCTATAATAAGGGTTATCGTCGCTACTATTTTAAGGTCTAGCACTACTTCCTTTATATCTACCTAGTTACCTAGGGCAGGTCGTATAGCGTGAAAGAAATCGTTAATTTAAATCTCCCGGGGGTTATTATATATCCCGATATTATAATAGTCCTAAAGCTGGTCCTGCTAATTATTTAGCTAGGCGGCCACCTTCCTTAGGTTAGTAGGCGACTTATTCTTATAAAGGTCGTAGTTCTTTTAGGAGGCCTTTATACGGGTCGCGATATAGGGCGCGGCGTTGGCTTACACTAGTATAAAGATCTTTTTAGGAGTCGTGCCCTTTATTTGGGCCTTCCGTCTCTTCGCTACGATCGACTCTTTAACTATTTAAGTATACCGTTAATACCTTTCTAATAGGTCTCGTAGTCCTTACGATCTTCTTTGTATCGATAATAGTCTTTGGTATAGGCGGCCTTGCCTATAGCCGTTAACTCGGAGATATCAGTAGGGTGCCTGTTTATAATAGCTATAAAGGCGTAAAAGGTAAATTCGGCATGGGTAGCTCGCTATAGGCGAGGGATTAGATTATTAGGGCGTAGGAAATCCCAGACTCTGTTACTACGGGCCCTGACTTCGTAGAGGCGTCGCCATAGTTCCTAATCTTCGTGGCTCGTATAGATAGTCGTATTAGAGGTTATCGTTATAGCTATAGGCAGCTCGGCATAAATAGCTTTAATAGGTTATTAAGCAAAATAAGACTCTTAATTATTATAAACAGTGTATAACTTAATTTCGTAAAATAAGCGACCGATCTATTAATTTACTTAACTCTGTGAAAATCTCTGATCATAGTGCTAAAATCCTTCCCTTATTCCTGTGGCAGGTCTAATCCTACTTTCGGGCCCGGAATGACCCGTTCCGAACCTGCCTTGGGCCAGCCTGTGCGATAGCGCTAGGGGCCCCCTGAATAGAGTTATATCGACTATCGTGTCCTGGAATAGAGTCTATTAAATCCTAGGAATTAACCTTAGCGGTTCTATCCGCTTACCGAAGAGCTAACTCAAGGTAATAGAGGTATAAGTTAGTAATATATTTATAGCGAATATAACTAACTGAATTTAGATACTATTAAGCGATTAAGGCACCATTTTAGCGTAAGTGGTATATATACCCTGCTTATAGATACTATAATAAAATGATTACCTATAAGGATACCAAGCTTAAAATATATAAAGCTTAGTCGAGTATAAGTATATCCCGCTGTATGTACTCGATATATACTGACTATATATAGGTATACTTTATAGGCTACACGTATTACTCTAAGGAAAATAACTAGCACTGAATTAATACTATTCGTTCTATATAAGATCGTATTGACTTGAAGTATTTTAGAACTCTTATTATTTATAGGAGCACTACTAGGCTTATTAAGGGCTATTGTTTTATTAGCCGAGTCGAGGGGATACTATAGTGTTATAGTATATATATACGGGGTATATAGCCTGTAATATAAGGGGTTTTTCTTATAAAGAGTAAAGAGATATTATAAGACAATTAAGAACAGGATAAAACCAATGGGTTGAATTAACAGAGTTAAATTGTGCGCTAAACCTCGAAGTCAGGAGTTTAGCTTCACCTATCCTTTTTATAGATAACTAGAGTCTAGCTCCTAAGAATCCTAGAGAATCCCCTTAAAACCACTTGTAAGACCACCGCTAGTAGTCCTCCCTATTATACTATACTAAGTCGGTCCGGATAGTACTAGTACCGGAGCCGACTCGACTATAACAAAAGGAAAGTCTGTAGACTTTAGTTAAGGAAAAGATATTATAGAAAAGGGCTTAATAGCTTAGAATCGCGGAGTAGTCGTGGTATATTTATTAGCTAAGCGCTGACTTTAAACTAAGACTTTAACTTAAGGGATTAAACTATATCCCCTGCCGCACACAGAGATAGATTCGGATCGGTGGTCTATACACGGCTATCGGGCCGATTATATACCGACGGCTCCACGGTTATCTTAGTATACTATCAGGGATATTCTATTCGAGGGAATCGGATAGGACTTAGAGGCGTTAAGGAATGCGTTAAGAACCCGGAACCGGCCCTAAGGTTAACCCTAGGGATATTTAGGACCGAGTTATGTTTTAGGATTATTAAGCTGGCCTAAGACCTGTGGTCTTAGAGCCTTAGGTTATTATATACCGATCCTAGGGAGGATAGTCACTAGTCCTTAAGTAGGGTGTTTCCTGTTAAGTCCTGAGTTAAAGGAGCTTAACGAATAATCTTATAATTATTCCCCCCCTAAGGTTAGCTTCGTGACCTATTCTTATTATAGTCTTAATAACTCTTTTCACTCCTTATATAAAACCTATAATATTTTATTTATTCTAACCGTTTACGGGTATAATAACCGTTAAGAGTTTTAAAGACTAGTTATTTTTCTGAAAAATCCTATTACCGCCCCTAACTAGTACCTAAGATACCCCCTAAGCGCACCACCACTATTTATACCCGGGATACTTCCCCCGTTACTAAAGGAGCTAAAGCCGGGCTATTAGGCGCCGATCGCGAGTAATCCCTTACGCCTAAGTCAGGGGATAAAAATAGTAACCCCGAATTCGAGATTCGCGGATAAGCTAACTCGGACGCTTATAATCCTATAGTAGGACTATTACTTAACTAAGGGACCCCCTAAGTTATCCGGATAAGACCCTAATTCGATATTAAAGACCTTAAGAGCCGCCCCCCCGGCACTCTATTATCGGCGGAACTTAATTTCCTAATTAAGCACTACGAGGACCGCCGAGCCCACGAAAAGAAGGAGAAGCGCCTCCTTACCCTCTAATAAGGGAAGGACCCCGATACCTCTAAGCGTGTCCCTAAAGGGGACTCCCGTAAAAGCTAGTATAAGGTCCCGTAAAAGCTCCCCGAATAGGACGGGCAGTCCTATAACTAGTTCTAGACGTTTATTAAAGAAATCGAGGAGCGCTTTATACTTAACGAGGTTAAGCTATCTAAAGCAGAGAAGATTTATTTTACCTTTACCCTACTACTAAAGATTATAAAGTCCTGATAGCGTGCCTATTATAGGCGCGTCTATAGGAAGACTAAAGGTGCTACCTAGGAGGACCTTAAGACCTTCCTAACTAAGTAATTAGTCGATAATAAAACCTATAAAATATCTATAACTAAGAAGCTATTCTCGGACTAGACTATATAGAAACCTAATTAGACCTATACTAAGTTTATTAATAAGCTAGACTTATTATTTAATAAGGTATCCTTACCTTTCCCTAATAAGTAGCGTATATAGTTAATCTTTATAAAGCTTAATAAGCCGTTATATAACTAGATTATAGCCGCCGGTATCCCTACCGATAATAAGGCGTTAGGGGTCGTAGCCTAATAGGCAGAGATTACTCTTTTATATAAGAATAAAGAAAAGGCGCCCCGGAATAATCGCCTAAGATAGCCCCACGGTAAGAAGCGTGGGCGTAATAGGGCCTTTAATAAGGCCCGTACTATAACTATTCGGCCCTCTATACCTCCCTAAGGTTTTGTGGAATTAATTAAAGTAAATAATATAGAAGCCCCCGGGCCTCCTAAGAGGCGTAATAATAGCGGCGTTATATACTTTAGCTATAATAAAAAGGGTTATTACCGGAATAAATACCTAAAGGAGCCCTCTAAGTTAAGTTAGTTATTAGGATACTCTATTAGTTAGAACCCGAATAACCTACTAGTTAACCTAAGGTACCCTGTTATTAAATAGGCTTAGGCCTAGGAAAGGCCACTATCTTAGCCGTTCTTCGCTAGTAAGGGCGTGATTAAGGCAAAGATAGAGTTACGGTTAAGCGGCGGATAAGGCCGCCGGAGCGCTAAGCTTAATAGAGGCGCTAAGGTTAATCTAATCGACTAAAAAGCCCTGCCTCCTACCCACGGTCCCCTAGGACTATTAAAACGACTTAGATAGGTTATCCCTAGGGTCGATATATAGTCTATTAGGTCCTTTAAGACGTATATTAAGGTTATAGATAGTTAGGACCGGACCTAGATATATCCGATTAAGTTTAAGGTGCTAGATATAGACCCCGATAGGTCCTAAGTTATCCTTAGTATACCTTAGTTAGTAGAATATAACCCTATTACCTTTTTCCGGTCCGGCGAATAGATATATCGACTCTAGTAAGAGGACCTTTAAGGCGTCCTGGGTCGGAGAGAGTTAAAGAAGGCGAAGGAGTATATATAGCTTATTATCCGCCTTATAAAGTCCGGTGCCCCCTATATTAGCTAAGTTATCGGTATAAAGTAGAACGCTACTAAGGAAGAAAAGGACACGTTACCTAATAGTCCTTTAATCCCTATTATCTAATTAGACCCGTTATAACCTATACCCCTTATACCCCCTAACCCGACCTAACTAAATAAAAGGATCCTAGAATATCTTAATCCCGGGCCGTATTAAGAGTTACTAGATAAGGATAAGTTAGGGAATATTATCCCTGAGTATTATTAAGAGTTTTTAGACGTTTTTAATATTATAGAGGCCGGCTATCTACCCGCTTATTAGCGTTAGGATCACGTAATTAAGATAAAGGAAGGTAAGTTACCCCTATTCGGCCTTATCTACCCCCTAGCCGAGTAAGAACTAGCCGTCCTACGAGAATATATTAAGGAGGCTATAGCTAAAGGGTGGATTCGACTATCGATAAGCTTTATAGGCGCCCCGATCCTATTTATACTAAAGAAGGGTGGATAGCTATATCTATATATAGATTATCGAGGTCTTAATAAGGTTACCTATAAGGACCGAACCCCGCTCCCCTTAATATATAAGATCCTTAACCGCCTCGCGTCCTCCACGGTTTATACTAAGTTAGATCTTAAGGACGCCTACTATCGCTTAAGAATTCGAGAAGGAGATAAGTAGAAGACGGCTTTTAGAACTATATACGGGCACTTTAAGTACTTAGTAATACCCTTTAGTCTATATAATACCCCCGCTAATTTCTAGTATTATATTAATAAAGCCTTAAAGGGTCTTATCGATACTATCTGCGTTATATATCTAGACGATATCCTGATTTATAATAAGGACCTTAGTACCTATCGCGTATATATTAAGGAGATCCTTATACGTCTAAGGGAGTGGTCCCTATTTATAAACCCTTAGAAGTGTGTGTTCGAGATATAAGAGGTCGAGTTCTTAGGCTTTATATATAGCCTTAATAGGGTCTTTATAGACCCGAAGAGGGTCGAGGCTATTAAAGATTAGGAGGAACCCACTTTTGTTAAGAAGATTTAGGTCTTCCTGGGTTTTACCGGTTTTTACTAATATTTTATTAAAGGCTACTCTAAGGTCGCTACCCCTTTTACGGACCTATTAAGGTTAGGGGGCAGACTAAGTACGTTCTAGTTAGGGGATATAGAGAGGGCCGCTTTTAAGAAGTTATAATCGTTATTCTAGTTAGCACCTATACTATAGTAGTTTAACCTAGCCCTG
Organism: Sodiomyces alcalophilus JCM 7366; assembly: GCF_042370955.1. Taxonomy (NCBI): domain Eukaryota; kingdom Fungi; phylum Ascomycota; class Sordariomycetes; order Glomerellales; family Plectosphaerellaceae; genus Sodiomyces; species Sodiomyces alcalophilus. The sequence continues at coordinate 8,768,257 of NW_027263532.1, forward strand.
CCTATTTATATAGAACCCGACGCGTCTAACTTCGTACTAGGCGCTATAATTAGCTAGTATAAGGACCGAACCTAGCGACTCGTGGCGTTCCTATCTAGGAAGCTAAGGGGACCCGAACTAAACTATCTAACGCTAGATACCGAGTTAATAGCGATTATCGAAGCGTTCCGGTAATAGCGCTACTATTTAGCGTATAGTTAGACCCTAGTAAAGGTGCTAATTAACCACTTAAACTACCGGTATCTACTAAATAAGCCTTAAATTAAACCTTAACACGCCTATTAGCTAAAGGAGCTGTTAAGCTTTGATTTTAAGATTTATTACCGCCTAGGCGTTTAGAACCCCGTAGATAGGCTTTTATAGAAGCCGTAGCTCGTTATAGATTAGGTAGATCTCGAAGCGGAGCGGTAAAAGCCTATTAAGGGATTTACTAAGAAGTTTGTTATTAGCCTTATAAGGGCCCGAGGTATACCTAAGCCCTCGGGTCTATCTAGCCTAAAGGATAAGATTATCTTTACCTAGAAGGATAATCCCTTTTATATCTCCTTAGTATTTAAGCATAACTTAAGGGACCTATAGTCCTGTAATAGTTAAGGTACGGTCTACTTTAGGGACCGTCTCTTTATACTAAACCAGTTAGGTTTACGCGATAAGGTCCTCTAGGCATTTTATAACGCGCCTACTATAGGCTATTATAGGTTAGGTTAGACTATTAAAAGGATTTCCGAGTCCTACTACTAGGAATGCCTTTTATAAGACGTTAAGAAGTTTATGCCTATATATAGTATCTATTAGAGGACTAAGCCGTGTTAGTATAAGCCCTTTAGGTACCTAGCACCTTTACCTGTACCCGAACGGCTATTCTAAGAGATCCTAATAGACTTTATAATAGGCCTCCCCCCTATAACCTTATAGGGAAAGAAAAGGGATTTTATCCTGGTTATAGTATATTAATTTACTAAGTACACGATCTATATCCCCTATAGCAGCTCTTTAATAGCTAAAGGCCTTATTAGTATCCTATAGGTATATATTTTTAGTATCTATGGCCTACCTAATAGTATTATTTCGGACTAAGGGTCCCTGTTTACTAGTAAGTTCTGGACTACCCTATATAGCCTCCTAAGCGTCGAGCGGCGGTTATTAACCGCGTTCCACCCCTAGACGGATAGCTAGATAGAACGATAGAACCAGAACTTAGAGCACTTCCTACGGGTATTTAGTGCCTTATAATAGGATAACTAGGTTAACTAGCTACCCCTGGCTTAGTTTATTTATAACACCGTATAGTATTTAGCTATCCGGTAAACACCTTCTATAACGCTAATAGGTTTTAACCTACACGGACTATATAATATATAGATATATAGGTCGGGTAAGGTTCGTGCCGCTATAGCCGAGTAAAGGGTAAAGCACCTTATATCGAATCGTAGGGCTATAGAGGTCCTTATTAGGAAAGCCTAAACCACCTATAAACGGTACTATAACGCCGGCCGGGCGGCCTAGCGCTTTAAGATTAGCGACTATATACTGCTATCCTTAAAGAATATTAAGTAACATCGCTTTAATAAGAAACTATTAGATAAGTTCCTCGGCCCCTATAAGATTACCTCCGTAATAGGCTAGTATAGGCTCGCCTATAAGCTATAGCTCCCGGAGTCGATAAAGATTTATAATATTTTCCCGATCTCGCTCCTCGAACTATAAAAGTCTTAGGATAGTAGGTCGCCTATACCCGCGGACGTTAAGGTCGAACTATAAGAGTCGGATAAATATAAGGTGGAGGAAGTCCTGGCTTATCGCTATAACGGGAATAGGCGCGAATACCTTATTAAGTAGGCCGGGTATAAGTATAAATATAACACTTAGGAACCACGAAGATACCTCCCCGATACGCTTATCGAGGAGTATTATAATCGGAAGAGGGAAGCTAATTAATAGTGTTATCGGTGCCCCGTAGGGTCTTTTCTTATTCAGGCCGGGGAAGAAAAAAAAAAAAAAAAAGAATTAAAAAAAAACTAAATACTAACGCCCCCCCCACCCCTAACTCCCCCTAGTCCGAGCCTAATAATAACCGTAAGTAATCCTTATTTATTTTTTATAGCCGGTTTTTTTATAAAGACCGGCTAACTTCGAATTTTATTTAACTAATTAGCCTAGACGGCGGGTAATAATAGCTAGGTGGCGCTCCGTGTTAATAGGAGTATCGCGGCGCTTTTTCTCCGCCGCCTCCTCCTCCTCCTAGTAATAACGCTCTAGGGGGTTAAACCCCTTATTATTATAGGCGTACTTTTTTATAGCCTTAATGGCCTAGCGTAACTTAATTTAGACCCGGAAGGCCTAGCGCTTATATATATTAGCGGTGCTCTTTATAAAGATATCGGGCTAACTTATAGACGCCTAGTTATCTAGACTACCGCCGCCCCGTATAGCTGTTACTAATATCTTCTATAGCTTCTTAGCTACCCTCTCCGCCTATAACGAAAGCTATATATCCAGTTAGTAACCTTAGGAGCGGTTAAAGTAAAGGGGACTATAGCTATATAAACGTACTAACTTATAGTCGCGGCTATTATTATTATAGTAGTAATAGTATTTATCGGATACCTTATTACCGCGGTAGGGCCGTATAGTGATAGGACCGGTAGCGTTATTACTATATAGCACTAAGAAACCTAGTACACGGGCGTACCGCCTATAAGGAGCACGAAGCTCTAGGCCCGACCTAACTAAAATAACAGAATATACCGGTATTTCGACGCCGCTACTATCGCTAAAGTCTAAGGGTCTATTACTAGACCCGTTTATAGATAAAGCGAACTCCGACGATAATAGCTTATCGGAGTTAGCTTCCTTATCGTTAAAGAGGGTGGCTTTATTAGTATTACCGTTTATAACGATATCCTGACTAGTATAGTTAAGGACGCCCTCTAGGTTATTATAGGGCTTAAGAGCACCCTATAACGAATTATTATGCCCTAAAGGGAGAGGGCCGGTCGACTTAGTAACCGGAGTAGCTATAATAGCCGGCTTCTTAATAGACCCGACTAGCATGGTTTACTTAGCTAGAGTAGCCGCCGTACCTAGCTGCTTAATAGCTTTATCCTCCGAGGAGGAAGAAGACGATGAATCCGAAGACGAATCCGATAATAAGTCCGACGAAGAGTTAGATTACTATTACTACTACTACTACTACTACTGCTTAAGAGCAGCCGCTATAGCCGCGGCCTTAGCCTTAGCCTAAGCTTTCTTAGCGGCCCGCTATGCCTTCTTCCTAGTAGTCTTAGTTACCCCCTTATCGATAACCTTAGGTGCTACCTTAGTGGACTTAGTGCCGACTATATCGGACTTTTTACCGGTCTTACCGGACTTCTTAGATAATTTACTGGCCACGCCGGACTTTTTATGCTTATTAGCTAAAGCTAGGGGCGCTATTATATAATAGTGGTCTGCTTTAACGCTATAAGTTAGCCTAAGGTCTATATGAAGGGGGCACGATACTTATATAATAGTGATAGTGATAATACGGATAATAATAATAATCTGCTACGATATTAGCCGAATCCTAAGCCGCCCGTAATCCTTTACGCGATACACGAAACTATATAGAGATAATATATACCCTAATAAGGAGTTAATAGGATAAGTTAATACCCTTAATATAGACAGGGATAGATGATTTACTATAATAGCGATGCTGTTGTAATTGTTATAGATAGGTAAATAAGAAAGGGTAAGGAAGAGGAAAATAATAAGATAAGTTAAGTAGATAGAAAAGTCCTATATTAGAATAGTCGTATAACCTAATATAGGCCCTACTTATATTATTCCTTCCCCTTTTACCTAGATACGACTACCTATTACGGGTTTCTACGATACGGTTATTTAGTTAATAAAGGATGCGTCTAGGGTGCTATTATAGTGTACGCGTTTACGGATAGGCTTTATTATTATTAATATTTATAATATATATCACGCCTTATTATCGCCCGGCCTTAAGTTAGATAAGACGCGAGAGGGCGATAAAGGAAATAGAGTCAGTTCTTTTATTATTTAGGACTATAGCGTGGCGGGCCTTACTCTAAAAGTGTTCTTTATATAGGCTTTTTGGGTCGCCTTAATAATAGTGGTAGTATAAGAGGAGTAGATAAAAAGAGCCTTAGAGGACTACGAAAGCAATAAGGGCTACGCTTTACTACCTATAAATACCACTACTACTAACCTAATATCTGCTTTTAGGAGTTATGGTTTATTCTGACTAGAACCCTTTATTAGATAGGGCCCCGGCTAGAGCGCTTAGGGCTTAATTATAGTATAGTTATAGTAAGGAAGATAAATAAAGGAGACCTAGGAGAGTTATGCTTTATTTAAAGATAACTAGGCCTCTCGGTTTATAAAGACTACGGTTATACTATATAAGGCGGACGGGATTAATTAAAGGATGGTTAGGTTAAGGGGGACGACTAGTTTAGCTCGGGAGGACGAGGAAGGAGTTAGTGGCCCTGATAGGTGGAGTTTAGGCTGGCCTATCCGTCCCTAGGTCGGGATAGGTTAACGGATAGACTGGACTAGTAACGGTCACCGGCTCCCGTGGACAGGAGCCTTAGAAGGAGGGGCGTGATATCAGGGATATGCTATTCGAGGGGATCGGATAGGACTTAAAGGCGTTAAGGAATATATTAAGAACCCGGAACCGGCCCTAAGGTTAACCCTATGGATATTTAGGACCGAGTTATATTTTAGGATTATTAAGCTGGCCTTAGACCTATAGTCTTAGAGCCTTAGGTTATTATATACCGATCCTAGGGAGGATAGTTACTAGTCCTTAAGTAGGGTGTTTCCCGTTAAGTCCTAAGTCGAAGGGGCTTAACGAATAATCTTATAATTATTCCCCCCCTAAGGTTAGCTTCGTGATCTATTCTTATTATAGTCTTAACGACTCTCTTTACTCCTTATATAAAACCTATAACAGTTAAGCAGCTTATCGTAGTAACTAACGATATAAAAGGGGGATTCGACTCTATACTATAAGAATAGCTTATTTATAGATTATATAAATAAGGCTAGTATAAACCGATAATATAATAATAGGATAGCTTCCCCTTAGTATAAAGCGCTATAGTAATCTTTCGAACCTTATACCCTAAAGAGTATACCCCGCTAAACCTAGTAGGCCTCCTATAAGGCTCCCTAGCCTTACCGGTCGGGTATATACTTGGTGTCGTAGAAATACACTGTTTTCTTAATAAAAAGAACCGATTCGGATATACTAACGATACATACATTATTATAGTATATACTTTTAATAAATTGGGCTACGAGTAGTAGGCTGTACGCGCGGAAGAGAGGAATATCAAGCAAAAGCTATTGAATTCGTAGATGTGTAGGATTACTGCTTGTTTCACAAAACGTATATAAACGTGTGTGTGTGTAAAGAACTGACTTCTGGGATTTCTTCCTGGATCCGGGGCTGGCAAAAGACCCTGAAAGATTGGGTGGCGACTGTTACGTCAACAGCCTACGCGACGGTTATCACGTCACGTTATTTGCTTAAGTAATAACCAAGATATCGTATTTACGATACCTAGTATATTTATATTATTATTACTTATTATAAGTATAATATCAACACCCCCCCGTAAGCTGACTGTTATATAATAAGTGCAGCTTAGTCAGGTTATACTTATAGTTATGTTATATTATAACGCAGTAATCCTAGTCTATTTAAGACTAGAATACATAGAGGAAAAATTTGAAAAAAACTCTTCTTTTTAATTCAAGGAAAAATTTAAAAACCCTTGTTATTGTTATAGTATATTATCCAAAGGAAAGTTCAGAAAAACCTTTGTTATCTAGGAACACCCGAAGGTGAAAAACCTAGTTATTCCCCTTGTAAAGAACTAAAAATACTAAGTATTAAAACCTAGTATTGTAATTCTTTAATATTATTATAAGGCAGTAAATCATACTCAGGCAACGTATCGTCCTTGTGACCTAGGTTCATATAACCGCAAAGAGTATTATGAGTCTCTTTTGCTAAACCTTTAGTCATTATATCAGCTATATTAAATTTCGTATTTATATATACGATTTTTATTTTATTATTTTATAGCTGTTGCCTATAGTAGTGATACTGCCTGTCGATATGCTTTACCCGTTTATGAAATTCAGGGTTTTCGGCGAGCTTCTTTGCACTCTCACTATCTATTAAGATAGTAGGAATCTCGAGAGTATTATTATTATTATTATTATTATTATTATTATTATTATTATTATTATTATTATTATTATTATTATTATTATTATTATTATTATTATTATTATTATTATTATTATTGCCTCTTGTATTGGAATCTACACCTAGATTCTGTAGTATATCTTTATATAGATTATAAAGATAGATTCCTTCTTTGGAAGCTTCTGTGAGAGCTATATATTCGGCCTTTATTGTTGATAAAGCAACGACTTTTTGTTTAGTTAAGGTCTAACTAACAGGGTTATTTACTCCCACGTAGTAAATATATCCTGAAGTCGAGGTTCTATCCTCGATTATATCTGAAAAGCTGGTATCAGAATAACCGTAAATACCAAGGTCTTCTTTATTACAGTTATATAAAAGACCGATATTAGGATATGTATTTATATAAGCCCAGATTGGATTCAACGCAGTAAAGTGGTCTTGCGAGGGATTACTTATATAGCGAGAATACTGGTTAACTGCGTACGTTATATCTGGTCTTGAATGTAAGGCTAGATATAATAAAGCCCCGATTTCCTGTTGGTATTTATTTATATTATTAGTTGACGCTTGTTCAGGATTTGGTACTAGGACCTTCTTGTGTATATAAGGGGTATCAACCCTTTTCAGACTTCGTTTATTATACCTTTCAAGTATCTTATTAGTATAAGGCAACTGACTTATAGAAAGAGTCATGTTATCTTTATTTATATTTATTATATGGCCTAGAAAGGTATTTATTTCACCTAAGTCTTTGAGTGTAATATCTTTAGACATGTCCTTAAAGAAATAGTCTAAAGTATCCTTAGAAGGGCTTAGAGCCACTATATCGTTAACGTGGTATAAAAGAATAGCTCGTTCTTCTATTCTTTTAATTTTATTATATTTATAAAAAGTAAAAAGTCCGTTATTATATTCAGAGACCCGGTAACCTAGTTTAGTTAATATCTTAACTAGGTAATTATACCAGAGTCTAGGACTTTGTTTCAACCCGTACAGAGCTTTATTAAGCTTGCAGAGTGTTATATAATTATTATTTTTATTATTTTCTGAGCTGTCTTCTCTCTCGAAGCCTGTAGGTTATATAGTATATATTAGGGTATCTATATTAGTATGAACGAACGCGTTTTTGACGTCGAACTGCCTGAATTTCTAGCCGCGTGATACGCCTGGTATTACAGCTAGTTTGTAGCTTTCTGGCCGGCAGGTAGTTGAAAAGGTTTCTAGATAATCAAGACCTAGAACCTGATTAAACCCCTGAATAACCCACCGAGCCTTATATTGAAGAGCTTCGCCAGAGCTATTATATTTGATTCTGAAGACCCAACGACCTCCTAGTACGTGGTAGTCTTCTTTTATTTTATTATAATTATTAGGCGTATTTCTTATAATTATTAAGTCCCAGGTCTTTCTCTTTTCGAGTTCTGATATTTCTGCTACCATCGCGTCTATCTATTTATCTTTATCTAGGTAGTTTATAGCCTATTTATAGGTAGCTGGTTCGTTAATCGAATTTATAGTTAAAAGAAATAGGGAATTCTCTTAAAACTGTAGGTTTCCAAGTATTATATCTTTTATATGATATAGTAAGTGCGCACTATTATCATAGGATATTAAATCCTTATAGTCCGGTTTTGATGGTTCTGAAGGTATTTAGACTTCTAGCCTGGTACTCTGGCTACTGTTATTATTAGCCGGGCTATGGTTAATATTATTATTATTATTATTATTAATAGCTAGAACTTCATAGCCCGCTGCCCGCAGACGAAGACTCTTACGTCTATTATTATTATTATTCTCTTCTTTAGGTTAAATAGACTTAACAGAACGTTTCGAAACGCGCGAAGGAATATTTTATAAAAATTAACCGGTATTTTTACTAAAAGTGATTCCTTTATTATACTCAACGGGTTGATAAGGCCCGTGGTTAGAAACCTGATTATTATATGCCTAAGTATTAATATAAGGAGGGAGGTTATTATTATTTTCAGCCGTATAGTTATTATTATAGTTATCTAAAAAAGAGTAAAGAAACTGATTCTCTAAGATATAAACGTCTCGAAACTAACCAGTCTTTCTAGTTACTGGGTTATAAACCTTATAGTTATAGTTATTAAAACCTATTAAAGCACCTCGACGTGCCCTTGAATCTAGTTTCTTCATATTCGGGTCGTTGTTTTTATAATAAACAATAGAACCCTAAACCCGTATATTATTAATATTAGGTTTCTGACCTTATAACAGCTTAAAGGGACTCTTGTATTTAAGAGCTGAATTAGGTGATCTGTTATATATATAAACAGCTAAAAGCACAGCTTCACTCTAAAGGTATCTAGGTAGCCCTAAGTGGAAAAGAAAAGCTCGAACCTTTTCTATTATAGTTCTTATAACTCGTTCAACAGAGCCTTAAGCTTTATAAGTGTACGGTGGCTTTATATTATGCTTTACGCCTACAAAGAGACGTTAAAAAGAGGCGTTATTGAATTCTTTTCCACTATCGGTATCTACTTCTTTAATAAAGAAGTGATATTTATTATTATTATTATTTTCCACCTAAGCTTTCCACTCTTTTATAGCTGTTATAACCGTCGTTTCAGACGTATCTAAGAGCAGTTATGCCCATAGAAACCGGGTGGAACGGTCTAGTATAAACAAAATCCAACGCTTCTTATTATAAGAAAGAGGTTCGATAGGACCGTAAAGATCTATATAAACCTTTTCTAAATAGGAAAAGTCCTTATATTTATTAACTAAATCTTTATTCGTAAGTATAATAGACTTGCTCTTCTTATAGGCATCACAGCTCTGTATTTTAGTTAACTCTTCGTTGGTTATATTATAATCTTTTTCAAGAGTATTAGTATAAAGACTTTTCAAGGCAACAGGGTTAATATAACCCATCCTGTTATGCCACAGCGTTGTGTTTTCAGTTATAGAGGTAGTCCTTCGACGGTTATTACGGTCTCTTTGTTTATAAAGCTCTTCTTAAGGTTAAAGAGGTTAAGGTTTCTTTATTATATTATTTCTTTATTAAGGTTTAACTAACCCCTTTCTTTGTTTATTTAGTTTCTTTGAAGCCTGTTCTTTAAACCTCTAAAACCTCTTTATTCTAGTTGAGTCTTAAGACTGTTCTTTAGGTAGAATACCTCTTTACAACAGTTTCTTTGTGTTTTTTCTAGTATTTATTATATTTATTTTCTGAGACTTAACCCCCCCGTACGATAGTGCCCGTGCTGTAGCCTAGTATAGCCCGTTATAAAGCAGAGCCGTTGTATAAAGAAAGAGGGGCTTTTTATTATTAAATAATAAGAGCTTTTTGTTTCTAGTAAGACCGCGAGCTTCACTATTAAGACGAGAGAGACTAATAATATTCGTGCCTATTTCCGGTATATAAAGGCACTCTTTTAAAAGCAGAAGCTTTCTAGTATCCCTGAATTTTATAACGCAGTCTCCTCCACCTTATATCTTTATTTCCTTTACCTAACCCTAACCAACAGTTCTCCTTTTAGAATTATAAGTAGAAAAGAGTCTTTTATTTATAATAACATGCGCCGTAGCCCCGCTATCGACACAGAAATTCAGATCCAATTTAATACTGTTTTCTGCTTGTATTTCATAAATCTTTTCCACTAACCAATCTATATTAAGGTTAGTATTATTTATATCTTTATTCTTAGAAGAGATAATAAATACCTGATCTATATCTATTAAATCCTGTGTAAAAGGATTAGGACGGTCTGGAAGAGGAAACGGAGGAGGGAGGACGTCTTTAAAAATAACGCCGGCCTCTTCGTTTTTATTATCGTCTTCCTATTCTTTTTCCTTTTCTTTTTTCTATAACTAATCTTACGGTTAATCCTGCGGTTAATTCTGTTAATCTATAATCATATTAACCGTAGCAGACTCGTCGTTCTCCTCCTCTAAAGACGTATCTAAGGCGTGCTATTCCTTTACCTTTAGTACGAGGTTTATTATACGTTTCTCTTTCCAAGAGAGACGCGTATTTCTACCTCCTTTCTTTTCCTTATCCTTTTAAGAGGACTAGGATTTATTTACCCTATTCTAGGTATTTTTCCTTAATCCCGAATTATCCTTTATTACCTAGTTCTTAGGTGCTTTTTCAGGATAAAGAAAGTAATAGTTAGTCGGCGTATAGCCAGGCTTCTTATAGTTCTTATAGAATAAACCCTTAGTTTTCTTCCACGGCTTCTTATTCTTCTATAACTTCAAACCTTATATAAGGAGGGTATTCGACGGCTAATTAACCTTTCTTAAAGCGTCTATTAATTCCGCTATTAATTTATCTAGTATATAACTAGTAATATCGTGACGGAGAGCTTAGGTTATTTACCCTACTATAGATTCGTACCTCTTGTCGAGACTATTAAGAATCCAGGCAAAGATCACCTTATCAGAAAAGGATACACCTCTTTAATTTAAGGTAAGCAGTCTCTCTTATATTTTATATAAATACGCTTCGAGATTAGGGAATTCAGAAGGCGAGAGGTTAAAGAAAGAAGTCAGGACGATATAGTCGGCCTAGAATCCCTTTGCTTTATATAAATCCTTTAGCTTTTCCTATACTTTTAAAGCTTTATTTATTCCTTAAACCTGGGTTAAGGGACCGTCTAAAAGAGCAGAGAGTATATCTCTAGCTGCCTTTAGAGACTCCTCCTTCTATTTTATAGAAGGATTTGCTAAAAGGGGCTTTATAACGTCTTTAATATATTTTCCTTTTACGGGCGAAGTAAGCGTGCATTCCCATAGTCCAGTTTTAATAGTCTATGCTGCCCTAGAGCTTCCGGACAGAAATTTCTTTGCTAGTCTCTTATTAAGCCATTTTTAAGCAGCAGAACGATATTTTTTATTATTTATTTAGGTTAAAATTAACTGGATTATTTAACGATTTGTTTTTATTATTTTTATTCGTTTTTCTTTATTCCTTTTTTCTTTATTACGTTATCGATAAAGGACAGAAATAAAGAATACTAAGCCAAAGGTCTGATTCTGATTAGCCTAGCTTCGAAAAGTGGATCCGAAAGTGGGTCTAAACGGTGAAGCTATTTATAGATCTCGCGGCATAAAGAAAAGCGATACTCGTATAAAGCGAATAACAGGATTTCCACGGGCGGACTTTTTGCTAAAAGCTTATATACTACGTTACGATATCCTGTTATTATAGGCAGCGCGGTAGATCAAGTGGCTCAATTATTATAGCTGTTGTTCGTGGATACATAATAGCTCTTGTGTTTAATCCACGTATTCGTTATTTTTCTTCCTTTTTTAAAAAGCCCTTCGTAAAATAAAGGAATAGTATATCCGATCGTGATAAAGAGTCTTATTCCGATCGTGTAGTTCTTCCGGAACAGGAACAAAGAGCTGGCCTCTTGGCACGACTCTTGGCGACCGTATTAGGAAGAAACAAAGAGCTTAAACCGTGGTATCGGAACGAACGGTTCGAATCGATTAGCTGTCTTCGGGAGATAAAGGGATTTCGTACGGTCGGAGATAAGGATCTGCGACCGGGGGAGGATAAAGAGATAGCCTAAAAAGGCAGGTGGCCTGAAAAGGCAGGGAGTCTTTTTGATATTTCGAGTGGAATAATAGGGTAGAAAAGAGTAGATTTGCTTCTTTGCTAACCCGGGCTTATAACCTTTTAATAAATTAGGCTACGAGTAGTAGGCTATACGCGCGGAAGAGAGGAATATCAAGCAAAAGCTATTAAATTCGTAGATCCGTAGGATTACTGCTTGTTTCACAAAACGTATATAAACGTGTGTGTGTGTAAAGAACTGACTTCTGGGATTTCTTCCTGGATCCGGGGCTGGCAAAAGACCCTGAAAGATTGGGTGGCGACTGTTACGTTAACAGCCTACGCGACGGTTATCACGCTACGTTATTTACTTAAGTAATAACTAAGATATCGTATTTACGATACCTAGTATATTTATATTATTATTACTTATTATAAGTATAATATTAATATATACTAATACTAAGACCGTAATAAAGATAATTAAGGAGAGGCTATAATAGTAACTCTAATAGTATAAAGATAATAGGGTCCAGCTAGACTATAATAAGGTTAAAGCGTAACTCTTCTCCCGCTAAAGGATTCCCTAGTACTTATATTAAACTGCCCCTATTCGACTATAAGGTTATAGTTACTTATACTGTTAACCTGTAGGGAGAGAAACTACTAGCCCCGATTAGGTGGCTCGGTATATATATAGATAAACGCCTCGACTTCCAGGACTATACAGAGATATAGATAAAGAAGGGACTTAAGGTCGCTAACTATATATAGGGCCTTATCGGAGCCACTCACGGACCGAACCTAGCTTTATTACGCTAAGCTACCCTAGTATATATCCTAACTATTACCCACTACGCAGCGGAGTTTAAATAGGAGGGACCCAGGGCCCTAGCCTAGGGCCGTCACGACGTTATCTATAAGAAATAGTGCTAGTCACCCCCTGGACACTTACCTAAAGAGACCCGTTATTCCGACTATACCACTTGGTTATTCCGACTATACTTCGGTCATGGACCCACAAATTTCCCGTTTCGGAATACCATCTTCTTCACACAAGTACGTACGAATATAATCATTATAATCATAGACCACTATAACGCTGTTTTTGAGCTTTTTATGTAGGAACCAATTCGACCCCTTAAGTTAATTAAAGGCAGTAGCAGATATAATCTTGATGACTCGGATTAAGGACTGTTGTTCTATATTATAGTTAAATGCCACTAATTAAGGCCACGTTACGGAATCCAGCTCCCTATCCATCTATTACTCGTACATCTAACTACTACCGCTATTACTGTTGTAATTGGCGGATAAGCTTATCCGTTCAATCGAAGCCGATTATAGTATCGATAGCTCCTCTGCCTCCACGGCCACGGCCACGCCCACGGTTATCACGACCGCCTTGTTGTTATGGTTATTATTATTATTGCTGCTGCTGCTGCTGTAATAAGGTAAACCTCGCCGCCACTTCTTCCTGCCGAGCCGCCGCCCGTTATTCCTCTAGTTCCTATTCGGAGGGCTCACGATCGACGGATTATAATCGTATATCCGTATTCCTTCGCGTGGTTATTTGCAGAGGCTAAAAGATCCACGAATTCTTCGTAGCCTAAGGTAAAGAAGATAGGCGGCAGGAGCGCTATCACGGCGTTAAACGGATTAATGGATTAATGGGTTAATAGATTAATCGATTGATTTAGATTGATGGATTCTACGATTAAAATTGACGATCGAACAGGAAGGCGGTGGGAGGAAAGTAGAAAGTTGTATTTGATTGGCTATAGATGTGGGTCCATGAACGAACTACAGTCGGAATAACCAAGTGGTACAGTCGGAATAACGGGTCTTTACCTAAATCTAAGATAATAACCCGAGTATAGATAATTATAATTAGAATTATACTCCTAGTCTAGAAAATAGTCACGGTGCTAGCCCTATTCCGGGAAATAGGAATCCATATAGCGGAAGACTACGCGGAGTATTTATAGTAAAGGTACATAACCCGAATCGCTAGACTTAAGAAGGACTACCCGGTAATATAAGTTATCTCCTCGATCACTTAAGGGGACGCAAGACGGACTAAGGCTCCGACACTGCGCTTAAGGGTATTATAGATAAAGGAACTAGTATATATAAGGCTGTTATAGTATTAACTAATATAGCCCCGCTTTACGGGACGGAGCTAGTAGGATAAGGTCCTGTTTAATAATAGGACTAAGGAAAAGGCTATAAAGACCTTCAATAAATAGGTTAATAAGCTAAGCCCGGAGTATACCCTAATATTTTTAGACAGGTTATAAAGAGACTAGAATATAACCTAGGCTTACTTAATATAGCGCGGCGGAAGAGAAATCACGTTTAGTCGCGGATATATTTGTAATATAATAGTTTTTAATAGGGAGGTAACCGGAGTAGCTAAGGGACCAGCTATAACGGTCCGCCTCCTTAGAATCGGAGGGATTATCTATTATATCAATAACTAAGTAATACTCAAGGGGCTCGTTAGTATAGCACCTAGATTATCGCGATAGGAGTTTCTATAATAATAACGCCTAATAACGATCTACTTAACCCACCTACGATAATTACCGGGGTATATAGGAATCCTAGGTAACGAACAGGTAGATAAGCTCTGTTTAAGCGAGGACGCCTAGGGGATTCTATTAGAAAATAAGGGGCCGACCTAGGCTAGGGTAAAAGCTATTATAATAGCCCGCTATAAGACTAGGCTTTAAGAATAGGATACTAAGTCCTAGCTATACTAGTATAGAGCGGCTATATAAATAAAGCTAGGGTTTAGTTAAAAAGAACTAAAAGAACTAACCCTCTCCCGAAAGACCCTAATACGCCTTATTTAAGTAAGAATAGAATATAAGGGCTCTAAAGAATACTATTAAAGCTTTTACCATAATAGTTATATAGCCTACTATAGCTATAGCTACACGAAGACCCAGGAGTATTTAGCCTATTACCGTAAGGTTAGAAACTCCCGTAGATAGCTGAACGAACTCTGGTAGTACGAAGGCGGGAAGAAAACTCGCCGCTTTAACCCCTAAGAGACCCTTATAGAGATCCTAATAAATAGTACGGCCTTGGCCGCGCTAGCGAATATAACGGGCTTCCTTAATAGGATCTACCCGATTTCTTTAAATAAAAGGAATACCCGTTACAAAGTGGATAATAGATAGTGGATAATAGGATAACTATAGGTATATAGACCCCTAAGGGTATATCGTAAGATATAAGTACTTTCTTTTATCTTATATACTTTCTTGAATAATATAGTATAGATATTGTTAGTTATTATAGTTTAGGAGGTATAGAGTTAAGTGGTTAGTATTAGATAGACTAGGTATAGATATATAGATATTATACTACCCGATATCCCGACAACGTAACACGGCACTAGTTTTCACTGGCCACCGCTAAGGCGTTAAATAGAAACATATATACACACACACACCGTGTAGGTTATATCTGGTCTTAAATACAGGACTAAATATAATAAAGCCCCGATTTTCTATTAGTATTTATTTATATTATTAGTTAATGCTTATTCAGGATTTAGCACTAGGACCTTCTTTGTATATACGGGGTATTAACCCTTTTTAGACTTCCCTTATTATACCTTCTGAGTAGTTTATTAGTATAAGGTAGTTGGTTTATGGATAGAGTCTTGTTTTCTTTATTTATATTTATTATATAACCTAGAAAGGTATTTATTTTACTTAAATCTTTAAGTATAATATTTTTAGATATCTGGTTAAAGAAATAATCTGAAGTGTTCTTAGAAGGGCTTAGAGCCACGATATGGTTAACGTGGTATCAAAGAATAGCTTGTTCTTCTATTCTTTTACTATTATTTTTATTATATTTATATCTATAAAAAGTAATAAGTCCGTTATTGTATTCAGAGACACGGCAACCTAGCTTGGATAATGTCTTAACTAGGTAGTTATATCAGAGACTAGGACTTTATTATGACCGGTACAAAGCTTTATTAAGCTTGTAAAGTATTATATTAATATTATTATTATTATTTTGCAAACCGTTTTGTTTCTCAAAGCCTATAGGTTATATAGTATAGTGTAGTGTATCTATATCGGTATAAAGGAACACTTTTTTAACGTGGAACTGCCTGAATTTTGAGCCGTGTGAGACGCCGAGTATTAGAGCTTGTTTATAGCTTTCTGGCGGGCAGGCTATTGAAAAGGTTTCTAGATAATTAAGACCTAGAACCTGATTAAACCCCTAAATAAGCCACCGAGCTTTATATTGAATAGCGTCGCCAGAGCTATTATATTCTATCTAAAAGACCCTACGGCCTCCTAGTACGTGATAGTCTTCTTGTATTTTCTTATAATTATTAGATGTGTTTTTTATAGTTATTAAATCTCAGGTCTTTCTTATTTCGAGTTCTGTTATTTCTGCTACCGTCGCGTCTAACTATTTCTCTTTATCTAGGCAGTTTATAGCGTGTTATAGGTAGCTGGTTCCTTAAGAGAATTTATAGTTAAAAGAAATAGCGAATGTTCTTAAAACTATAGGATGCTAAGTATAGTATCTTTTATAAGATATAGTAAGTGCGCACTATTATTATAGGATATTAAATCCTCATTGTCCGGTTTTAATGGGTATAAAGATAGTTAGACTTTCAGCCTAGTACTTTGGCCTTTATTATTAGCCCGGCGATGGTTTATATTATTATTATTATTATTATTATTATTATTAATAGATAGAATGTTATAGCCCACTGCCCGTAGACTGTTTTATCTATTATTATTACCGTCTTCTTTAGGTTAAATAGACTTAACACAACGTTTCAGAACACCTAAAAGAATATGTTATAAAAATTAACCGGTATTTTCACTAAAAGTGATGCCTTTATTATACTTCACGCGTTAATAAGGCCTGTAGTTAGAAACCTGGTGTCTATATATATGTGTGTTTCTATTTAACGCCTTAGCAGTAGCTAATAAAAACTAGTACCGTGTCCCGCTATTAGGATATCGGCCGGTATAATATCTATAATTTCTACTGAGGCCGCATATTACTAATCGCTTAACTCTATACCTCCTAAACTATAATAACTAATAATAACAATACTATATTATTAAAGAAAGTATATAAAAAAAAGAAAGTGCCTGTATCTCGTTATATACCCTCGGGGGTCTATATACTTATAGTTATCCTACTATCTATTATCTACTATCCACCTTTTAGCTAGTATTCCTTTTATTAGAAGGAATTAAGTAGATCCTATTAAGGAAGCCTGTTACATCCGCTAGCGCGGCTAAGGTCGTGCTATTTATTAGGATCTTTATAAGGGTGTCCTAGGGGTTAAAGCGGCGAGTCTTCCTCCTTTCTTCGTAGTGCTAAAGTTTGTTTAGCTATCTACGGGAGTTTCTAACCTTACGGTAATAGGCGAACGACTCCTAAGTCTTTATATCGCTATAGCTATAATAGGCTATATAGCTATTATAATAAAACCTTTAATAGTATTCTTTAAAGTCTCTATATCTTATTCTTACTTAAAAGGGCGTATTAGGGTTTTTTAGGGGAGGGTTAGTATTAAGTATATGATCGCGAAGAGTAAAGAGATAATCAGGATAAAGGCACTTAGTGGTCAGGACATGATCGCACTTAAGTTAGAAGGTAGGGGGTGTCGAAGAGTTAAATTAATCGTAGGCCTTTTTATCCTAAGGGCGGCTATCTATCCTTTCTTATATATATGCTAGTCAGCTTTAGTCTAGCAGGAGATTCTATTCTGCCTATTCGATTATTATCTATTAGCTTATAGCGATAAACCCGACTTATGCCTAGGTACTGACTATATTATAGCTAGCCTTAAGTTAGGTCCCGGACCGGATACTCTATAGTCCTTTATAACTCGCACCGGTTTATAATCTTATCGTGACTTATAACTATCCGGTACTTAGGTACCAGAGGTCTAGTACAGCGAGTAAGCAAAAGTAATGAGTAGGCGACCCATATCCAAAATGTTATCACCAGAACCTTATTTTAACCCTTCGGATACGAATACAAATAACTTTACAAATACTACTTCTAGAAATACGAAAACATCAGATTTATAAAGGGGAATGGCCGTATAAAAGGAATATGTAGTTATATCTTTTTAATACTTTGTATACCACGCCCCAGCCACGATACAAGCCGTAACCCTCTATGGCATCGACTTACATAGAGCCTATAAAAGCTCCTCTTTAAATTCGTCCTACGCCTTTATCGCGGCCTTATATAGTAACGCGTGTCATTCTATTATAAAGCCTACTTATAAAAGGCTAGGATACCGTAAATAGATCCTCTTTTTTAGTAGTTTCTATAGGTTTTTAATCAGGTTAAGATTGGGCGAATACGGCTGCTAATCTATCACGACCACCTTGTTCTATTAAGCCCACGGCCGTAGCTAGTTTTAAACGAGGTGCGGCTTATATATGGCACCGTTATCTTAAACGAATACACTACCCGGTCGTATATAGTAGGAAGCGCCTCTTTAAGGGTATCTAATATAAGAGCCGCCGTAACGCCTTTACGCGGCGTAGAAGGGTCGCCGTAAAGGGGAATTAAATCAGTGCGCCTATAATACGAAAAGGCACCCTAGAATATCTACGAATATCGTGATAGCTTATTACGAGGCTAGATAATATTCCCCTAAAGTCTCTTTCCCTATGAATGATTAGTAAACGTATAATATATTAATAAAGTTAATATATAGAACGGTAGAAAACCTATTTCTGCCTCTCGCTATCTCCGGGCGCGACTATAGTTTTATCCAAAAAGATAACCTGTTTCCACCACTCTATGGACTTAGAGGCGTGACGAAGGCACCACTCTAAACGTATTTTCGCGTTCCCGGGCGTAGGGTCGGCCGGCGTCGCGCGCGGTAGTAAAGGAAGCCCTCGGAACAAAGGTATCATAAAAGAGTCGATTTTGAATAAGGAAGGCCTAGCTTAGTACGTAACTGCTTAGGTAATATAAAAGCATTAGTAGTAATAGAATGTATAATACGTTTTTTTATGCGTATTAAGGGCCTACGGACGACTAGACCGTGGCTTTAATTAAGCTAATATCTATATTTCGTAGCGGCGCGCGATACCCTATATAGACCCTAGCGATATATCGAATTTAATCGCGATCTCCTTCTGAGTGAGGCCACTATGATAGGCGTGCGCAATCAGGCTCCGTTTATAAGGCGAATGCTTAACGCGCGGCGTAATTAGGGGCATTTTCTGATTTTTGACGAATTTTTGAAGTTAAAGGGTTAATGGTGTTAAAGGAGGGAAAACGCGTTGTGACGCGTTGGTGGGGTAAATTTCATCGTTAGTTTTGATTACCCACTGTACCTAATAGGGCGCTCCGTCTTTATAGTTTCCGTCCCGGAAACCTTAATACTAATCTAATATTCCTATATCTTCCTCCGCCCTGACATTCCCTTATATCCTCTTTACCCCCGATCCGCCTAATAACTCTATTAGAATTTTAGCCTGATCTACCCGTTATATGCCTCCTTTTAATCACTTATTCCGGAATATCGTCCTTTATAATAACCCTATTCTAGTCGTAATATAACCCTTTACTAACTACTTTATTATTCCAAATCTTTTTAGTAAGGCCACCAGGCGATTACCTTTACTATAATACCAGGGTAATCGTTCCCTTTAGTTATATGGTTACCTTTATTATTCCTTCTATATAAGTAAAATAGGACATTAGTCCTACTTAACTTTATAGATATCCTATTCTATTTTTGCTATAATCCTATTCCTATTGTTTTCCCCTTTTTACCCTATCTAATTAATTTTATTGGTTTAGATACTAAGCTTTTATAAGTGATCACGCACTATTCCGCGATAAAGCTAGGCCTAGTCGACGATAGCTTTAGGTAATCCGTTCTTCCTATCTATTTATATCGCGTCTCCTTACTAACCTCTATTTCTTTAATATAATCTCGCTTTCCTTTATAACTATCCTAAGTTTCGTTTTATTATAAGTTCCTCCTATATCGTTTAAGACGTAGTTAGAGTATAAGCTAACTATTATTATAGCGTTATCTATTTATTATAGCTTCTAAGAGTAATAAGAAATATACCGCTAATAGTAGTAGTAGTATAGCTAGAACTCCTAATAAGCGTTAAAAGAAGACCGCCGCCGCTAACGCCCCGGCTATTAACGCCGCTACCCCTGGTATAGCTAAGCTTAATAATATAGGCGAAGGTAAGGCCCTATAAGCGCCGCGCCTACGGTGCGCTAGCCACTTAGCCGATTTAGATTTAAAGGATATAGGTCTTATCTTATACGAGTCATGCTAGGATAACGCTAATATATATCCTATAATTAGCCAATATTTAATTCCTTTTTTATATACCTATTTAGAGAAATCGGCGAAATACTATTATTACTAGGTTAACGGTAGTTATTCCTGCCTTAATATAGGCTTATACTCCCTTTACTATAGACCGCTCCGTGGTCTATTTAATACTAACCGTTAACTAGTTATTAATAGCGGGTAAAGCTATCGATAAAGCTTTATAGAATATCCTAGAGGCCGTTAAGGTTCAGCCTGGCGGGTTTAATAAAGCCCGTGTTATAAGTATACCCTATCCTATATCTAATCACGTATTAACGGTTATAATAAGAAGCTACGCTTTAAGCTTAGTGAATCTTAAAGGTTAGCCTCGGTAAGTATAAGGCGGAGGCTACCAATGGTTCCGGTAAGGGTGCGCGGGCTAAGCGGCGCGATGATAAGGAGATTACCGCCGCTAAGCAGGATACCCTAGACCGGGCCGCGGCCTTATTAAAGCAGATATCGGCCTCCCTAAAGGCTTAGAAAGACATTCCCGACCTACTAAAGTAGTTCCTAGGGGTTTAGGGTGGTATTACTATTATAGGATCGGTTACTAGTCCTATTATAAATAATAATACCAGGGTAATACTCCCTAACCCAGGTATCGGTAACGGCGTTTATAGTACGCCTACTCTATAGCCGTTATCTAACTAAAAGAAGGGTAAGGCTAAGACAAAGGCCGTTTTTATTTTAGTTGAGGATAATACTATAATTTATAATAATAAAGATAAGGGTAAAGATACCCCCTTATTTACTATACCGACTCCTCCTCCTCTCCCTCTTACCGCCGATACGCCGGAGTAGGCGCGTAATACCGACCTATAACAGGGCCTTTTATCCCTAGGTAACGATTAATCTGCTATTTTTGTTTTTTTTTAAAGAGGGAATTTTATTCCTTTTTTCTAATAAAAAATCCTTTGAAGACACTCCGTGTATCCTTACTTTACTATTATATCGTCCCGATCTAGTCCCCGTCGTATCGTAGTTATTACTAGAATGTATATAATATATCTATTAATTAGCCCCGCCGGTATATTCCTTATAGATTCCTAGGTATTATCCTTATAGCCTTATCCTCCCTACTTAATAAGATATTCGCGTCGCTTACCTTAGTAGCGACAGGCTATAATAGCTTTTACCTTATATTCGTTATCCTCTTATAGTTTAACGGTGACCTTTCACGTTTCGGGTAATAATCCGTTATAAGACTTTTATAGCTCGAGTAATAAAATAAGGAACACGTTATATATCTTTATACTAGCGGGTAGCTTAAACCTATAAGCTAGTCCGTGGCTACTTATTACCCCCGTAATCGTATGGGGTCCGATATATATATCGCTTAGCTTATAGGATAGCCGGCGTTACTTTAGGTTTTCTATAGACAGTAGGATATAGTTATTTATCTTAAATCGTTAAGCTATACGTCCACGATTATAATAATATTTATATATCCCCTAAGCCCTCTAAATGAGTTTAGCGAGGGTCTTATAATCGGCAATAAGTTAGGCAGTATACCGCTCCGTTTTTATAGAGCGGACTTCGCTAGCTTAGTATGACTTTACTTTATTAAGCCCCCTCGGGTTCTAGCCTATTAGTGCCTCCGCGGGGGTTATTTTCGTAGCTGAATACCACGCTATATTATGTATAAACTTAGCTAGTCCTAATTTCTCTACCTAGTCGTCTTACTATAACGTGTAATAAGCTCGTAGATAATATTCTGAGTTCTGGTTTTATTATTCCGTTTATCCGTCCGTTTATAGATACTAGGCACTGGATAGGCAGCGATCCGTGCTTAGGCGCTAATAAAAAGCTGCCTAGAAGTGACTAGTAAAAAGGGCCCCTCTATCTAATATAATGTTATCTAGGAGGCCGAACCGGCGGAAAACGTATATCTATAACGTGTCAGTGAGTCCAGGCGCTATTAGACTATTATTTATCGGAATATATATTACGTACTTAGTTAGATAGCAGACTATAACTAGAATTATATCCTTTTTATAGCCTGCCCCTGTTATAGGCGGTAGACTAGTAATAAAATTAATTAAAATCTCTAAAAATAGATATTCGGGAATAGGAAGACTTACTAGCTCGCTATATAGCTTATAATACCTAGATATAGTACGCTGGTATACTAGATAAGTAGGGACGAACTCCTGAATATCCTTAGATATATAATTCTAAAAGTAATAGCTAAAGATCTGTTAAACGGTCCTTTTAATCCTATAATAACTAGCTATCGAAGTATCGTGAAATACTTATAGCTGCCTAGACCCGAATAATGAAGTATAAAAACCTTGCCTCAGAAATATAGAATACCTTACTTATCCCGTGACTAGGGGCTAGCCCTTCGCCGGTTATTATTAGTTTCTCGCTAATTTATATAAACCGGGTCTTTAGCCTAAGCCTCGATAATTTCTTTATATAATATAGGCGAGTCGGGATTAGCGACCGCTCCTAGGGTGATTAGTCCTAGGATAAACCTTCTTAAAAACGCTTCCGCGGCCTTAGTATATTCGGAGGTAACTTCAGAGTAATTCGGGGTATACTATAGCTTCGGCGAGAGGCTATTGGCTAGGTTTAATATACCCGGCTAGTGCTGAATTTCGAAATTATAGGCCGTAATCTCTTTAAGCCAACGCGTATACTACGCCTTTAACTTTAGCTTATCTATTAAGTATCAGTAATTTAGGTAGTCGGTAAGGACTAATATAAGAGTCTAGCTATAAGCTATATAGTGTCTCTAGGTATAGAATAATTCAATAATTGCTATTAGCTCCTAATTAGGCGTATTATAGTTAAGTTCGGGTCTATATAGTTTCCGGGATATAAATATAATAAGGCGCTATATTCTATCTTCGAGCTAG
Source organism: Sodiomyces alcalophilus JCM 7366 (assembly GCF_042370955.1). NCBI lineage: Eukaryota > Fungi > Ascomycota > Sordariomycetes > Glomerellales > Plectosphaerellaceae > Sodiomyces > Sodiomyces alcalophilus. The sequence goes on from NW_027263532.1 coordinate 8,791,257, forward strand.
CTAGTAACTACGCCGATTATAAACTCCGACGCGTCGGGCTTAATATATATAGGCAATATAGGGTCAAAATACCGAAGGACAGGTACCTTTACGAAAAGCCTCTTTATTTTATTTAATACTACCTTAGCCTTTAGTCCGAAAACGATAATCCCGGGGTTCCCCCCCCTTAGTTAGTATTACGAAAGGAAAGTCCGTGGACTTTAGTTAACGAAAGGATATCATAGAAAAGGCTCGATAGCTTAGTATCGGAGAGAAATCGCATTATATTCGTTAACCAAGCGCTGACTTTAAACCGAGACTTTAACTTAAGTGATTAAACTGTATCCCTTAACGTGCATATAAGACAGCTTCGGATCGCTGGTCCGTGCGCGGCTATCGGTCCGACTATATACTAGCGGCTCTGTGATTATCTCGTTACACTACCCCCCCTCTAGCGAGTGTGGTCCCGTAGACTCGTGGTATTATAATACCTTTAATTACCTGTTTATCGCGATTAATTACCTGTATCTAGTTCTATACGAGCCCTAGTTAAAAACCAATAGGAAAAAGGAGTAGCCGCTCCTTTATTTACTTTAGCTTTATATCGCCGACTATATACCGCGTGATTTATCCGAATATTACTACAGAAACTCCGCGATACTTATTATTATTACCTATAGTTATCTAAGCTTTCGCAGATATTATAGCTAGCCTTAGGCAACCGGTCGGCGACGAGTATATAGTCCCTTTGCGTAGTTCTCCTCGTAGTATTTCGACCTTCCTTCTATAACCATCTTTTATTATCATAATCGCCGATCGTAGAGCGATATTTCCTATTTACTATTCTATTAATTACTATTATCTTATATCGTCCATTGGCCGTTCGTTTATTACATCGGATACTTCTTTACAGGTAGTTATCACTATAAGCGAGAGGCTCTTTAATATCGCTTAGGGATAGTTCGGCGTTATTATAGATAAGGCGCCTTACTAGCCTTATATTACTTATTTAAGTAGCTATATCGAGGTTAAATACCTCGACAAATCTAATAGCCGTGTAGGCGCTAGTCGCTATATCACTTATGCTTATGACTAATAATAATATAGCGCCGTATATTCGATAATCTTTCGGCGCTTCGTATTTCTCTAGCTAATTTTTTTTTATTAGATTCCGGAGTTTTTAATAAGCGCAGCTTAGCTGTTTTAGAATTATAGTAAGCGTATACTCGATAAAAACAACGATTTAACGCCAATCTAGCAGTAGCTTGCTCGCGTACATATCTTTAATACCTATAAATAGTTCAGGGCGGTTATCCTATATAGCGATCGCGAGCTTCCCGTCGAAGCTATAAGTTTTTTTTTCTCTAGGCGTCCGGCGACGGTATACTAATTATTAATAGAATCAGTAGCTTCTTCTAAATAAGGTTACCTCCCTGCGTTTAGTTATAATGTTAAAGTTTATATACTGCTAAAGTCCTCTTAGACTAGATTCGCCCTCCCCGCGAAGATGATTTACGGGATATCACGTCCTTTTAGTATTACCTCGCCGATTTACGTGCTATATATCGTCGCCCCTACCCCGAAAAGGATAATGAGGAGGGTATTAAGGTCTTCCTAGCCGTGCCTAATCTCGCCGCCCTATTAGCGGCTATCGATAAGCCTCGCCGCCCTCTTCTTAGACGTTATTTTACCGGCTATTTAGCGACTTCTCGTTATAGTTATACTCCCCGTGGCGGTCCTTCCGTTAGTTAGCCCGCCGCTAAGCCCACGCTATTTAATAAGCCTGCTTATACTTCCTATCGCCGCGCCTCCGCCGCCTCGTCCGCCGCTAATAATAACGATAAGGATAAAACCGCGGTCCCCGGACCTTTCCGGCCTAACCGTCATCGCCGTTTGTTCGGCGCCACTTCCGGCGCAGAAACCAATTTCTATAGCTTTAGTGATTAATTTCGTTACCTCGTCCGCCGAGTATTCGCCGATAATAAGCGCCTAAAATAGCGTTAAACTTTATACTAATAGGTTAGGACTTTAGGACTAATCGGGGCTTAACCCCGTTTATTTAGTTACTAATAAGGAAAGGTTATTATAACCTACAAAGAAAGTTCTTATTTTTTATATCCGATAACCCTTTAACGCCTTATACCATCTCGTAATCATCCTACTCTTTATATATATACTTTCTATAATTCTAGTACCTTTTCCGGATCCCTAGAGCGTTTTCTAGGTAGTCCTCTAGTTCCTAGGTATTATACTCTACTGACTAGCCCCCCCACGTTATAAGATAGAACGTCTTGCCTTATTCTTCTTTATAACTAACAATATCTTCTACCTCCTAATGATTTTACTCCTCCTCTAAAAGCGGGAGATCTTTCGCCGATAGCTTTATAACTACTCGGTCTTTCCACGGTTCTAATAAGGATACCGGGAATATATCGTGTATCCTTATATATTATACCGGAAGGCGAACCCTATACGCTTACTTACCGATCCTTTTAGTTACCTATATCCGAATATATTACGGTGCTAGCTTTAACCCTTACCGGAATCGGAAGTTCTTTATAGATACTTTAACTATATCGCTCACCTTATACTAATACGGTTAGTGGCGCTTATTATAATACTAAGCCTGGTACTCTATAGCACACGCCTAGTAATTATAGACCTTCCGCCGAACCTCCGCTAGCTTCTTAATATATTCCCCAACATCTTATAGCCCTATACCCGGGTATCGTCCCTAAGGCGAATATACTCTACTATACATAGATAATACCCGTATAATGCTTTAAACGGCGAGATACTAAGCGAGGAATACTCGCTATTATTATAAGCGAACCCTGCCTTTAATAACTAAATAGGCTATTACGTTATTATATTATTAGCGATTATTTATAGGGTACTTAATTAATAGCTAATATATTCGTTCCGTCCAATTATTTATCTATAGGTAGTATATAATAGATGATCGCCAAGCATTCGCCTACTCGCGGTAAAACTCTATTTAAAACTAATTAATAAATAGCTTATCCTAGTCTATTACTATCCCCTCTAGGCTGCCGAATCGGCACTTAATCTCCCTATATAATAGCGCCGCTAGCTAGGGTGCTATTAGGTCCTTTTATATAGGGATAAATAAAGCGTATTTTATATACCGGTTAACGACTATTAGGATAGCGTTATACATTTAACCGTTAGTCCCTTTTATAGGCGGTAGACCCGTAATAAAATCTATACTAATCTCTTTGAATAGATACATAGGTAATAGCAGCGTTTATAACTAACTATATAGCTTATATCGCGGTACCTATACCCCTTAACACGCCGAATATACGGCGACGTAATCGCGAATATCCGCTACTAAGTCCACCTAGTAGAACCTTCTTAAAATCAGCTCGAGCATCTTATTTACTCCTATATACCCCGCCCTAGGCTTATTATAGTGTTATCGTAGGACCTCCGCCCTTAGAGAGTCCTATATAGGTAGTACTAACCGTCCCTTAAATAATAGTATATCCTTTTCTATAAGAGAGTACCCCGCTTTTTTTCCGGTCCCTTAGTAAATATTCTTAATTAAGGATATATAATCCGGGTTAATAGTCTATAGCCTTTTAATTAAATCTTTTAGTTCCTCGCTAATAGTATACTAACTTACTATTCTATTCCTGGCTAGCTCTCTGACTATAGAATATAGGATATACTAGTCCAGTATTATAGTAACCCTAGCCTTAGCCTCGGGTAACGGCGATATCTTATCGGCGACCCTTTATTAGGTAGTCACCCCACGCCCCATATCTTATATTCGGGAGCGGGTAATAATAGCGATAATAACACGCCGGGTACTATTAATTAGACGTAGGGCTTATAGCCCTTTTCCGTCGTTATCACTTAAGCTAGGTAGGGCCTCCTCCTATAGAGTCTATGCCCGCTTACGCTTATTAGGCCTATATTCGGATAGCGTTACCTAACTAGCTTAAACGTATATAATCTTTACCGCGCTATTTATTAGAGTAATATAGATACTCGCGATCTATTAATAAATACTTATTAGGAGGTCGCTAACTAGTTATAATGTTTATAATAAGGTAGGAAGTATATTATTATATAGCGTCTTATCTATTATATAATTATCAGGGACATTCCATTTAAGGGAATCGGGTAGGACTTAGAGGCGTTAAGGAATGCGTTAAGAACCCGGAACCGGCCCTAAGGTTAACCCTAGGGATATTTAGGACCGAGTTATGTTTTAGGATCGTTAAGCTGGCCTAAGACCTATGGTCTTAGAGCCTCAGGTTATTATATATCGATCCTAGGGAGGCTAGTCACTAGTCCTTAAGTAGGGTGTTTCCCGTTAAGTCCTGAGTTAAAGGGGCTTAACGAATAATCTTATAATCATTCCCCCTAAGGTTAGCTTCGTGACCTGTTCTTATTATAGTCTTAACGACTCTCTCTACTCCTTATATAAAACCTATAATATTTTATTCGTTCTAACCGTTTACGGGTATAATAACCGTTAAGAGTTCGAAATACTACTTATTTTTTAAATCCTACCACTACCCCTAACTAGTACCTAAGATACCCCTTAAGCGCACCACTATTATTCGTACCCGGGATACTTCCCCCGCTATTAAAGGAGCTAAAGCCGGGCTATTAGGCGCCGATCACGAGTAATCCCTTACGCCTAAGTTAAAGGATAAAGATAGTAACCCCGAATTCGAGATTCGCGGATAAGCTAACCTAAACGCTTATAATCCTATAATAGGACCACTACTCGACTAAGGGACCCCCTAAGTTATCCGGATAGGACCCTAATTCGATATTAAAGACCTTAAGAGCCGCCCCCCCGGCACTCTATTATCGGCGGAACTCGATTTCCTAATTAAACACTATAAGGACCGCCGAGCCCGTAAAAAAAAGGAGAAGCGCCTTTTTACCCTTTAATAAAGGAAGGACCCCGATACCTCTAAGCGTGTTCCTAAAGGGGACTCCCGTAAAAGCTAGTATAAGGTCCCGTAAAAGCTCCCCGAATAGGACGGGTAGTTCTATAACTAGTTCTAAACGTTTATCGAAGAAATCGAGGAGCGCTTTATATTCGATAAGGTTAAGCCGTTTAAAACAGAGAAGATCTATTTTACCCCTACCCTGCTACTAAAAATTATAAAATCCTAATAGCGTGCCTATTATAGGCGCGTCTATAAGAAGACTAGAGGTGCTACCTAGGAGGACCTTAAGACCTTCCTAACCGAGTAGTTAGTCGATAATAAAACCCGTAAAATATTTATAACTAAGAAGCTATTCTTAGACTAGACTATATAAAAACCTAATTAGACCTACGCTAAGTTTATTAATAGGCTAGACTTATTATTTAATAAGGTATCCCTACCCTTCCCCGATAAGTGGCGTATATAGTTAATCTTAATAAAGCTTAATAAGCCGCTACGTAACTAGATTATAGCCGCCGGTATCCCCACCGATAATAAGGCGTTAGGTATTATAGCCCGATAAGCAGAGATTACTCTTTTATATAAGAATAAAAAAGAGACGCCCCGGAATAATCGCCTAAGGCAGCCCCGCGGTAAGAAGCGTGGGCGTAATAAGGCCCCTAATAGGGCCCGTACTATAACTATTCGGCCCTCTATACCTCCCTAAGGTTTTATAGAATTAATTAAAGTAGACGACACGGAAGCCCCCGGGCCTCCTAAAAGGCGTAATAATAGCGGCGTTATATACTTTAGCTATAATAAAAAGGGTTATTACCGGAATAAATACCTAAAGGAGCCCTCTAAGTTAGGTTAGTTATTAGGATACTCTAATAGTTAGAACCCGAATAACCTACCGGTTAATATAAGGCACCCCGTTATTAGATAGGCTTAGGCCTAGGAAGGGCCGCCGTCTTAGCCGTTCTTTGCTAGTAAGGGCGCGATTAAGGCGAAGTTAGAGTTACGGTTAAGCGGCGGATAGGGCCGCCGGAGCGCTAAGCTTAATAGTGGCGCCGAGGTTAATCTAATCGACTAAAAAGCCCTGCCTCCTAACCATAGTCCCCTAGGACTACTAAAGCGACTTAGATAGGTTATCCCTAGGGTTAACGTATAGTTTATTAGGTCCTTTAAGATATATATTAAGGTTATGGATACTTAGGACCGGACCCGGATATATCCGATTAAGTTTAAGGTGCTAGATATAGACCCTGATAGGTCCTAAGTTATCCTCGGTATACCCTAGTTAGTGGAATATAACCCTATTACCTTTTTCCGGTCCGGCGAATAGATATATCGACTCTAGTAAGAAGACCTTCGAGGCGTCCCGGGTCGAAGAGAGTTAAAAAAGGCGAAGGAGTATGTATAGCTTATTATCCGCCTTATAAAGTCCGGTGCCCCCCGTATCGGCTAAGTTATTAGTATAAAGTGGAATACTACTAAGGATAAAAAGTACACGTTACCTAATAGTCCTTTAATCCCTATTATCTAATTAGACCCGTTATAACCTATACCCCCTATACCCTCTAACCCGACCTAACTAAATAACGGGATCCTGGAATATCTTAATCCTAGGCCGTATTAAGAGTTACTAAATAAGGACGAGTTAGGGAACGTTATCCCCGAGCACTATTAAGAGTTTTTAGACGTTTTCGACGTTATAAAGGCCGGCCGTCTACCCGCCTATTAGCGTTAGGATCACGTAATTAAGATAAAGGAAGGTAAGTCACCCCTATTCGGCCTTATTTACCCCCTAGCCGAGTAAGAACTAGCTATCCTATAAGAATATATTAAGGAGGCTATAGTTAAAGGGTGGATTCGACTATTAATAAGCTCCGCGGGCGCCCTGATCCTATTTATACTAAAAAAGGGTGGATAGCTACGTTTATATATAGACTATTAAGGTCTTAATAAGGTTACCCGTAAAGACCGAACCCCGCTCCCCCTAATATATAAGATCCTTAACCGCCTCGCGTCCTCCACGGTTTATACTAAGTTAGACCTTAAGGATACCTACTATCGCTTAAGAATTCGAGAAGGGGATAAGTAGAAAACGGCTTTTAGAACTAAGTACGGATACTTTAAGTACTTAGTAATACCCTTTAGTCTATATAATACCCCCGCTAGTTTTTAGCGTTATATTAATAAAGCCTTAAAGGGTCTTATCGACACTATCTACGTTATATATCTAGACGATATCCTGATCTATAACAAGGACCTTAGTACCTATCGCGTATATATTAAGGAGATCCTTATACACCTAAGGGAATAGTCCCTATTCGTAAACCCTTAGAAATACGTGTTCGAGATATAAGAGGTCGAGTTCTTAGGCTTTATATACAGCCCTAATAGGGTCTTTATAGACCCGAAGAGGGTTAAGGCTATTAAGGATTAGGAGGAACCCACTTCCGTTAAGAAGATTTAGGTCTTCCTAGGTTTTACCGGTTTTTACCGACGTTATATCGAAGGCTACTTTAAGGTCGCTACCCCTTTACGGACCTATTAAGGTTAGGGGGTAGACTAGGTATATTCTAGTTAAGGGATATAAAGAGGGCCGCTTTTAAGAAGTTATAATCGTTATTCTAGTCGGTACCTGTGCTATAGTATTTTAACCTAGCCCTACCTATTCGTATAAAACCCGACGCGTCTAACTTCGTACTAGGCGCTATAATCAGCTAGTATAAGGACCGAACCTAGCGACCCGTGGCGTTCCTATCTAGGAAGCTAAGGGGACCCGAACTAAACTATCCGACGCTAGATACTAAGTTAATAGCGATTATCGAAGTATTCCGGTAATAACGCTATTATTTAGCGTATAGTTAGACCCTAGTAGAGGTGCTAACTAACCACTTAAACCACCGGTATCTACTAAATAAGCCTTGAATTAAACCTTAACACGCCTATTAGCTAGAGGAGCTATTAAGCTTTGATTTTAAGATTCGTTACCGCCCGGGCGTTTAGAACCCCGTAGATAAGCTCTTATAGAAGCCGTAGCTTATTATAGATTAGGCAGATCTTAAAGCGGAGCGGTAGAAGCCCGTTAAGGGATTCACTAAGAAGTTCGTTATTAGCCTTATAAGGGCCCGAGGTGTACCTAAGGCCTCGGGTATATCTAGCCTAAAGGATAACATTATCTTTGCCTAGAAGGACGATCCCTTTTATATCTCCTTAGTATCAAAGGATAACTTAACGGACCTATAGTCCTATAATAGTTAAGGTATAGTCTACTTTAGGGACCGTCTCTTTATACCGAACCAGTTAGGTTTACGCGATAAGGTCTTCCAGGTATTTTATAGCGCGCCTACTATAGGCCACTATAGGTTAGGTTAGACGATTAAGAGGATTTCCGAGTCCTACTACTAGGAATACCTCTCGCGAGACGTTAAGAAGTTTATGCCTATGTATAGTATCTATTAAAGGACTAAGCCGCGCTAGTATAAGCCCTTTAGGTACCTGGCACCTCTGCCTATACCCGAATAGCTGTTCTAAAAGATCTTAATAGACTTTATAATAGGCCTCCCCCCTATAGCCTTATAGGGAAAGAAAAGGGATTCTATCTTAGGTATAGTATGTTAATATACTAAGTACGCGATCTATATCCCCTATAGCAGCTCTTTAATAGCTAAGGGTCTTATTAGTATCCTATAGGTGCACGTTTTTAGTATTTATAGCCTATCTAATAGCATCGTTTCGGACTAAGGGTCCCTATTTACTAGTAAGTTCTAGACTACCCTATATAGCCTCCTAAGCGTTAAGCGGCGGTTATTAACCGTGTTCCACCCCTAGACGGATAGCTAGATAGAATAATAGAACCAGAACTTAAAGCACTTTCTACGGGTATTCGGTGCCCTATAACAGGACGACTAGGTTAACTAGCTACCCCTAGCCTAGTTTACTTATAACACCGTATAGTATTTAGCTATCCAGTAAACCCCTTTTATTACGCTAATAGGTTTTAACCTACGCGGATTATACGATATATAGATATATAAGTCAGGTAAGGTTCGTGCCGCTATAGCCGAGTAAAGGGTAAAGCACCTTATATCGAATCGCAGGGCTATAAAGGTCCTTATTAGGAAAGCCTAAACCACCTATAAACGGTACTATAACGCCGGCTAGGCGGCCTAGCGTTTTAAGATTAGCGACTATATACTACTATCCTTAAAGAATATTAAGTAACGTCGCCCTAATAAGAAACTATTAGATAAGCTCCTCGGCCCCTATAAGATTATATCTATAATAGGCTAGTATAGGCTCGCCTATAAGCTATAGCTCCCGGAGTCGATAAAGATTTATAACGTTTTCCCGATCTTACTCCTTAAACTATAGAAGTCTCGGGACGGTAGGTCGCCTATACCCGCGGACATTAAGGTTAAACTATAAGAGTCGGATAAATATAAGGTAGAGGAAGTCCTGGCTTATCGCTATAACAGGAATAGGCGCGAATACCTTATTAAGTAGGCCGGGTATAAATATAAATATAATATATAGGAACCACGAAGATATCTCCCCGACACGCTTATTAAGGAGTATTATAATCGAAAAAGTAGGACCAGTTAATAGTATTATCGGCGCCCCGCAGGGACTTTTCTTATTTAGGTCTAGGGAAGAAAAAAGAAAAAAAAATAAAAAGAGAAAAAAAAAAAAGAAAAAAAAAACGCCGACGCCCCCCCCCCCCCCCTAACTCCCCTTAGTCTAAGCCTAATAATAACCGTATATAATCCTTATTTATTTTTTATAGCCGGTTTTTTTATAAAAACCGGCTAACTTCGAATTTTATTTAACTAACTAGCCTAGACGGCGGGTAATAGTAGCTAGGTGGCGCTCCGTATTAATAAAAGCATCGCGGCGCTTTTTCTCCGCCTCCTCCTCCTCCTCTTAGCAACAACGCTCTAGGGGGTCGAACCCCTTATTATCGCGGGCATACTTCTTTATAGCCTTAAGGGCCCGGCGTAGCTTAATTTAGACCCGGAAGGCCCGGCGCTTATATATATTAGCGGTGCTCTTTATAAGGATATAGGGCTAACTTATAAACGCCTAGTCGTCTAGACCACCACCGCCCTATACGGCCGCTACTAATATCTTCTATAGCTTCTTAGCTACCCGCTCCGCCCGTAATAAAAGCTATATATCTAGTTAGTAACCTTAGGAGCGGTTAAAGTAAAGGGGACTATAGCTATATAAATATACTAACTCGTAGTCGCGGCTATTACTATTATAGCAGTAATAGTATTTATCGGATACCTTACTACTATAGCAGGGCCGTATAGTAATAGGACTAGTAACGCTATCGCTATATAATACTAGGAAACCCAGTACGCGGGCGTACCGCCTATAAGAAGCATAAAGCTTTAGGCCTAACCTAACTAAAATAATAGGATATACCGGTATTTCGACGCCGCCGCTACCGCTAACGTCCGAGGGTCTATCGCTAGACCCGTTTATAGATAAAGCGAACTCCGATAATAACGACCTATCGGAGTTAGCTTCCTTATCGTTAAAGAGGGTGGCTCTATTAGCACCACCGCTTATAATAACGTCCTAACCAGTATAGTTAAGGACGCCCTCTAGGTTACTAAGGGGCTTAAGAGCACCCTGCGGCGAATTATCACGCCCTAAAGGGAGAGGGCCGGTCGACTTAGTAACCGGAGTAGCTATAATAGCCGGCTTCTTAACAGTCCTGACCAGCATAGCTTACTTAGCTAGAGTAGCCGCCGTACCTAGCTACTCGATAACTTTATCCTCTAAGGAGGAAAAAGATAACGAATCCGAGGATAAATCCGATAATAAGTCCGATAAAGAGTTAGACTACTACTACTACTACTACTACTACTACTATTACTTAAGAGCAGCCGCTATAGCCGGGGCCTTAGCCTTAGCCTAAGCCTTCTTAGCGGCCCGCCGTGCCTTCTTCCTAGCAGTCTTAGTTATCCCCTTATTAATAACCTTAGGTGCCACCTTAATAGACTTTATACCGGCCTTACCGGACTTCTTAGATTTACCGGCCACGCCGGACTTTTTATACTTATTAGCTAAAGCAGGGGGCGCTATTATATAATAGTGGTCTGCTCTAATACTATAAGTTAGCCTATAGTCTACGTAAAGGGGATATAACACTTATATAATAGTAATAGTGATAGTAGTAGTAATAATAATAATAATCTACTACGATATTAGCCGAATCCTAAGCCGCCCGCGATCCTATACGCGATACACGGAACCATGTAGAGATAATATATACCCTAATAAGGAGTCGATAGGATAAGTCGATACCCTTAATATAAACGGGCTAGATAACTTACTATAATAGCGATACTATTATTATTATTATAGATAAGTAAATAAGAAAGGGTAAGGAAAAGGAAAATAATAAGATAAGTTAGGTAGATAAAAAAGTCCTATATTAGAATAGTCGTATAACCTAATATAGGCCCTACTTATATTATTCCTTCCCCTTTTACGTAGATACGACTACCTATTACGGGTTTCTACGATACGGTTATTTAGTTAATAAAGGGCGCGTCTAGGGTGCTATTATAGTATACGCGTCTACGGACAGGCTTTATTATTATTAATATTCATAACGGATATCACGCCTTATTATTACCTAGCCTTAAGCTAGATAAGCCGTGAGAGGGCGATAAAGGAAATAGAGTAAGTTCTTTTATTATCTAGGACGATAGCGTGGTGGGCCTTATTCTAAAAGTGTTCTTTATATAGGCCTTTTAGGTCGTCTTAATAATAGTAGTAGTGTAAGGGGTTACGATTTACTACCGACCTAATATCCGTTTTTAGAGTTATGGTTTATTCTAACTAGAGCCTTTTATTAGATAGGGCCCCGGCTAGAGCGCTTAGGGCTTTATTATAGTGTAGTCGTAGTAAGGGAGGTAAATAAAGGAGACCCAGGAGAGTTATGCTTTATCTAAAGATAACTAGGCCTCTTAGTTTATAAGGCTATGGTTACACTACACGAGGTGGACGGGATTAACTAAAGGAAGGGCAGGTTAAGGGGGACGGCTAGTTTTGGTTCGGGTAAACGAGGAGGGAGTTAGTGGCCCTGATAGGTGGAGTTTAGGCCGGCCTATCCGTCCCTAGGTCGGGATAGATTAACGGGCGGGCCGTACTAGTAACGGTCACCGGCTCCTATGGACAGGAGCCTTAGAAGGAGGGGCGTGATATCAGGGATATTCTATTTAAGGGAATCGGGTAGGACTTAGAGGCGTTAAGGAATACGTTAAGAACCCGGAACCGGCCCTAAGGTTAACCCTAGGGATATTTAGGACCGAGTTATGTTTTAGGATCGTTAAGCTGGCCTAAGACCTATGGTCTTAGAGCCTTAGGTTATTATATATCGATCCTAGGGAGGATAGTCACTAGTCCTTAAGTAGGGTATTTCCCGTTAAGTCCTGAGTTAAAGGGGCTTAACGAATAATCTTATAATCATTCCCCCTAAGGTCAGCTTCGTGACCTGTTCTTATTATAGTCTTGACGACTCTCTTTACTCCTTATATAAAGCCTATAACAATAATGTGGCTATCTTAATAGGCTATTTACCGGGTTCCTCTTACCTACACGGTGTTAAACCTCGAAGTCGAATAACGATAATCGATATACCTATTTAATAAGCCTTCGGCGAAGGTCCCGCGCCGGCGTGTTTACCACGCCCTTAAGCGTTTAATAGTCTATTAGTACCGTAAACGCCTATCCCGTGCCTTTAAGATAGTGGCGCTAATACTTAAGGCTCGTTATTATAGCTAATAGCTCCTACTATCCTATACCCTATCGTTACTCTATCCTAGAAAGCTTCCGCGAAACGTAAGCGACCGGTTATTACCTCGTTTTATATTCTTAACTCAGACTTCCAGAAATAGCCTTATTCGAGGCGTTTATCTCGACCCTTATATCTAGTACCGGATGCTAATATAGTAGAATAGTCCCCGACCCGAACGCGACCTTTAACCGCTTAAACGCCCGCTTAACGCTTTTAGGAAACTTAAATAGTCCTTTTTTCTTACCCGCTTAACTACCGTTTGAGAGTATAGTTACCGGCGTCGTGATTTTTAAGTACCCCTTAATAAACCGCCTGTTACAATTAGTAAAACCGAGGAAGACTTAGATATTATAGAATAACCCGGGTAATGACTACTTAGCGACTATACGTATATATCCCGGGTTTATTATAATACCCTCGCGGGTTATTATAAACCCTAAAAAATCTACTTAGTTATAACAAAACTCGTAGTTTGATAGCTTTGTGTATAGCTAGGCCCTATAAAGCCGATCCAAAACCTTCTTTAGGTCCTTTATATAGTATTCCTTAAAGATAGAATATATAAGGATATCGTTAAGGTAAGCGATATAATATATATCTAGTCAACTAATAAACGCTCAGTAAATATACGCCTAGAAGGTAGCTGGAGTACTTATTAGCCCGAATAGTATAACCGTAAGCTCCTAGGAGCTATATCGTGTTCTAAACGCTATCTTTTAGCGGTCCTCTTTCTTAATCCAGATCCTATAATAGGTATCTTCGTTTAAAAAGTATTTCGTCCCAGTAAGCCTATCCAATAGCTTACCGACTAGGGGTAGAGGGTACCTACTCTTAATCGTTATAGCATTTAACGCTTAATAGTCGATATAAAGCTGTAAGCTACCGTCTTTCTTAAGTATAAATAGCACCGGTAAGTCTACGGGGCTTATTAACCGTTAAATATAACCGCTTACTATCCCTTCTGCGATATACTTTTTTAGCTTCTCTAGCTAGGCTTAAGATAAGGGATATAACGGCCCGAACGGCGGTTCCTTCCTGTTTTATAAGTTAATCGTGTATTCGGCGTCCTTTAATAAGGGCGGCTCCTTCGCGGCCTATTCCGAAAACACGTCCTAGTAGTCGGCGATTTCCGGCGGTAGCTTAACGACTAGTCCGTATATTACCTTATCGTTATCTATAGACGGAATAGTTATATCCGGTATCCCCGGTATAATAGTAATAGCGGTAGCGATATATATAATATACGCCTTCGCTCGCTTTTTAACGACCTTATACGCCTATAGGTCGGGTTCTATAATTAAGATCGGACCGTAAATAAACGTTTAGCGAGCCGTATTAATTATAATACCTTCTTAACCTATACTATTATTTAATAATAGTAATTATCTAGTACCCTTAGGCCGATCTGAATATAAGAAGACCCTTTTTAATAGGCGTGGCTATCCTTTTATATCTAGTAGATAGAAAGCTAAGCCATATACTCCGCGGACCCTTACTAGGCTACTGTTAAAGCCTTTAATGTCTAGAGTCGTAACCTCCAGGAGCGGTTTTAACCCTAGGCGTTCTACTAACGCCGGGCTAATAATATCTACCTACGTATAGGTATTTAAATCCACGCTAAACTTAATCTCCTTTCCGTAACGCATTATTATTGCTATAAATCTCGCTACCTCGCCTATAGCGATTACTAGCCGGTTATCGGGTATAGGTTCGGCTCCCCCGTCTACGCCGACTTATTTCCCGATAAATAGAGTTTCCTAACCCGAATATTATTATTAAGGTTATTATATATAGTATACACTTTACTAACACGGCCATAACTCTTCGCCGCCCCGTTATCGGTTATATATTATTCCTTATTATAATAGTAGTCCTTAGAACGATAACCCTTCGTACCGTACTTATAGCACTCGCCTATAAAGGCGCTCGTGCTAGGCTATATTTACGGAGGCTCCGGGCCCGAGCCAAAGGCCTTTTACACCTATTAGGGGCGCCCCCTTTAAGTCTATAGCTTTATTTAGCTCGGCGGGTATACGCCGACCCGTTACCGGAGTGCTCCCCCGACTTAAGCGACCGTCTAAACGCTAAAAGTTCGATACTGGCCTCTTACGACTCGTATCCGATTATTTCTTACTCGCCTTCTTAATAAGACTGGTATCCTAGAATAGCTATACCTCTTAAGCTAGCGTCATAGCCTTATCTAACTCGGTTTTCCGCTCCCGTATCTTATCCTTAATACGTAGAGGCAGCTAACTAAAATAATCGTAGGCACGCTCTTTGCTTCCGCTTATCTCCTAGCCTAATAGCCTATATAGGTTATCCTATTATTCGAATAGTGTTATTAGCATTATATCGCCGGTTATTCGTAGCTTATAAAGTTCCTTATAACAGTAATACCGCTATATATCCCGGGATAGATACTCTCGCTAAATAAAGGCTATAAAGTCGTTCTAATTCGGGTTAATAATCTTCTTAGTATAATGCCTCTAGGATATTTAGAAGGTATATTCGAGCTTCGTTAAAGCCTATTCGATCTACTATAATACTAGGGCACTAGGTCTAAACTAATTCCTAGCCTTAATCGCTACTAACTAATTATCGATTTCTATAACTATAAATAGCGCTCTAATCAGCTTATAATTATATACCGGCGATGTTTCGTAATCACGCCGGGGCGCTAGTTATTTTTCCAGCTTCTTTATAATTACGCGATTAATTTCGCTTTATTATTAGAGATGTTATAAGGATATCGTAATTAACGCCTTTTACATTAACAGTAAGGCGTCAGCGATAGATTATCGATTAACCTATAAATTACTACTTTCAGGACAGAGTATAACCGGCGTATCCGTTAACCCCTTATTTTCGTCCGATAGTTCCTACTCGGCCACCGTCGTTATTAGTTTAGGTACGGCGGGCGCCTCCTGCCCGGTATCCGCTTCGCTAGCTCCCCCCGGGGGGATACTCGTTCCTCGAGTCCTTCTTAGTAGTATCTTCGGCCTAACTACCTTAAAGGTATAGAAGTTAAAGAGTTATAACGAAAGGAAAGTCCGTAGACTTTAGTTAAGGAAAGGATATTATAGAAAAGGCTCGATAGCTTGGTATCGTAGAGTAATCGTAGTATATTTATTAACTAAGCGCTAACTTTAAACTAAGACTTTAACTTAAGGGACTAAACTGTATCTCTTAACCTGTGTATAAGACAGGTTCGCATCGGTGGTCCGTGGGCGGCCATCGGTCCGACTATATGCCGGCGGCTCTGCGATTATATCGTTATAGTTAGATTTATTAACGGTACGGCCACCTTTAAGTAGTTCCTAATAAATCTCCTATAAAACCTGGTAAAGATAGTAAAAGCCTTAAATCTTCTTAACGGTATATAGCTCCTCCAAATCGCGGATAGCCTTAAGATACGCAGGGTCTATACAGACTCCCTCGGGACTATAAATAAACCTAAGGAGTTCGACTTTACGGGTCTTAAACTTATATTTCTTAGGATTAGCGAAAAGGGACTAGTCACGTAGCTATTATAGGACCTAACGTATATATACTCGGTGGTTATCTAGGTCCTGACGATAAATTAGAATATCATCGAGGTATATTATATAGATAGTGTCTATAAAACTGGCTAGGGCCTAGTTAATATATCGTTAAAGGCTTACCGGGACGTTTATAAGTCCGAACGGTATTATAAGATAGTTAAAATGCCCGTTTTTTATCCAAAAAGCTGTCTTGTATTTATACCCCCCCCCACGGGGATACGGAGCCGGTAATAGGTATCCTTAAGATATGGCTTAGTATAATAATTAGTAATAAATAGCCTATCTAAGATCTCGTGAATTAGTAGGAATAGAGTATAACTCTTAACTATTACCTTATTAAGCCCGCGGTAATTAACGTAGAGCCGTAGCTTTCTGCCCTTCTTCGGGATAAACAGGGTAGGGGCTCGTACTAGACCACTTAATAGTTTAATCTAATCCTTCGCGAGCGTATCCTTCCTACGTTATCGGAGTACTTCGAGTTTTTATATCGCGAGAGCGTAAATAGGTCTAAATAATAGTATTTTCCCCTCCTTTATATTAATATTATGTCTCTATAGTGCAGTGGTAGTATACCTGGTATGTAGTCGAGGTGACTAGGTCAGTTCGAATCCGGCTAGAGGCGCACGTAAAAAAAAAACCCCTTTTCTTTTTTACGCTACTCGGAACCTATTCTTAGGGGCCCTTATCTGCCTTAACACGTAGATAAGGGTTGAATAGGGAGCCTATTAGACCTACCTTCCGCCCGGCTTCGCTAGTCGATAATAGGTGCCATAGGGGAGTTAGTCGCCCTATTATAGAAAACCAGAAGACGGTACCGCGCTATCCCTAAGCGCGTAAGTAAAATACGCGGCGTTACTTTTATAATACGGAGGCAGCCTTTCACGCTATTATGTAAGCGTTAGCGAAGGCATATAGCATATATTAGCCTTACCTATAGCTATAGAGAGAATAGGGAAGCTTAGGAGCTTTAAACCCTAGGAAGCGTATATACTAGCCCCTAATAGGCCTATAGGGGCTAGCCCTAGGATATACGGGGTATAAAAAATAAAAAGAGGATAATCACGCGCGCGCTATTAATCGAGTATATAATCGATATTAAAGCCGCTATAGGCAACGTTATAGGCTTCCTAGTATAGAAGCCGCAAGTTTCGTATTAATAGTTAAGTCAGCACCGGGGCCGCCACGGCATCCGTATAAGGCACTAATCCTTAAAAGAGGGGAATATAGAGGTTTTATCTAAGTCTTATACTAGTTCCCTAGGTCTTATACTACGGTTTTCCCCCTTCTGGGTATCGGAGAAGGACCGTATAGTCAGAATTCTGGCTCCTAGACTACCTAAGCAATAAAAAAAGGATAGCGGAGTAAGAAGTAATAATAATAATATTAAATATTAATACTATAGTCTTAGCGTTAATAGGCGGGTAATCGGCCCGCGTTCTTAATATTAAATATTTTAGTAAAGGCCTTATATTAGTCGGGTAGGGTAAAGGGGGCCTCGGGATAATCTTTATCCAGTTCTTTATCTAGTAGTGGCTTTTCTGCCGTGTCTAGGTGCTATTATAGGCTTATCTAGCCTAACTGAAGGGTGACTTCTTTAGATAACTTTAGTATTAAAACCTGCTACGCGTTTTCCCTCGCATTTCTTATATTTCTTTATAATATAACTAACTCTAGGTTACCTTTTATAAAAGGGTAAGTCTAAGTCTTTTAGACCTAATCGATATTAGGGTTAACTTATCCAAACTAGGGTAACCCTAGAATAATCTTAGGGCTAGACGGGTTAAGGTCTATAATATAGAACTTATCCCGTTAGATCTTTATACGCCCCTAATGGTCTTTTATCTTAATAACTCTTAATACTATTCTATAGGTTATTATCGTTACGCCCTTAAATAACTATCCTACCTATAATCAGGGTCCCGTAATAACCTAATCTAGTCCTATAAGAGACCGATCTACTATATTACTATCGGCGCTATTATTTAAACGCGCTAGAGTTATAACCTAACCTCCGCCTTTATAGATACTAATATAGGCCTCCATAGGTTTAATAGAGGCCTTTTTATCCTTAGGCGGAGAAGGTTCCTATCGGTCTTTAACTATACTATAGCCAAACGCTAGTCTTATACCGGCTATAGGCTAGTTATTCGGGTTTTACCTCGGGTTTTATCGCTTAACGCGAGGGTTATTATAGGTACTCGCGTAGTAGCCTTACTATTAGTAGTTATAATAAGTAATATTCTTAATAGGTGGACAAAAGGAACAAGAAAATAGCTCGCTATATCCGAGTATTAAGTTAAGAGAACTCTAGGACTACGCTATAGTGTAGGACTAAGTAGCCGGAGTCGCCGTTTAGTCTAAGTATCCTTATCGATTACCTTAGTCGTTATATTAGTTATATTAGCTGTATTATAACTATAGCCTACCCCTAAAGCGACTCTTTAAAGGTTATATTAAGGCCTCCGCCTCTCGGTGTAAGGGGGTAAGTTCTTTATATACCCAGGGGACTCCCTATACGATAATATAATCTCGGGTTATTAGGTAGACTCTAGTTAGGACTATCTAAATACGCTAGAACTCGGGTAGTTCCTTTAATAGATCGGACTGTAGAGTCTTTTATTTCCGAATAAATTATTAGAAGGTCTTATTATATTTCTAGGAGGACTTCTGCTTAAATATAATCCAAATAGCGATTTCCTAGAGGCGGGTATCCCGGTCGTCTACCTATTCACCGAGCCAGGCCTTAAGTACTAGCTACGAGACCTATATAAACTAACCGTTATACTTATAACGGACTTTATTCTACTAACATTCCTTAAGATAATAGGGTAAGTAAGCGATAATAAAGTAATTCCTAATAGGGTTAATTAAAAAGCTATAGAGGTCGATTATAAGTAATTCCTTTATCTCCTAGATAAAGGTCCGGTACTCAGCCTAGAATATCCTATCCTATTTCGGAAAATAGTAATTAACCTTAGCCTAATTAGTCTATATACCGGGACCTCTTATAGCCGCGTACTAATTAACACGGACCGGAACCGCTTATACACCAATAAAACATTTAACTACTATGCCCTCTAAGTCCTATTACTAGTCCTAACTAAGACCGAATTAATGCGCGGCTAGTTCCTTAAGCTCTAGCTAGCGCTTAAGTCTACGCTCCCTATCTTATTCTAGGTAGTATAGGCGTTATTTTAGTTACTAGTATATCGGCTATTGCTTTAGGACCTGCTTATAAGGGGGCCTAAGAGGAAGTGACTTATAGACTAAAGAGGCCGAGGAGGCTAAAATAGTAGGCGTCGAATAAATAACGATTAGATACCCTTTTATAGATAGTTTATAATTAGCTTAAACGGGATTAAGTTCCTATTAAAGTTCGGATATACCTGGTTTTAGCGTAGGCGCGGGTTCTTACTCCTAACCCGGGGGTACCTCGGTAATAGGTATATATAAACTAATATCCGGGTAGGCTTATTCCGGGTACTTAATAGTATTAAATATCTATTAATCGTTAATTAGGTTGGCTATCTTATCTTAACCTCTTAATAGTCCTCGCGCCCTTAAAAGGGATAAGCGATTAGTATATTAAGTAGGTAATGACGAAAAGTAAAAAGATTATTAGGATATAGGCACTTAGTGGTTAGGATATAATTATACTTAAGTTAAAAGGTAAGGGGTACTAAAGAGTTAAATTAATCGCTAGCCTTTTTATTCTAAGGGCGGCTATCTATCCTTTTTTATATATATACTAGCTAGCTTTAGTCTAGCACAATATTCTATTCTACCCGTTTAATTATTATCTATTAGCTTATAGCGATAAACCCGACTCGTGCCTGGGTACCGACTATATTATAGCTAGCCTCGAGTTAGGTCCCGGACCGGATAGTCCGTGGTCCTCTATGAGTCGGGCCGGTCTAGAACCTTATCGTGACTCGTAACTATCCGGTACTTAGGTACCGGAGGTCCGGCACCTAACAGTTAGTTCTTTCGGTTCTCTTTAACTAAACCCTAGCTTTTTCTATATAGCTATTTTATACTAGTATAGCCGGGACTTAGCGTGCTATTTTTCAAGCCTAGTCTTATAGCGGGTAATTATAATAGCTTTTACCCTAGCCTAGGTCGTCCTTTTATTTTCTAATAGAATCTCTTATACGTCCTTGCTTAAGTAGAGCTTATTTACTCGTTTATTACTTAGTATTCCTATATACCCCGGTAACTATTATAGGTAGGTCGGGTAGATCGTTACTAGGCGTTATTATTATAGGAACTCTTATCGCGACGATCTTAGTGCTATACCTGCGAGCCCCTAGAGTACTACTTAGTATCAGGAGGGTGGGTTCACGCGCAGAGTAAAAGAAGAGTATAACAGGGCAAGGGAACAGAAATCACCCCTATATAGGGGTGTTAATAAAGGTGAAAATTAAACTCTGGCCTCCTCCTAAAGAGGGGTCGGAGGCAATGTATTTATGATATAAATAACCGATCACGTAAGCGTTTATATATAATCGTACCCGTGATATAGGAGTACCACTATTTATAAGCGGCCTGTCTACTATTTGCAAGCGTCCTAAGCCTAATTAGGAAGGTTACGCGACCCCGCGCAGTAGTGTGTATATGCCATGATCTTGGCTGCAGATGTCCCGTACCGGTATATATCACGACAGAATTTCCATAGTGTTAAGTTTTAAGTGAGTCTGATTAAGACTTAAGATTCCCAAATCAAGTCAAATTTACTAGTAAAATAGCTTGTTTCTGAATCGACTATCTTATTTAAACCTATCCTAAACTTAATCGCTGTCTATTATAAAATAACTATTCGACTAAGGCCACTGATTACGCTGCGTTGCCTACGCCTGCGTTGCCTACGCCTACGGTATAACCCAAAACTCACTTTTAGCCGCCTATTAATTTGACGGCGGTATGTCTATGTGTGCCTGGAATACCTCCTGTTAAGTAGACTAATATACCTGCTAAGACTCTGGCCACTATATTTAGCTAGGCGCCTGCCCGTAAGGTATATAGCGATACCCACTAGTAAGTGCCGAAACTATCTCGGCCCTAAGCTTAGTAAATAACGCGCGAGTAGTCTCTATAGCTACTATAGCAGCGGCCTATACCGGATTAATTCTCCTACGCCGCGGCCTTAGTTAATCCCTCTCGTGCTACGATAATAAGCGCCCACTTCGAGCCCTAGGGGCTTAAGCCCTAGCCGCCTAAGCCCTAGCCGCCTAAGTCCTAGGCACTTAAGTGCCGGGAGGGCGTGGCCGTTAAGGCTCGCCACGAGTAATATGCAGCTCCCTTAATTAATTCCGATTTAATCGGATACGAAGAGGATCTAGGATTCGGGTTCTTTTATATATCTATCGTATTTCGGGCTAAAATAGGTGGTAAACGGTTAGAAATAGGATAGCGCGAGAGGTGCGGATAAATATACTAGGGTCTAATTAACCCACTAGTAAGGGTTAACTTAAGTACGTTCTAGGACGGTTATAGCCTCTAAATAACGTAATATCGTGTAACGGTACGGTAGCCCGAATTACGCCTAAAACGTCCCTATATAGTTAGGAAGAGGCTAGCGAGTTCTAAACGCTTAGTCTATAACCAGATACTGCTACTATATAAGCTCCAGGGCCTTAAACATAACTTCGAAAATAAGATTAGAAACGACGGGTTAATTTATATAGATTACGTTATGTTTCTTACCCGCTTCCGCTAAACTAATCTTTAGCCGCTTAGTCTTCTTTGTTACTATTAAATATACCTAGGAAAAGAGCTTATCGAGGTTAGCTAGGTGGCCGGGAAGATAGGTCTTTAGCTCTGCGTGGGCGGACTCTATACGACTCGTAGCCTTTATACTATAGTTATGGAAGTGCTTAACTGCGTAGTTATAGAACTAATCACTATACGGTAGGTAGGTTTATTTGAGATAATCCACGAGAGCTAATACGACGGTTAGTAAAGATAATAAATATCAGGGTAGTAGAGAGCAGGGCGGCGGAAGAGACTTACCGATTTATTCGCGGCCGAACCGTCGCTTTAACGAGTCCTAGTGCTTATTAAATTCGTCCTTAGTTAGTACGTATATACACGATTTCCACGAATCTATAAACTTATCTATAGTCGATCCATTAGACGGCGCCTATACCGAAACACGTGAATTTTACTATATTCTAGTATAGCCGCTATCCGTAATTTCGTTAGTAATTAAGGCGGCGATTTCTGGATTACTGGTAAGTTAAGAGGCGACGAGATCGTTGTCCTGGTCTTTTTCGCGGGCGCTAGCGTTATATTCCCCGTTATTATTATATTCTAAATTTTATATAGCTAATACTCGGTTAGTAAAAAAATTTTATATACTAGTCCAGATTAGGATAGTAAAGCGATAATAGGACTAATAATTCTATAAGAAAAAATTTTATCGCCCTATAGCTCCACCCTATAAATAAGGAATATTGTATATAGAATAAGTAAGGGTAACTACTAAAAAAAGATCGTGAACTTACCCGCCGGGAAGAGACTGGTCCCCTTAAGAGGGCTAATCCATTGCTTTCTAATATAAAGGTTAACGTTCTTTAGGACATGCTATATATAGATTTATTAATTAATAGCTAGGAAAATAACACTTAACGTATTTTTAAGGGCCTTATCGAAATCAGTGATAATAGAACTTAGAAACTCGATATCCTCGGTTACGAAGACCTCCCTGATCCGGTAACAGATCTATCTAAAGGCCTCTTAAGTCTCCCTTGATACTAGGGCAAAACAGTAGTTATAGGAGCTATAGTCCGCCGCTACGCCCGTGACCTCGAAAAGAGGCATATTAAATCGATTCACCTAAGTAAAGGTTAGTTAATTATAAATAATCATAAAGCGTTTACTAACAGAATAGGTGTAATCTATACTTAAAAGCTCCGGATTCTGTCTCTATTAATTAACGCAGTCTCGATACGTCTAAAAGATTATATCGATATAGCCTGTATCGTGGTTAAAGTGTTTATAGACGTGGTATTCGCCTAATAATCCCGCCTCTAACCTCTCGAGGAAATACTGCGTTAACGATAAAGGACCGTACTTCTCCCGCCGTAACTACTATTAATAGTTACGGATATCTTATAGGCTAAGCATAAGACGGCCGGCGATATTATACTTAAATTTTTACTATAGTTACGTAGTAATTTAAGAGGCCGTTAGTCTACCTATACCCGATAACTACTCGACTATTATCTTAATCCGCGATACTCTAATCGCTTATTACGAATCCAGCCTCGCGGTTACCGACGCCGCCGCCACGTTTAATATAAGTGGAGGGGAATTATAATAGTCCTTATCACCGATAAAAAAATACCACGCCTCCCTAATTAATACTATCTTAGTAGCCTAAAGGCATCTAATTTTAGTTATTTTAGTGGCTCTTATAACGGCTTTAGATAGCCTCTACGCACCGCCGCGGTTATAGGCGAGGTAATCCGAGAGACCATACCGCTAGCGAGTCTTCTATTACCTGGCTTTATAATACTAAAGCTATAGCCGCGATAGTACGCCTTAACGGCTACTAGTAGCTTATCCGGGTAGGCGGACGCCGGGATTACGGGTTTTGGATAAGTAAAGGATATAACGCGTTCTAAGATACTTTAATATAATAAAAAAAGAGTTAAAATAGCTATGATTCTGGTGTATAGAATATCAGGTATAAGTCGTAGCGATTAAGGTCTGTCTTAACACCATAAAAAATCTGTTATAATATATACCGGTACGGGATATCTGCAGCTAAGATCGTGGCGTATACACACTACTACGCGGGGTCGCGTAACCTTCCTAATTGGGTTTAGGACGCTTGCAAATAGTAGACAGGCCGCTTGCAAATAGTGGTACTCCTTTTGCCAGCCCCGGCTCGATGAAGAAATCTCAGAAGTCAGGCTTTTACACATAACCACACACACATACGCGCAACAAGCAGTAATCCTACGGTTCTACAAATTCAGCAGGTATTTGCTTGATTTCCCTCTCTTCCGCTAGAATAGCCTACTACCTATAGGCTAATATATTAAAATACCTATAAATAATTACTAGTAATATAACGATAGAATGGCCTATATATTTATTAAAAGCAGGGTTCGCCTATAATAATACTATATATTACTTACTTTGTATTTCGCTATATACAGCGTTATACGAGTACTATGTATATATAGTGGAATATATTCGCCTTAGTGACGATACCCGGGTGTAGGGCATCCGGGAACATACTAAGAAACTAGCGGAGGTTCGGCGAAAGGTTAGCAAATACTAAACGTATACTTTAGAGTATTAGAATCGATATGATAATAAATAGTATTAACTGTAATAGTATAAGGTAAGCGATATCGTTATACTATCCACGAAGAACTTTTGATTCTAGTAATGGTCGAAGCTAGCACCGTAATATACTCGGGTATAAGTAACTAAGGGAATCAGCGACTAAGCGTATAAAGTCCGCCTTTCTACGCAGTATATAAAGATATACGATATATTTCCGGTATCCTTATTAGAATTATGGAAAGATCAAGTAGCCGCGGAGGTATTAGCGAAACATCTCCCGCTTCTAGAGGAGGAGTAAGATAAATAGGAGGTAGAAGATATCTTTGATTATAGAAAAGAATAAGGTAAAACGTTTTATCTTATAAAGTGGGTGGGTTAGCCAATAGAGTATCATATCTAGGCACTAAAGGACTACTTAGAAAACGCTCTAGAGATCTGGAAAAGGTACTAGAAGTATAAGAAATATATATATATATATAAAACGTTGGACGATCACGAGGTAGTATAAAATCGCTAAAGGGTCGTCGGATATAAAATAGAATTAATTCGTTGGTTATAAGGATTATTCCTATGATTAAATAAAAAATAAGTAAGGACCTCGTAGACGATTTACGGGCTTACTCCCCTTGTCTAACACCTTAACAAATCCGAAAAATATAAAAACGAAAGATAAAGTTTAATACTATTATAGGCGGTTATTACCGGCGAATACTCGGCGATAAAGGAAGAATTAAATACTAAAACTATAGAAATCAGTGTTATTAGTAGATAAAGCGCCGGAGGCACGGCGATTATTAGGCCTAAACGGGCTAGGAAGGTCGTTACTATCGGTATTATCGTTATTATTAGAAGCCGACTAGGCGGTAGATGGATAATAATAAGCCGCACGGATATAGCGATAAGGGATATCTTCCTGATTAGAGGTGGAGACAGCGGCTTAGCCGGGCAGCGTAAAGTCAGCGTTACTGGGGGGATTAGCCTGATTATTAGTGGCTAATAACGAGATTTCTCCCCTCCCCCTACGGGGGAGGAGAGAAGATCTCGCCTTTCGGGCGCGGCTGCGATTTTTAGCTGGCTCCCTATACGTTAATTTTAAGTGGGCTCCTAATACGATAGATTATTAAGCGCCCGTATACTACCCGTAATTAATTTCCGTACCTCTGATTAGATCGCTTTTCGTAATCTATTATAGTTATTCTTAGTTTATTAAAATAAACATCGCCCGTTATTTTCTTTATACCTATAAACCAAGCTTCTTTTATTATTTATAAAGCCGCCCACTATAGCTTTATTTTTATTATTTTATAACGCTAAAGAAATAATTAACCGATTAATTAATAAACTATCCCTGCGTTAATTAATTAATTAATAAGGACTAAACTCCTCGCTGGTAATGTTAAGTAAGCGGGTATAAATAACCCTGGCGGCCCCGAAGAACTTCTGATACTAACCGCCGAGCCATAGGATATCC
Organism: Sodiomyces alcalophilus JCM 7366; assembly: GCF_042370955.1. Lineage (NCBI taxonomy): Eukaryota > Fungi > Ascomycota > Sordariomycetes > Glomerellales > Plectosphaerellaceae > Sodiomyces > Sodiomyces alcalophilus. The sequence goes on from NW_027263532.1 coordinate 8,817,288, forward strand.
TATAATTAATAGAATCGCGACTATATTCTAGTATCCCGAGACACCTTGCCCGCCCCGCTGCCCGCTCCCTCGGCCGCCCCCTCGGCCGCCCCCTCGCCCCGCGCCTAGTCGCCCACCGGCGTTCCGAGCCCTAGCCTATTAGAGTCGCTATAGGAGCTACTATAGTTAATTCCCGGTATTAATCTAACAACGCCTCCCGGTGCCCGCGCCTATAGCCCCCCCGCCCCTAGCTCCCGCACTACCCGCGCCGCTAGCTCCTAGGCCGCCCCCCCCGCCCCCGAACCTCCCTCCTCCGCCCCGCGGGGCCACGTCTAGAAAACAATAGCCGCTAACAGAGAATATATAGTGCCGCGAGTAAAGGTGCTCGAAAAAATATATAATAAGGGTAATAAAGATAGTAAGGCTTTACGGACTATATATAGTCTTCGGGTACGTTTTTAACGTAACACGACTTATTATTATAATATACTAATACCTTATAATACCGTAGATTAAACGCGACCTTATCCTCTAAGAGGATAAATAACTTAACCTCGATCGCGCCGCTAATAGAGAGGCGGTTATAATAACTCTTATCGGCACGCATAGTAAAGACTATAAGCAGTGCGCTAATAAAGACGGTCTATTTACTGTCTGCTATACCATGCCCGGGGTGGCCAATAGCAGTTATAATAACTGCCACTTTAATTTAGAGGGCAAATAATACTCCTATCGGCCTGCCGCCACGCCTTATAAAAGTAAGCGTATAGCTAACGATAACGATAGTAAGTTATCGCCTTAGGACCCGCGTATACCTAAGTATAGTAATATACTAACGTTTTACGATACTCTAGAGCCCGTAATACCCACGCCGTCTTCTAAGAAGACAAAGACTTTGGCTAGTGCCTTTAAGGGTAAGATAATTATAACGCCTAGACTATTATATACCTAGCCCGCTATATCGCCTGCCCCCCCGCGCCCCTAGCTCCTACCGCCGCCGCCGCCCCGCCCGTAATGCCCGCTATGCCCGCGATGCCCGTTATACCTGGAATATATAGAATACACGGAATACCGGGTATACCCGGCTAGCCCGCGATACCCGTAATGCCCGGCTTAATAGGAGGTATGCACGGTATATATAGTATAGCAGGAATATATAGGATATATAGAATACCCGGAATACCCGTATAGCCCGCTCCCGCCCCCCCCCGTATACTCCGCGATACCCGGTAATATAGAGTAGAATCTAATAATACTTACGGGTAGTATAACGAATACCCAGAAACAGGCCTTAATCTAATTCTACCAGGATATTCTATAGGTCCTAGAGCGTAGTCTAGGAAATAAGCAGTAAAGGATAGGGCCCGGTTTTTTAATTAGTTTTATGGCCATAAAAGGATTATCTGTTTTTTTTGTTTCGTTTTTTTCTGATTTTTTTTCTTATTAATATCGTGGAGGGATATAGGCGTTCGGCCTTGCTTTTCTTTTGCTCTATACGATGCTATAAATTAACGCGCCCGCTATTCCTCCGCCTATATCCTATACTATAGTAAATATACCCGGTAAAGTAAGTGTTAGGAAGTATACGACCCTAAGTAAACGACTCTATTAAGACCTCCGGGTATACGATATTATCTACACGACGCCCCTCTTCGGTTAGCAGCCTATCTTTACCTAGTAAAAGAATAAATAATCGTCGTATATCGGTAACCCTAGATATAACGACGTAGAACTGCCTATACGTAAAGACCGGCAGACTTAAATCCACGCTAATCGTACCGAATAACTAACCTTACGACTTATTAATAGTTATTGTAAAACAGAAGCGCACGGGAAACTAACGCCTATAGAGAATAAACGCGAATTCCTCCTCGGTACTATCTAGTATAACCCGCGGGATAAAGTGATACTAGCCCGTATACGACCCTAATAAAATTTTCACCTCTAACACGTTAGTTACTATACATAAAATAACTATCCGCGTACTATTATAAAGGCCCTTCTATAGGCTAAGGTTCCGTATAAGAATAACCGGGGCGCTAATCTTAAGCTTAAGCTTAGTAGGCGGGATAAAAGGGAACTCTATCGATAACAGGACGTCTAAACCCTAAGCCGGAATTATACTATTAGTATCGGATAGGCGATTTTCGACCGTGTTTATAGAGAAGTAAGTCCGCGACTCCCCTAGCAGACGCTTAATTATAGTATTATTAATATCGCTAATATACGCGTTGCGCGCTGTTAGGATAACACGATCTATAAAGACCGAGTAATTAAACGGACTCTGCCGAAGAAGCTTAACAGGATAGATATGATCGTAGAGACGGACGCGCTTAAAGACGGTGGTAATAAAAGGGAAGAGCTTAATTAAACCCCGATAGGCCTTACTATACGATAGGTCGCGTAACCACTATATAAACGCCTAATTATCCGAGTTAGCGTTAGTAACCCGTATATTCTAAGTAAGGCAGAGAACGCGAAGCTGGGGCTAGAGGGGCGATCGCTAGAAGCAGGCCTGTATAATATAAGGCTAACCACTACTATAAATAACAGGGAGAATCTAAGTAAAATCGCCACCGAATATAATAGGGATCCTACTAAAAGGTTCGTTATAATCCCGGATATCCTATAATGTACGATTAACCGCCTTAAAGCAGTGCCTATACTATATCGGAACCTTATCCTAGATACCTAAGGCCGCCTCCTATAGTAATCGGGTAAGGTTAGTGTTCTTCCGAATATTATAAGAAGAGTCGCTATCGATATAAATAGGTATCTTAAACCGGGAGTAGGCGGTACGGCCGCCCTTTAGCAGGACGGCGGTAATCCTAGAAGACGCGATATATAGAATAACCCGTCCCTATAATCGGAAGTAGGCGTAGAGGCCACGGTATATAAACGTCTTCCCGGTACCGCTAGGGCCTTATAAGAAAAACCGACCACTACGCCTAGACTCCACCGCGTCGATAATCTCACGAAACACGGCCGCCTAGCAGGCGTTAAACTTCTGATTAATCTTATTAAAGGCCGCTAACTAGGCCGCACGATTATAGTTAAGCTTATTAGCTAAGAGGGAGTTCCCCGTACTAAGCTGCTAATTATAAGTAGGAGTCGGTAAACTATACTCTTTAAGAGTCCTGCTAGCGTCCGTAAGCCGCGTCCTTATAAGAAAGAGACTATAGTTAATATACGGCCGCTTAAAAGACGGGGGATAATAGAGTCCCTCTCGCTTAATCCTATACCTAAGGTTATCGTAAATCGACTCTATAAAAGCCTTATAGATAATAACTAGACTCGAAATATCGTTAAAGGTAAGTACTATAATAAATAGCTCCTATAAGGCGTGACTAGTCTACTAAATAGCGGCCTCTTTAAAACAGGTAACCTAGTAGCGGTTATTATATAGTAAACCGGTAATAACGCAGGCCTCGCGAAAAGTCATATAAGGGACTCTATTAATTTTACGAAGATCGGTAAAAGAAGTCGGGCCACGAATAGATACTAAGAGTAGCCGTAGGTAATAAGGCTCTCCTAAGGTAGGCGGGACGTAATATAGGCGGCCGATTTAGAACCCCCGCCGCCTTAGCCGCTATATAAACTCTTAAGGTAACTAAGTATAATGGCTTAGGAATTCGTGATAGTATAAATCGCGACCATCGCTATATTCGTGATTATAATCGAAGAAAGCTATAAGCGGACTCTTCCGCTGCTTTAACTACCCAATAATCTAAGAGGCGGTGGCGTCCTCTTAGAAATAGATCGGCTACTAGCCCTTAAGATAGACTAGTAGGCGTATAATAGGCGGATACTCCTAATAAATAAGGAACTCGAATAACTACACCACTAACTCCGTAGGCCTAATATAACGACTCTATAGATAAAGGGATACCTTATTTTCGCCCTCCTCGATAGTAATCTAAACCGTTATACGATCGCTGCCCTTATAGATATACTTATAGCTATACTTAATCGCCTTTATAGTCCCGTAGATCTTAATATTAATATAGGCGCCGTAGTTAAGAGATAGATACGGATTATAGGGGACCACGAAACGGTTATCTAGGCGGACTTCGCTAGACCGGCCCCTCTTTAATATATACTACCTAGTATCGCGACGCCTATATTCGGGGTAGCTATCGTCCTATATAACCGTCTCCGGGATAAAAGGCTTCGGAAATCCCTTAGAGTAACGGGCGACCGGGCCGCGATTAGACTATATATATAGCATAGAAGGCTTATTATCGCCGTATAGACCGTGGACTATATTCCTACCGATAATATCTAAGAGACGGCCGGTCGGATCTAACTCGGGTATAGGTAACTCCGTAGAAACCACCTTATTAATATTAGCCTGCTCTTTATATAAAGCGGACGCTTCCGGGGTAAGGAAAAGAAGTATATACCGGTAAGGTAAACCACGTTTCTAGTACTTAATAGTCTAAACAATCCCCGTAAACGCGCTAAAGATCCTATCACGTAATTCCTTCTTAAGCTTACGGCACTTTAACTTAAAAACGCGACCAACTAACTCAGGGCGGCTACTTATATCCTGGCCCGGCAAGAGCTCGCTAATAATCTCCGGCCACCCCGGGTTTACTATAAAAATAATAAAGAAGGTTAGCGGGCTAAGGGAGCGAACGATTACTATAGAATCCTAATAGCACTAGGAGATAAAACGCTGCCCGCTAAAATAAATAGCGGGCAGGATAACCCGCCGACTAATATTACGAAGATCGCTATCCCCGCGATAGGCCTAGTCCACTATACCGGTATATACGTTAGCCCGTATCTAGGCCTGGTGGCGCTGGATCTAGTTAAGCTTTTTCTGGTTATATAAAGCCTATAAGTCTATTAGAAACTACTAAAAGAGGCGGCCGTACGCGAAGGGTATTAACCTCTGCCGCTAGCGTTAATATAGTAGGTAGCGGTAGTATTACCGGAACTTTACCTTTATAACCTAACGCGCACGGTTATAAAGATCCCATAGCCTTATATTCTAGTAATATCCGGTCCCGCCTAGAGGATATATAAGTGGATAAGAAAGTGGTAGATACGTAGGGTGCTTATAGTTAACGCGATAGAAAGCCCGCACGCTATTTCCCGGGCCCCTCTCTGCCAGGACGACATCCCGGTAACCCCTCTAGCTAGACTCGTCCGGAACTATAACGGTAACTTTATCTATAATAGGCAGGTTCTCCTAATAGCGGTTAGCACCTTATTCTATTACTAACTATATCTATAGGTTTAGCAGCACTCTGCCTTACTTACTAAGAGTATCGAACTATTCGCGGGCGCTAAGATAGATCTTAGTAAAAGGATTATGCGTATATAGGATAAAGGATAGCTTATATAGAACCTCTTAGTCGAGCGTCGCGTTAAGAGATAGGGCGTTAGTAAAGCGGTGGTTAGCCGTAATCTAAGGATTATAAAAATATAGCTACGTAAAAACAGGAATACGCCCTACGTGATTTAGTGGCCTAATGATATAGTAAAGGGCGCTATAGATCTAGAAAGATACGATACCGGCGGTAAGACCGCGACGGGTCTCTATACACTATATACAGGTAAAGGTAAACGTATTATTATATTAACGAATATTCTTTCGGAAGTTAACGGACCTAGGATAATAAGAGAGTAGTAGCCGTTTAATATAGGTAGGCAGTTTAGGGATAGTATTAACCTCTATATCGCCCTGATTATAATAGGAACCGAACTTAGGGCTCGATATAGTAGACTCCTAAAAACCTATAATAAACGTTAATATAGTTAAAAAAGGTGGATACCTACCTATAATCTCTCGCTAATCTAATAAAGGGCAGCGTAATACTCGTACTTAACCCGTATTAATCCTAGGTTAGAATACTCGATAGTTACCTTACTACTCGGCGGTATCCAGGCAGCGGGTTTAAGTCGATATCGTGGCTGGTTCTCCCGTATAACGCGACCCCGTAAAGTGCGTACACTATCGTCTCCCGCACCTAGACCGCCCGGGATACTAGCCCTAGACCTTTTATTACGATATTCGTGGTATATATTATAGGGGGCGCCGTTTAAGCGGGTAGGGAACTCGAGGGTCGGGCGGTAATATCGGCACCGCGAGTAGAAGTGGCCGAGCGAGGATAGCTATAAGGGAGGCTATAAGAAACCCCGGGAGATATAATTATAACGGTTTGTTATAGGTGGTGTATAAGCACCGGGGTCTGGATTAGTTCGGCGGTTAGTTCGGTTAGTTCGGCAGGTTGCGTAGGTAGCGTAAATTCTGTTAGTATAGTAGAAACCAAACTCGGAAAAGGGCTAGACGATCTTATAACGACGATAGCACCGCGTAGCGGGCGTAGGCAAAGAAGGGTTAGGGCTTAGGCGATTAGACCGGTCGGCTAGGGTGTTTATTCGGCAGGCCAAGTAGGTGGTGTATATTCTATTACGATAATAGAAACCGAACTCGGAGATAGGCTTAACGATCTTATAGAGGCGGCAGCACCGCGTAGCGGGCGTATTAGGTTAGTCTATTTAGCGCCGGAAACTAAAACTAAAAATAACTAAACGTTAGAACGTGAACTAAAAACGTTAGAAAATCTCTTCCCTATTATTTACGATGGTTTGCGATATAGTACCCGAGTAAGCGTTACGCATGTTTAGGTCGTTATCGGGGAGTGATATCTAATTAGGCGGGCGTTCCTATAAAAATAGAAGTACCTCTCCGATAAATGAAGATAATTAAAGACTATTTATTAGGGTAGTAGGTCACTTTTATACTGTGGACTACTGTCTTTGCGAGCGAAAAGTAATAAAAAAGCAATAAAAAGGGACGTGCGTATAGTGAAGGTACCTCTTAGCGTAACCGCCTTTTGCGGGTCTAGGAACAGTGAATATAATATATATATAATATAAGACGCGGCGGAGGCTCGACAATAAGCTAGGCGGCGAGCCGTGGGACGCGCTATAGGATAGGGCGTAGGAGTAGTAGCCTTATTAGCTAAATTATTGATAAAAGGATTATTATCGCTATTAGCTGTGGAAATATAGCTATAGTAAGTAGCCGCGGAGCGACCAGCAAAACGATATGCTTAAGCGGGGCACCGAGGGTTATTAATAGCCGCTTAGAGGTTAGCGAGACTATTAAGGACAGGGAAGGTAAGTAAATCCTCTACGCGACCCTTATAGTTAAAAGGATAGTAACTATTTACTGTCGGATCCTTAACGAAGGCAATAAGCGACTTAACGTCGCGGAGATTATTCTTATAAAGAGGATAAATAAGATTGAATACTGCCGAAGCTTTAGCGTTATTAATACGACTAAGATGGTATATATAACGTTAGCCGTAATTATAGATAATAAGGATAAAATCTGGTCTAAAATTAATATTTAGGCCTATTAACTATTAGTATATAGCCGAAGAGTCAGCGATCAAAAGGACTTACATTCTTAACGGCGAGCTTCTTGTTACTATAGTCTATAACTACACGAAACCACTTATAAGCTTTAGAAATATGCTTATAAGGATAACCCCGAGCTATCGGCTTTAGGTTATGATCCAATATATAAACTTACTTACTGCTATTCGAGAGCAGCTAAGTAATACCTAGTATAAAGTCGGGGATATAAAAAAACTAATTACTATAGAAAATCGCCGAAGGGTTGGCGAACTTAGAGTAATATATTACTAATACCAGCGGGTATATGTAATATAACGACTAGCACCGGACCTCTTACTAGGCTTGTCGAAATAATTAATACCGGTATACGAATTAAGATAGGATATATAAAAGAGGCAGGGAGCCTTAGTCGGAATAATAGACTTATAACCCAGGTCGATATTATACTTTAGTTTATAAAGAGTAATAGCGGCTATAGATTAACCGATAATATAATAACGATTAGTCGGCAATGATAATAATAATAACGATAAGAAATATTAAGAATGAATGAATTGGGATATAACGGATAATTGCTATATATTCGGCGGTTATAATAAATAAAGATAGTTATATAAGGAAGATTAGGAGCTACGAGGCTAATAACGCGACGAAACTATATATATATCGCCGAAAGGTTACTTAAGGCTAGGTATAATATCTGCGAAGGGTTAGATAACTATAGGTAATAATAATAAGTATCTCGGAGTTTCTATAATACTATTCGGATAGGCTACTAGGTATATAGTCGGCGATAGAATGCCGATAAGCAGGTAAATAAAGGGGGGGATCCTTTTTCCTTATAGGGCTTTTAATAAGAGTTCGTATAGAATTAAATAGAGGTAATTAATCGCGATAAACGCGTAATTAAAGGTATCAAGATAACACGAGTCTACGGGACAAGACTCGTTAAAGGAGGGGGGTAGTATAATGAGATAGTCGTAGAGCCGTCGGTATGTAATCGGACCGATTATCGTATAAGGACTACCGATCCGAACCTATCTTTTATATACTATAAGAGATACAGTGTGATTCCTTAAGTTAAAGTTTTAGTTTAAAGTTAGCGCTTAGTTAGCGAATATACTGCGATTACTCTACGATTCTAAGCTATAGAGACCTTTTTAATAATATCCTTTCCTTAACTAAGGTCCACGGACTTTCCTTTCGTTATGGTTTGATCTTATAAGGACCTATTATCCCGATATATATCTTTGCTAAACGCTCGCTAATATAACGCCAATTAAAAGCCGCTAAGAAGGTTATTATCCTACTATATTAGTATAGATTTGTCCTAGTTAAGAAACATGATATAACCTTAGACTCAGTAGAAATCTAACTAGATAAGCTATAGCACCAGGAGCTCTCTTCTATCTTAGATAAGTATAGTCTCACGTAGTTAAAGAAAGATAATTACATCTTCCGAAGTAATAAGCTAAGCATGTTTTTGAACCTTAACGATATCGTACTGCTATACCGTAAAGAGCATATTAATGCTACCGAAGATTTAGTTAAATAGCTATAGGAGTGCTTCCAGATCCGGGATTTAGGACCGATTAAGTAATTCCTTAGTATCCGGGTTATAAAGGATCGTGAGTACCGAAGACTATAGTTATCCTTTAATAACTATATTAACGAAAAGATAAAGGCATTAAATATCGTTATTAGCCAGAGGGTCACTATACCGCTCGCCTTTCCGGATATGTTAGAACCGAATAGCTTATAGGCGTTAAAAGACTCTATCTACTTATATCTTTAAAAGGTCGGATTAATTAATTACGCCGCCTATTAAACGAGGCTGGATATCGTAAAGGCTATCTCTAAACTAGCCGAATTCGCCACTAATCTATCTAGTCAGTGTCACGAAGCCGCTAACAGGTGCCTTAAGTACCTCGACTCAACGAGGTCCCTCTGCCTATTTTTTAGACCACGGGATTCCGATCAAACCCTAGCTAAATACGCCCTCTTTTATATAAGCGACGCCGCCTTTAAAGACGATTATAAGACTCGGATAGGGATATATAACTATACTTTTTGGAGAGCCTATCGTCTAGAAGGCGAATAAATAAATAAGCGTTATTATATAGGACCCTCTAGGGGGACCTTATATTGCCATAGACAGACCTTACACGTGACTTCTTCGTGGCATTTGGTGGGGCCATGACGAAGCCGTGAAGCTTCCTAAGTATCTTATACAATTTGTATATATAGCTTGAGTAGATGCCTGTACTTAACACTTCCATTCACAGAGACATTTTTTAGCTTATTCCCGCGGTGCCCGGCCCTAGTACTTTAGTGGCTAGGTAGGTATGATTTCGAATATACTAGTAAGTATTAAGGGCTAGTTTTAGGCTGCTTATGCCTTGAAAAAAAATCACTGACTTTAGGGAATATCGAGTAGTAGTGTAAGACCAGTATAGTAAGGTATAACGTACCTATAATTAGGCGTGTATATAAAAAGAGGTGCGGTACTTAAAAAAAGGTGCGGTATTTAAGCGGCTTTACGGCTTTGTCATAGCCCCATAAAAATGTTATGTATAAGGTCTGTCTATAGAAATATGAGGTCTCCCTAGAGAGTCCCTATTATATCCAGCACCGAGGCAGAGCTTTCTTATAGCTCTAAGTGCCGCTGCCCGGTAATATATCGCCACGCTACGGCCTATAAAGAACCTAATATTAGCCTTTAAAGATCACACTATCACTATCTATTACGATAATAATTAGACCCGTTAGCTGCTAGAAAGCCCTCGCCCACAGGTAACGTCGAAATTAAAGCATCTCGATATCCAGGCCCTATGGATCCGACAGATCGTATAACGCCGGGAGATCATAATTAATTAGATCGCCACTAATAAGATAGTCAGCGATAGGATAAGGAAGGCGTTACCGTCGTAAAAGCATATTATATTCGTTAAGATACTTAGGGTAGAAAAGAGCCCTAACGGCTTAGTTCAATCGGATTAATCACTCCCGCCTTAGTGGTGGATTAGCTTAATTAATGTCGATTTAACGGTGGATTAGATTATAATCGTAATTAACGCGATTATCAGATTAACTATAATTATATAATAATTATTAGTTTGTTTTTTAGGATTATAGTAAGGCACGAGCTATTTAATAAGCCGTTAACCTTTGGATTAATATCTAGGCTTAAAAGCCCTAGATATTTACGTTATTTTCAAGCTTTAATTCAAGCAGAACTGTCAGGATTAATCCTAAGGCTCTAGGGGGGTATATCAGGTATTTATATCTAAGGACCCCGAAAAGCCCGATAAGCCCGAGAGGTTATATTCGCAAAGCCACGGCACACACTACTCCGAATACGGCGGTACTTCTATTAGATATATCATAGTGCTTTTTCCCCTCTTTTGCCTATATATTTAATATCATAGACTAGTATACTTTTATAGTCTTATAAGAGGCATAAAGAGGTCTTATTAATTCGTGGTGAGTCTCTAAGCTTCCTACTAGTGTCTAGTATAAGCATATCGCGTAAGCCATAGAGGCCTCTTATAAAGAGGTTCTAGAGGCTTACGTGTTAACTACTAGGTGGCTTTATATTTAGAGAAGGCTTATCGTGTATTTAGAATACGAGAGCTAGCTTAGAGTATATAGAGGGGGTGGTAGCCTTTATAGTAAGGCTACCTTATTTATAAAGGTCCCTTAGTTATTCTAAGAGGAGATTATATAACTAATACCTTCTTATTAAGTGGCACCCAGAGGTCTATAAGTAGAGACCTCTATATCTATATCTTTTAAAGGAACTTAACGAATAATCTTAGTATAATACCCCCTCCCTTAGTCTACTAGTAGACCTCCTTATTCGTTTTATAATAGCTTCCTTTACTCCTTACTTAAATCCTATAATATTTTATTTATTCTCTCCTTCTACACGGGTATAATAACCGTCGGAAGCTATTAGCAGACTTTGCTTAAGCACTTTGCTAGTTATCCTCCTAGTAGGAACTCGCCTTTTATTATAATATAGGCCCTAGACGCTATCCTCCTCTTAGTCCTGAACCAGAACCCGAGAGCTCTAGACTTAGTAACCCGCCTTCCGACCCTAAAGACTTTAATAATAACGCCGTTATAATAGCCTCCTATCCTTTACCTCCTAATAGCTAGCCCCCAGGAACCCCTAGTCCTGCTATTATCGCCACTATACCGTCCTCGTATAGTCTAGTAGAACGGTTCCGCCCTTTACCTGCTCACCACACTTAGGGAGAGCCCTTAAAAGCGGCTCGCCCTCCCTAAGTTAAGTATTCTAACCTATTATTAAGAAGTCCGAAAAGGAAAGGAAGAGAGACTTCCCTACCCCCGGCTAACCCTAGGCCTTAAGCTTTAGTCCTGCTCGACTATTTAGTCGGATATTATAATCCTTAGTAGGAGGATACTCCCCCTAAAGAGCTTACCGATAAATAACTAGAAGCTATCCTATTATATATCGCTAACCATAAAGAGCGAGAAAAACAGGAAGAAAAGCTACGTTATCTATAACATAGGGAAGACCTAGATAATAACTATTTACTAGCCGACCGCCGTAAGCGTTATCGCTATTAAGACTCCTTTTTACCCCTTAGTTAAGGCCGTTCGTTATCGCCGTGGCGTAAGCGTAACGATTAGGCTAAAGTTAGTTACCCTAATCCGAAGTAGGATAATAAGTCCTATAATTAGTTCTAGACCTTTATAGAGGAGCTATAAGAAAGGTTTAATTTAGATCGTCGTTACTTTACTACTAAGAGGCAGAAAGTATACTTTACTAGTAGGTATCTCCCGCCTTTAATAAAGTCTAGGTAGCGTGCTTACTAGCGGAGGGTCTATAACCCTATAAAAGGGGGGAAGCCCGCTTAATAAGTCGATATTCGTAAATTCCTTACTAGCCAGCTAATAGACCACGATACTTATAAGATATCTATTACGGAATAGCTCTTTTTAGATTAGTCTATATAACGCCCTAACTAGTCCTATAATTAGTTTCTTAATCGACTAGACTCCCTGTTTAACGAAGTCTCCTTAGAGTTTCCTAATAAGTGGCGTATATAGCTTATTCTTATAAAGCTATAAAAGCCCCTTTACGATTAGATCACTATTAGTAGCCTCCCTCGGGACTACGAGCACCTTAACGTTTTAGCTTATTAAGCCAAAGTTAATTTATCCTGGTCGATAAAGGTCGAGTTACCTGCCTCTAGCCGTACCCTAGCCTATCGTCTAGCTTCCCGTTAAGGCATAGCTACTAATAATAGCTCGCGGTCCTCTTAGCCCTCTACCTCTGCCCCCGCCACCTTATCCTCCTCTACCCCGTCTACCTCCACTTCTACTTAGCCTTCTTCGAATAGTCCTATTACTGCCTTATTAATAGAGAGTCCCTCCTAAGACCCTATTAAACGCTAGCCCCTCTTAGAAGTCGAATATTACTATTATTATTAGTTCGGGTATTATAAGTCTACGTGCCCTAAGTTAGCTAATTCGTCTTCCGCTAATACCTCCGCTTCTAACACGCCCGGTAATAATAATTATCAACTATATAATACTTATACTCCGCTAACCCGCTATATACCTCCGCCTTAGTTTAGTCCTAACGACTAGCCCGCTAAGAAATAAGTTATTAGCTAAGTTTAAGCTAATAACCTATTAGTAGCCACCTAGGATTAGTCCCCGCTTAGCTCGCCGTCCCTAGAAACTAGGACCCTTAAGACTAATCTCCTAGTATAGCTAGGTGGTAGTTAGAAATAATATCTTACGTCTATAGATTATAGAGCCAGTATTAACCTTATTAACCGCCACGCCTTACCTTTAGGTATTAACCCGACTAGCCCCCTAGAACGTCTAAACTAGGGACTTTCCGAAGTCGAAAACGACACCTACGGTTCTATTACTTTATTTATTAAGGCCACTAATAATTAGGGCCGTAATCGTATATATCGTACTTTATTTCGTATTATCGACCTTATTAAAGGTTCTTAAGTCCTTTTAGGTATCCCCTAGTTAACTACCTATAATCCTTATATTAATTAGTCCGACCGCCTTTAGAATTTTCGTATCGATAAAGAAGACTTTAGATTAGCCACTAATAAGAGAGGGATAGTCTAAAGCCCTAAAGAAATTAAAAAAGAAAGAAAACGCGCCCGCGTAATTATCCGATTAGTTAATTTAGTAATGGCCCCCTAGGAGGATACCCTCTATATAGGCCGTTTCGCTATTCCTAATTCCGACCTAGTAGCCCGTTCTAATTCCGTTTCGCCCTCCGCCTATTCCGATTCCGTTCCGCCCGCCTATTCCGTTTCCGTTTTACCCGAACCTAATATCCCCTTAGGGGATATCACCTTTAACGCCCTCCCGAAGTTACTCGAGTCCTTTTTACCCGAATAGTATCGAGATTTTTTAGACGTCTTCGACGTCGTTAAGGCTAGTCGCCTCCCGCCGTTTTATAGGTAGGACCACGCTATTAAGTTAGAAGACGGTTAGACTCTACTATTTAGTCCTATCTATGCCCTTACCGAAGAAGAGTTAAAGACTCTACGATAGTATATTAAAGACGCCTTAGCTAAAGGTTAGATTTGAAATTCTACTAGCCCTACCGGTGCCCCCATACTCTTTATCCTAAAGAAAAGAGGTAAGCTTTGTCTTTATATCGATTATAAAGGACTTAATAAGATTACTAGTAAGGATTATACCCCCCTCCCCTTAATTTATAAGATTTTAGATCGCTTATCTAAAGCGAAGGTATATATTAAGTTAGATTTAAAAGATACCTATTATAGGCTATATATAAGAGAAGGGGATAAGTGGAAAACTGCGTTTTATATTAAGTATAGTCACTTTAAGTATTTAGTTATACCCTTTAGACTTTATAATACCCCTGCTAGTTTTTAGCGATATATTAATAAGGCACTACGCGGCCTTATAAATACTATTTATATTATTTACTTAGATAATATCTTAATTTATAGTTTAGATAAGGAGACCCACCGCGTATATATACGCGAGGTCCTTTAGAGGTTAAGAGATTAGTCTTTATACGTAAACCCGGAAAAGTATATCTTTAAGTACTAGGAAGTGGAGTTTCTTAGTTTTATTTATAAGCCTAATAGTGTCTATATAGACCCTATACGGGTAGAAGCTATTCGCGAGTAGGAGGAGCCTAATTCCGTTAATAAGGTATAGGTTTTTATTAGTTTTACTAGGTTCTACCGCCGCTTTATTAAGGGGTACTCTAAGATAGCTAGACCACTTACCGACCTATTAAAAGGGAGTGGTTAGCTAAGGGTCTTTACCCTTTCCGATAAATAAAGAGTATCTTTTAAGAAGCTCCGAGATACGTTCTAAGACGCCCCTATCCTTCGCTATTTCGACCCCCGTCTTCCTATTCGAATTAAGCCAGACACCTCTAACTTCGTAATTAGCGTAGTTATTAGCTAACTAAAGGACCGTACTTAGCGACCCATCGCGTTCTTCTCTTATAAGCTTTAAGGAGCTAAGTTAAACTACCTAACCCCTAATACTAAGTATATAGCTATTTATAAAGTATTCCGTTATTAGCGTTACTATATAGCGTACGCCTAGACCCTAGTTAAAGTCCTTACCGATTATTTAAACTATTAATACCTCTTAAATAAGCCTTATATTAAGGTATAGTATACCCGCTAGTTAAAAGAGTTAGCCGTTTATAATTTTAAAATTTATTACTATCTAGGCGTTTAGAACCCTGCTAATAGGCTATCCCGAAAGCCCTAATACACCGCTAACCCCGCCGAAATCGATTAAGAAAGGCGCCGTCTAGTCGAAGATTTTACGAAGAAGTTCGTTATTAGCCTCCTAAAGCTCGCTAATAGGGAGAAGCCTACTCTATTAAGTCTAAGGGAGGAAGTTATTAAAGCGTAGAAAGACGACCCCTTTTATTTAGCCGATAGTAAACTACCCACCTAGTAGACTCGGGACGCTAATAGTATAGTCTATTTCCGTGATCGCCTTTTTATCCCCGATAAGCCCGGTCTTTAAGAAGCAGTTATATAAGCCCTCTACGACGCCCCTATAGCTAGCTATTATAGTATAGGCAGAACTAATAAGCGTATTTCCGATACCTTCTTCTAGGAGTTTATATCCTAAGATATTAAGAAGTTTATCCCGAGTTATCCTATCTATTAGCGTACTAAGCCTAGGCACTATAAGCCTTATAGTCGTCTTACTAGTTTACCTATTCTAAGCCGTCCTTTTTAAGAGATTTCTATTAACTTTATTACTAGCCTCCCCCTGGTTACCTACCAGGGTAAAAAAAGAGATATAGTATTAGTGGTTATTTACTATCTAACTAAGTATGCCCTGAATATCCTTTATAGTAGCGGCTTATTAGTAGATAGCCTTACTAACCTCCTATAGTTACACGTTTTTAGTATTTTCGGTCTCCCTAATAGGATTATCTCCGATTAAGGATCCCTTTTTACTAGTAAGTTTTAGACCACTTTTTATCGCCGTCTCGATATTTACCGCCGGTTATCTACCGCTTTCTATCTATAGACCGATAGTTAGACGGAATATTAGAATTAGAACTTAGAATACTACCTTCGATCCTATTATTGCTTTTAGTAGGATAGCTAGGTAGAAAAGCTATCCCTTACGTAGTTTATATATAATATAGCCTGGTATTCCGCTATTCGCTAAACCCCTGCCTTCGCCCTTATAGGATTTAACCCCCGAGGTCCCGATAAGATTAAGTTACCTAAGACCGGAGAAGTCCGCGCGGTATAAGCCGAATAGCGCGCTAGTCACCTAGTGCAAAATCGTTAAGCTATATAAGTCCTTATCCAGCGCGCGCAAAGGACCTATAAACGTTATTATAATACCGGTCGTATATATTAGCACTTCTAAGTAGGTGACTACGTGTTGCTTTCTTCGAAGAATATTAAGTAAGGCCGACTAAGTCGTAAGATTTCCGATAAGTACCTTAGTCCCTTTAAAGTTATTAGTATTATCGGTAACCACGGGTTAGCCTACCGGTTAGAACTCCCTTCGGCTATTAAGATTTATAACGTCTTCCCTATTTCGTTTTTAGAGCCTTAGGTCTCTCGCGATAGCTAGCCTCTACCCGTCCTTATAGAAGTTAACGTCGAGCCTTAAGAGTCGGATAAGTATAAAGTTAAAAAAATCCTTAGTTACCGTTATAATAGGAAACGCCGCGAGTATCTTATTAAGTAGGCGGACTACGGATTCGAAGATTATACTTAGGAGCCTAAAAGCCACTTACCGGACTCTCTCTTAGAATAGTATTATAGTTAGACACCGCGTTAAGTTAGTTAGTCGTTATTAGTATAGGGTCTGCTATATAGTGGCACCTTAGTTAATTATTAGTATTGTTATAGTCTAAAAAGATAAAGATAAAAAAAGATTTATTCCCGTTGTTTATAGTATAGCACTTATAGTGCCTATTACCGCCCTTCGCCCTTACTGCTTGTCCTCCTACTCGGCACGTTATACTAGGTACTCCAGACTATAAGTAATACGTTAAGCAAAGTCGGCTATTTTATCGCGCTACTCTTACTTAGCTTAAGCTTTCTTTTCCGCCTCCTTAGCGGCCTTCTGCTCCGCGCGGCGCTTCTTATTAGCCCTATCCTTTACCCTATCCCTATTCTCTTCCTTAAACTCCGATAGGGCTTTACGGAGTTTTATCTAGTTAGTTAAGGCTTTGACCTGTTATATAGTTAGTAGCAGTAGGGCACGATATTCCAAGTTTGATATACCCGTTCGCGGTTAGTTAAGCCGCCGTTCTTAATAGCCTTAAGCAGTATCTTCTATAGGCCGGTGGCGGCCTAAGCGGTAGAGACCGAGAGCTAGTTTCCTTCTTATTAGCACCCACCTAGTGATCTATTAGAGTAGCAGACTTATAACTTAGTAATGCTTCGATTTGCGTACCTGATAGCGTTGGTATTTAAACGAAGCTGTAATACTATCGCGACAGGCCGCGAATTTAATATCCCCCCGGCTCTTATTATCTAACTCTAGTTCTAGCTATTAGCGAGCATACCGGCTATATAGTGTTATAACGTGTAGGCCGTTAACCTCCTCCTATATAATATAAGGCTCGGGAGCCTCCTTCGCCATGTTATCGTCGTTATTATAGGTGGTATTCTAGTGGCTACCCGCATTATTATCCTTAGCACTAATAGCAATATCCTTATTAGTATTAGTTATAGCGGCGTTACCGCTCGCGGCACTCTCCTTATAGTACTCGTTATTATATCCTCTATTAGCGCCACTTATTATAATATCGATATCCTCCTACGCACTTAGTTTATTAACGCTATTACTGATATTATTATTACCTACCCCGTGGGACTTTTTAATAGCTTTGGCCACCTTGCGAGCCTTTTTCTTAGCTAACTTACGGGCCGCCTTCGCGGCCTTATATTCGATATTAGTAACGTTAGGTATTATGACTTTCACGATATTAGTAACGGTCACGTATAGGGGACTATCACGATACTTATATTAAAGGATATTCGAGGGAATATTATTATTATTATAAGAAACTGTCTCTATATTAGTTCCGTCTATCACTTCCTACTACCCGGCCGCTAGGAACGAATTCGAATCCGATAACCGAGTCCGTGAAGTCGATAAGAGACTTTAAGCTATATATACAGCTTTATATTACTAGCAGGGAGTTAACTTATATATATGGTTATCTAATAATAAAAAATTATAAAGTCGGAAGATAGCTAAAGAGAAGAAAAAATAATAAAGTTAGGAGTTAACGAAATATTCTTATAGATAAGTTAGGAATTACCTATAGGTGCCTGGTAGCCTGATCTCGCGTGGATTTAGCCTTATTTATATATTATAACTTCCCTCTTTAGAAACACCTTCTCTCTTTATATATTATAAGTTATGATTATAGGCCTTTAGTGGGTAAAGGAGTATTATATAGGTTATTTAAAGATTAGACGATAAGTTAGGAGTTTATAATAGAATCCTTTAGAATAGTTCTTAGTAGTGGTCTCTTTGCTATTATAGGATCTTTATATTTATAATATTAGCCGCTAGTTAGGATCTCTTAGAATAATCTTCTTTATTAAGTCACTTTATTCTTTATAATCACGTTTATCTATATAGTATTAAGAGGAATCTTTATATTTATAAGCTTTATTCCCTTTTCTTTTTATCTCTTACTTTTATCTTTTATTCTTTAATACTTACTTTTAGAGTGGTGTTATTTTATAGGTGGTATAAAAGGAGGTTCCTAGATTAGGCGGAGTTCTTTATATAGAAGAGTGGCCGGGCTAAGGGAGTCGTTCTTTTTTATTACCCCTAGACCTTTATTACTCCTAAGGGCAGGAGTCAAAGAAAGGGGGGGTAATCTATAAAAGGCATAAAGAGGTCTTATTAATTCGTGTTAAGTCTCTAGGCTTCCTACTAGTATCTAGTACGAGCTTATCGCGTAAGCCATAGAGGCCTCTCGTGAAGAGGTTCTAGAGGCTTACGTGTTAACTACTAGGTGGCTTCGTGTTTAGAGAAGGCTTATCGTGTATTTAGAATACGAGAGCTAGCTTAGAGTATATAGAGGGGGTGGCAGCCTTTATAGTAAGGCTACCTTATTTACAAAGGTCCCTTAGTTATTCTAAGAGGAGATTATATAACTAATACCTTCTTATTAAGTGGCACCTAGAGGTCTATAAATAGAGACCTCTATGCCTATATCTTTTAAAGGAACTTAACGAATAATCTTAGCATAATACCCCCTCTCTTGGTCCACTAGTAGACCTCCTTGTTTGTCTTGTGATAGCTTCCTTCACTCCTTACTTGAATCCAATGATAAGTCTGCAATCAACATAAGTCACACTTCGTATAATATTAGTGTCCTGACAGAATATATACCTAAAAGGTGGCTAGAGTATGCGTTAACCCGAATAGCATAACCGTATACTTATAATAACTATACCGTATTCTAAACGCCGTTTTTTAGCGGGCTTCCTTTTTAATCCGGATCCTATAATAGGTATCTTAGATATCTATCTTTAAAAAGTATTTCGGCCCGGGGAGCCTATTTAATAGCTCGCCGATTAGGGGCAGAGGGTACTTATTCTGAACTATTATAGCATTTAAACCTTAGTAATCGATATAAAATTATAAGCCATTATTCTTCTTAGGCACGAATAATACTAGCGAGCCTACGGGGCTCGTCGATTAATAGATATAACCGCTCGCTTCCCCTTCGGCGATATACTGCTTTACCTCCTCTAGCTAAGCTTAAGATATAGGCATATAATAGCCTAAATAGCGGTATCTTCCTATCTTATAAGTTAATTATGTATTTGGTATCCTTTAGTAAGGGCGGCTCTTTTATGGCCTATTCCCAAAACACTTCTTAATAGTCGGTAATATCCGGCAGTAGTTCAACGACTAGACCGTATATTACCTTATCGTTATATATAGATCGACTAGTTATATCCGGCGTACCCGGTAAGATAGTTATAGCAGTAGCGATATATATTATATACGCCTTTACTCGTTTTCTAATAACCTCGCGAGCCTATAGCTTAGAGTCTATAGTAAAGATCGGCCCATAAATGAATATTCGGCGGGCCGTATCGATTATAATTGAACCTATACTATTATTTAAGAGCAGTAATTATCTAGTACCCCTAGGTTAATCTGTATATAGCAAGACTCTGTTAAATTATCACGGGTATAAGTCATCGAAGCCAGGGATAGCTTAAATAGGAGGAAATAATATGTCTTGATAGTTATAAGGGGATTAGATAGGGTATAGTGTTCGGAGATAAGCGGTCGAGTCGGCTCCGGGACTAATACTATCCGGGCCGGTCTAGTATAGTCTAATAGGGAGGACTACCGGCGGATAGATCGTGGTCCTAGGGATACTTTCGAGGGGATTCTATAAGGTTCCCGGGGAAGAGGCTCTGGTTATTTATAAAAGGGATAGGTAAAGCTAAACTCCTGACTTAGAGGTTTAGCGAATAATTTAACTCTTAATCCGACCTATTAGTCTATATTACCTTTTTAATTATCTTATAACGTCTCTTTACTCTTTATATAAAAACCCCTAATATATTATTCGCTTAACCGTTTTAACGGGTATAACGACCGTTAAGAGTTATAAGTATAACTTACCTCTACTAGTCAGCTAATAAATAACTATACCTCCTCTTATACGCTTTAGTACTGCTCCCCCTAAGGACGGAGATTATAAATCGGTTCGTGAGTATACGCTATCTCCTAGTCCTAAAAGCGATACCACCGCGCCTCTGCCTAGTAAACAGGAGACTATTATCCCGTAGAGCCCTCTAGAGCTATAGCCAGAACCGTCTTTAGCACCCTAGCATAAGCCTCCTATAGTCCCTTAGCGCGAGACACCTATACTTTAATCGTCTAACACTATAGAGCTATAACCTAATCTTTAGACGGGTATACGTTATAATATTAAGGAACTAGAGAATTATCCTACGAATTAACTGCTTCCCGAGGAGCTAGACTTCCTCCTAAGCTACTATAAGGAACGTAGGGAGCAAGAGCGTAAGTTAAAGCGTCTAGAAGCTATCCGTCGTCGCGAAGACCCGGACGCTACCCTACCCCCCTACTTAGCGAACCACTACCCTCCCCGAAGTGGTTACGGCGATCTATTTAAGGTAAACCTCCCTACCCTAAAATAGGACGGTAAGTTATATAACCAGTTTAGGACCTTTATAGAAGAGATTAAGGAACGCTTTTACCTTAATCTAGCTAGTTTTACGATAAAGGCGAAGAAGGTCTACTTTACTACTAGTTACCTTAAAAGGAATATAAAGTCCTATTAG
Source organism: Sodiomyces alcalophilus JCM 7366 (assembly GCF_042370955.1). Taxonomy (NCBI): domain Eukaryota; kingdom Fungi; phylum Ascomycota; class Sordariomycetes; order Glomerellales; family Plectosphaerellaceae; genus Sodiomyces; species Sodiomyces alcalophilus. The sequence continues at coordinate 8,838,485 of NW_027263532.1, forward strand.
CGAGCTTATTGGAGGAGGACCTATAGTTCTTTAATAAAGGCGATATAGGCTAAGCTAAAGGCCTTCCTAACCGAGTAATTAGTCGATAATAAGACCTATAAGTTATTAGTTACGGAATAGATCTTTTCGGCATAGACCTCTTAGTAACCCGGTTAGACCTATAATTAATTTCTCGATAAATTAGATTCCTTATTTAATAAGGTGTTTATCCCCCTTCCCGATAAGTAGCGTATATAGTTTATTATATTAAGACTAAATAGACCTCTACGCGGTTAAATTATTACTAGGATTTTACCTAAGACCTTCTAGGAGCTAAACGTCGCGGCTTATTAGGCTAAGGTCACGTTATCTTATAAGGGTAAACCGTCTAATCGGGACCGCGGCTATTATACACCCCGTGATTAGGGTTATCAAAGGAAGCGTGGAACTAGTAATAAACCCTTATTACCCTAAGCTAGCGGTTTTTATAAAAGCTTACCTACGCCCCCTACTACTATAACCGCGGCTATTACTACTACTCCTGCCTAACCACGGGATAACCCTAGCGGACCCTTGGAATTCTCGGGCCCTCGGAAATATTACGAATATAAAAAGGAGGGCTATATTTAACCTTTTTACCCTTATCTACGGAATAGGCGGGCCGGCTAAAGTTCTACCTCGGCTACTAACCCTAATTAGGAGGCTATAGCCCTTAGTCGACCCACTTTAGGTTAGGTATAAGCCCTACCCTAAGCCTTATAGGGTTAAGCCTAGGATAACACGCCGTTAAAGTCGGACCCTCCCCCTAGTCTAATAAGGGTAAAGCTTAATATATAACTAAATAGTGGATAGGACCGTTAAGTTATAATTCTAGATAGTACTACCCACTTTAATATTATCGATAAATACGTAGTGGCCCCCGGTAAAGTAATCACCGGACCCCCTAAAGAAGTTAACTAGGTAAATAAGGAATATATAACCTAGATACTCTGATCGATCTTATCCATAGTTCGGATTATAGATCATTAGAATTATACACGGATATAGTATATAGAGTTATATATTATGGATATAAGTAATAATAGGTTAGAGGTTATCCTCGGGATCCCCTAGTTAACTAAGTATAATATAATAGTTAACTAGGCAGAGAAAAGTTAGACGTTCCGGATTTAGAAGGAGGAGTTAAAGTTTATAAGTTCGCGGAAAGAGTTAAAAAGGGCTACGAATAAGGCGAAGGTAACCGTTAGGCTTATTAGGACTTAGGTAGCGCGGGTTAGCCGTGTTTAAGCTTACGTCTTAGAGGACACGACCACGCCTACTCCCCCACCTAAACCACTACCCAAACCCCCGGAGGACCCCTTACCCGTGGGCTAAGAAAAGTTATTAGTAGCTATACTTAAGTAGTATTATAAGTTCTTAGATATATTTAATATAAAGGAGGCCGGTAAGCTACTTAGTTATTATTACTAAGACCACGGGATCGAGTTAAAGGAAAGGAAGACGCCCTTATTTAGGCTGATTTATCTATTAGCTTAGGAGGAGTTAGTGGCGTTACGGGAGTACCTCCAGGGTGCCCTCGCTAAAGGTTAGATTCGTTACTCTACTAGCCCTATAGGTACTCCTATTCTTTTTATACCGAAAAAGGGTAGGAAGTTAAGACTATACGTGGATTATTAGGGGTTAAATAAGGTTACTTATAAAGACCGTATACCGCTCCTATTAATATATAAGCTTATAGACCGGCTTTTATTATTAAAGGTTTTCGCTAAGCTAGACCTTAAGGACGCCTATTATCGACTTTATATACGACCCGGTAATAAGTAAAAGATAGCTTTTAGGACTTATTATAGTTGTTTCGAGTACTTAGTTATGCCTTTTAGGCTTACTAATACCCTAGCTAGTTTTTAATAGTATATTAACTAGGCCTTAAGTAGGCTAATCGATACGATTTATATAGTCTATCTAGACGATATCTTAATTTATAATAAGAACCTCGAGGTTTATCGAGTATATATTAAGGAGGTTTTAGGAAGGTTAAGGGAGTAGTCGTTATACGCGAATCCCGAGAAGTATATATTTAAGACTTAAAAGGTAGAGTTCCTAGGGTTTATTATTAGAGTGGATAGGGTTTATATAGATTAGTCTAGGGTTAAGGCTATCCGCGATTAGTAAAAGCCGAACTCGGTAAAGACTATCTAAATCTTCCTGGGTTTTACTGGGTTTTACCGGCGTTTTATTAAGAACTACTTAAAGATTACGGCGCCGCTCTCGGACCTAATAAAAAAAAGTAAAGTAAAGAGGGTGTTCGTGTTATCTATAAGGGAGAAGGAGGCTTTCGATAAGTTACGCTAAAGGTTTTAGGAGGCTCCTATTCTATAGTATTTTAATCCTAAGTTACCTATTCGACTAAAGCCGGATATATTAGGGTTTATTTTAAGGGCAGTGATTAGTTAGTATATAGATCGAGTATAGTATCCTATCACATTCTTTTCGAGGAAGCTTAAGGGTACGAAGTTAAACTATTTAACTCCGGACACGGAGTTAATAGCTATCGTTAAGGTATTCCGGTATTAAAGGCACTACCTAGCCTATAGCTAGACCCTAGTAGAAGTTCTAATAGACTACCTTAATTATCGGTACCTAATAGATAAGCTAAAGATTAAGCCGTAGTATACACGATAGTTAAAGGAGTTATCGGTATTCGACTTTAAGATTAAGTACCGGCTAAGAGCTTAGAATCCGGCTAATAGTCTATCGCGGAAGCCATAGTATACTTTTAGGCAGGTAGACCTAGACACGGAGCGTTAAAAGCCTATTAAGAGGTTTACTCGTAAATTTATATTAAGAGTAGTAAAGAGGGCGGGCAGAACACCTAGGGACTCCGAGGACTTATTACTAAGTTTAAAGGAGGAGGTGGCCGATACCTAAAGGGAGGATCCCTTTTATATTTCTTTATCTAGAAAGGACCGGTTATCCGACCCGTGGTTAAGGGATAAAAAGAGCCTAATCCTTTTTAAAGGTCGCCTCTTTATCCCGGATATATAGGGGTTAAGGAAAAAGATCCTATAGGCCTTCCACGATAAACCCACCGCTAAATATTATAGTTCCGGCAGAATAATTAAAAGGATTTCGGACTTATTCTATTAGGAGTTTATATCCCGGGATATAAAGAAGTTTATGCCTATATATAGGGTTTATTAAAGGACTAAGGGGAGATAGTATAAGCCTTATAGTCTATTAGCTAGTTTTCCGGTTCCGTCTTATCCGTTCTAGGAGATCTTAATTAATTTTATTACGGGTCTCCCTCCTATTAATTAGGGCGGAAAGAAGAAGGATATAATCCTTATAGTGGTTTACCGTTATATAAAGTATTCCGTTTATATCCCTTATAATAGTGTATTAACCGCTAAAGGTTTAGCCGATATACTATAGTTAAGAGTCTTTAGTGTTTACGGGTTACTAGATAGTATTAGTTCGGATTAGGGTTCTTTATTTATAAGTAAGTTTTAAAGGACCCTGTATAGTCTTTTAGGTATTTACCGTAGGATATCTATTATATTTTATCCTTAGACCGACGGATAGACTAAGTATTAGAATCAGAGTATTAAGCACTACCTTTATAGTTATTACTCGTGGGAGCAGACTAACCGGGTAGATAAGCTATCCTTTGCGTAGTTTACTTATAATACCGCGTAGTACTTAGTAATTAAGTGAACGCCTTCTATAGCGTTAATAGGCTATAACCCTTATAGCCCTAATAATATCCGGTTACCTAAGTCGTTAGATATTAGGGCGGTATCCGCTAAATAACGGGTAAAGCACCTAATCGCTAATCGTTAAGTAATAGAAACTTTTATTCGGAAGGCTTAAGAGTCTTATAAGAGGTTCTATAATACTAGGCGGACTTAATAGTGATTTAAGGTAGGAGACTACGTCTTAGTCTCCTCGAAAAATATTAAGTGAAAACGGCCTAGTAAGAAACTCTCGGATGAGTATCTCGGGCCGTACCGTATTATCTTAGTTATCGGTTACTATGGTCTCGCCTATAAGCTAGATCTCCTATAGTTGATAAAGATTTATAATATTTTCCCGATCTTTTTATTAAAGCCCTAGCGCTCTCGCGATAAATAGGCTCCCGAGCCTATAAAGGTGGATATAGAGCTATAGGAGTCGGAGGAGTATAAGGTAAAGGAGATTTTAGCTTATCGGTTTAATAGAAAAAGATAACCCCGGAGGGTCTCGTTACTATCTTTATCTTTACTAAAATTCATTATATTATATCCTAAACGCCTAAAAAAAAACAAAATAATAGTAGTCGTACTATATATATAAAGTGTTACTCTAGGTTAGATTAACGGATCTATTTCTTTCTATATACCTATAGGCTAACGAAATTCTCTTTATTATCACTATCACCGCCGGTCTTAACCCCGCTAGCGACCCGTAGAAGGTCGCGGATCTAATAAAGGGCTTTCGTCTACATATAAGACTCTTAGGCCTAGATATTATATAAGGTAATTTAAGCCTCCGTAACTACGTCTGCCCGATAACGCTTATACCGAGCCGTATCAAAACCACTATAGTTATAGTGCTGATTATTAGTATATACCCGGCGTAGCTCCCCCTAAAGCTTATAGGCGGTACGCTAATAGAAAGGAGTTAATACGAGTATATAAACGGAAAAGGGGAGAGATAACTTATAAGTTTTTTATCGGTGAACCTATTATACCTAACTATATCGATAAGCGTATCTTATATAGCGATAACGGTATAAGTAGCACGAAGATTTATTTAAGGATAAGTTAGTATACCGGGGCGGTCTATAGCGGGCGGGAGTATAACTATACCTCTTTATATTTCTTACTATTCTGATTATGCTAGCAGTAATGGCACTTAGAAGACTACCGGTTAGAGTCACGACACGAATAAAAGATAATAGGACCTTAGCTATCTAAGATAATATTAAGAAATCCTGAGTAATACTGCGAATAGGGAGGGTCACGGAGGTCGCCCCCTATAACCACCTCCTAAATCGGGTAAAGGCCTAAGGGAGTACCGTTATTAGAAGGCGTAGCGTCGCTATCGCCCCCGTTAACCCCCGGACCTTTATCGGTAACGTTATCGTCACCGAAGATATTATTACCTAGGAAGCTCTTACCTCCGCTAGGGTCGAAGTTATTATCTTCGCTCTTATCGCTATTAATATAAAGGATACCGTCGGCGCTACTCGATATAGTTATATCCTTATCGTAGTCGATAATACTATCGTCGATATTATCGTCGTTATTATCCTTATAGTCTACTAGCGCTAGAGATAGAGTCCTTTAATCGCCGGCAGACTAGCTAGCGGTTAAGCCATTATCCGACCTAATTACTAGGAAAAACCGGGTAAGAACCCGGCTAACCTAGTAGTCGGTGACCTTAAAGGTCTTCTTATTAGGGAGGGCTAGGCCCCTCGCTTTAATAAGAGTTATAAATAACTCCGCACTAGGTACGGCTAACCCCTTTATTTTAACGGGTATCTTAGACACCACGCCTGGCACGGCGGACCCTTTATTATTTAGGCGCGCTTTAATAGGAGTTATAAGTGACTCCGTACTAGGCGCGGCCGGCCCCTTTACTTTAGTAGGCGTCTTAGACGCCGTACTAGGTATAGTTAACCCGTTATTATTACTACCTTTCTTAGTAGTCTTCTTAATAGCGCTATCCTTAATAACAGAGGTCTTATTAATAGCGGTGTTAGGGCCACCGCCGGCCTTCTTACCGTTCTTTATAGGAGTAACGGGCTTTTTAGGGGGAGCGGGCTTCTTAGCGGGAGGGTAATTAGCAGCCTTAAGCTAACGAGCTAACTTATTAGCCGCACATAACTAACGCTTCTAGGGAGCTATACTAGAACGTAGGGGTTAGCTGAGATTATAGGGCCATACACGATAATCACTTATATTATTATTCTACACGGAATTAAGGTATATTATTATTAGGAGTTATTATTATTTATTAGAGGAATGCTTATAATAAGCTACTCCTAGATATTAGAACCACTAGAACTAAGGGATAACTAGGGATCTCGCGTAACGTGACAAGAAGGCCTCTAGAGAATTCGAGATAAACCACTAAGATAATACCTTATAGCTAAGATATAGTGGTAAGGATTAACTTATAGATAGAACTTTAGAATAAGGTTATTATAATAGTTACTCGAATAGGTAAAAAAAAGAAAAGGAAAAATAATAATAAGCTAGGAGGACTAGCTAGGATATATTCTCCGATAATCACCGGACCTTAAGTAAAGCCTATATAGTTACTCCTGCCTACTCTATAATCTAGGTATACCTGCTATATTAGGAGCGCACCTATGGTTTATTATTTAGGTAATAATAAAGCATCGCGTATACTCCTTTAAGTCTATAGGCTTTATATTTAACTAGGCGACCCGATTATTTACGGGTTATTTATAAAACCTTTAATAATAGTTTAAAGGCGGAGTGTTAAAGGATCTACGAAGCTTTATTTAGGCTTTATTATAATAGCTTAGAGGTTTAGGGAAGGTCGATCTTTATATCTATATTTAGCACTAGCTTTAATAAGTTATTTATAAAAGGTCCTATAGTAGGATAGCTATAACCTAGATACGAATAGTGGCTTATAAGCCAGAAGCCTGGTATAGGCTAACTTAAGCTATTCGTAGTCGGGTGCCGTCCCAGGCCGAGTCGTCTCTTTTAGAGCTATATCCGGAGGATATAGGTTAGACGGGAGAGGGTCCTTATAAGGGTACCCGGTTAACTATATTACTCCTAGGGATATAAGCACCAGAGGAGGGGGCGTAATATCACGGGTATAATTTATCGAAGCCAGGGATAGCTTAAACAGGAGGAAATAATATATCTTAATAGTTATAAAGGGGATTAGATAGGGTATAGCGTTCGGAGATAGGCGGTCGAGTCGGCTCTAGGACTAATACTATCCGGGCCGGTCTAGTATAGTATAATAAGGAGGACCACCGGCGGATAGATCGTGGTCCTAAGGATACTTTTAAGGGGATTCTATAAGGTTCCTGGGGAAAGGGCTCTGGTTATCTATAAAAGGGATAGGTGAAGCTAAACTCCTGACTTAGAGGTTTAGCGAACAATTTAACTCTTAATCCGACCCATTAGTCTATATTACCTTTTTAATTATCTTATAACGTCTCTTTACTCTTCACACGAAAACCCCTAATATAAATAGCCGTGGCCTTCCTTCTATATCTAGTAAATAAAAAGCTAAGCCCTATACTCCGTGGACCCTTACCGGGCTATTATTAAAGCCTTTAATCTTTAGAGTCTTAGCCTCTAGGAGGTGTTTTAACTCTAAGCGTTATACTAACGCCGGGCTAATAATATCTACCTACGTATAGGTATCTAAGTCCACGCTAAACTTAATCTCCTTCCCGTAGCGGACCACTATTATTATCGATCTCGCTACCTCGCCTACGGCGATTATTAGCCGTTTATCGGGTATAGGTTTAGCCCCCTATCTACGCCGAGTCGTTTCTTAATAGAAAGAGTTCCCTAACCCGAATACTATTATTAAGGTTTTGATATATAGCGTGTATATTACTAATCCGGGCGCGACTCTTCGCCGCCCTATTATTAGTTATTATCCGCTATTCCTTATTACTATAAAGTCCTTAAAACGGTGGCCCTTTTTACTATAGTTATAGTACTCGCTTATAAAGGCGCGCATGCTAGATTACGTTTATAAAGGGTTAAGGGTTAGGCCCGAGGCCTTTTAACTTATTAGGGGTGCCCGCTTCGAGGTTTATAAGTTTATTATCGGTAGGTGTATACTAACCGGTCGCTAAAGGGCTTCCCGGACTAAAGCGACCGTCCGAATACTAGATGTTTAATAGGGTGCGCTTATAACTGGTATCCGATCGCTTATTATTCGCCTTCTCGATAAGACTTATATTTTGAAATAGTTATGCCTTTTAAGCTAGCATCACGGCCTTATTTAATTCGGTTCTTTGCTTTTATATCTTATCCTGAATTTATATAAAGGTAACTAACTAAAATAATTATACTTATACTCTTCGCTTCTGCTTATCTTCGAGCCTAATAACTTATATAAGTTATCTTATTGTTTAAATAGGTTTATTAGCGCTATATCACCGGTTATTCGTAGCTTATAAAGCTTTTTATAGTAATAATACCGCTTTATATCCTGGGATAGATATTCTTACCGAATAAACGCCGTAAAGTCGCCCTAATTCGGGTCAGTAATCTTCTTTACGTAATACCTTTAGGATATCTAGAAGGCGTATTTAAGCTTCGTTAAAGCCTCTTCGATCTATTATAGTACCGGGGTACTAGGTCTAAACTAATTCCCGGCCTTAATCGCTACTAGCTAATTATCGATTTCTATAACCGTAGATAACTCTTTAATTAGCTTATAACTATATACTAGTGGTTTTTCGTAATTATACCGGGGCGCCGGTTATTCGACGAGCTTCCCCATAATTACGCGGTTAATTTCGCTTTATTATTAGAGGTGTTACGAGAATATCGTAATTAACGCCTTTTATCTTAACGTTAAGGGGCCGGCGACGGATCGCTAATCGACCTATAAACCGCTATCCCTATAACTAAGCATAACCGGCGTATCCATTAGCCCCTTATTTGTATTCTTACCCGGTCCCTGCTCAGGCACCGTTATTATTAGTTTAGGTATAGCGGGCGCCTCCTGCCCAGTATCCGCTTTACTAGCTCCCCCTAGGGGGATACTTATTCCGCGAGTCCTTCTCGGTGGTATATTCGGCCTAACTACCTTAAAGGTATAGAAGTTAAAGAATTTAAATAAAAGGAAAGTCCGTAGACTTTTGTGAAGGAAAAGATATTATGGAAAAGGCTTAATAACTTAGAATCGTAAAGTAATTCTAGTGTATTCGTTAACTAAGCGCTAACTTTAAACTAAGACTTTAACTTAAGCAATTAAACTGTATACTTTAATATATATAGAGATATATTCGGATCGGTGGCCCGTGCGCGAATATCGGGCCGATTATATACTAGCGGCTCTACGATTATCTCGTTATACTCGATTATCTTATTATACTTAACGACCTAGATATATCACTTTGTCTTAGACTATAAGTTCTATATCTACCCAATCTAAATATATAATCCTATACCGGTATTCCCTAAGGAGACTATTACTTATGATCTGCGAAATCGCCTAAAAAGGGCCGTAAAGTTTATATAGGCCGTTATAACGTCGGAGTAACTATAAGGTACGGAGACCGCGAATAGGCGGCGACTTTTAGCTAAATATTTCAATATAAGAGACCTTACTTAGCTATCTATAGGTAATTACTCTACGCTACGGCTCTTAAAGAAGCTTAACTAGCTATATTAAAAGTATAGAGTAACAACGGTTATTAATTCTATATCATTAAACCAGATAACCCCTCCCGGACTTATCCTTGCCTCTATATTAATATCTAATATCTAGCTAGCCGCGACCACTTTCTACAATATACTATAGTCGATATCTAACCCGACCTTATTAGAAACGCGGTTTATAGTAATCAGCAGTAGAAAGTTAAGAGTATTCTATATACGCGGAATAATAGGCGAGGTTTAAAAGGGAGTATAGGTTAGCTTAGTTATATATTCGAGCCTAGGATCGAGATTATCTAGCTCTAGGAATCGCTAGACTCTATAATTCTAGCCGTTGGTTTAGTATAGACAGGGCTATACTCCCTAGTCTTTATAGTCAGTATAAGGGGTACTATAGACAGTTATTTTAATAATACCCATAGGGTAATTATATAGCTAGAGTAGGTTAACGCTATAGGTAGCTTACCGAATACAGATTTAAAAGGTCTTAAAGTATATAAGATACTTAATTATTATTTTAATAGAGTATATAAAATTAGTAACAGATCTATTAATTTAATTTTACTCTATAAAACGATTTAAGTTACTAGAATACCCTGCCCTAATTCTATAAAAGATAACTTATATTATATCCGGAAGGGAATAACCCGTTCCGTTCCTGTTTCGGTCCAGCCTATATAATAAGTAGTCCTATAGTGAAAAAGAACCTGTATCCCCGTCTCCACATAGCTTTATATACCGACCCATAGTGACAAAACATACCGATAGACTCCGTAGGTGTAATAGTACGAATTTATTTGCATGGCGTATATTTAGCAGAGAACCACATTACGAACAAGCCGGGAAGGCGCCTGAAGCGCCGGCCAATTCCACGCCTAGGATTAATACGTCCGAGTCTACGGAGATAAGATTAGAGGCCCGTTATTCCGACTATACCACTTCGTTATTCCGACTATAGTTTATATATATAACGCACGTAGATAGACTCTTCGGAATACTAATATAGTAATTATAGTCGTAAACCATACTAACGTCTTTTAATAAGTTAATTAATTTAATCGCGCGGATTAATTGCGTTATATTAATAGATAAGCTTATTAGTTCGAAGCTAATAGCAGTAGTAGTAGTAGCGCCTCTTCCCTTCCTCGTCCACGCCGCCCACGCCTACGCCCACGCCCACGCCCAAGGCTATCTTATTCCTATAATAAGATAACGAACACGCCGCCTCCTATTCCGTAGATTAACGACGTAGATTAACGACGTAGATTAACGATATAGATTGACGACGTAGATTAACGACGTAGATTAACGACGTAGATTAACGACGTAGATTAACGACGTAGATTAACGACGTAGATTAACGATAAAGATTGAAGATATACGAAGTAGATCGATAAGGTAGTAGGAAGATTGGGTCTGATTGGAACTATAGTCGGAATAACCAAGTGGTATAGTCGGAATAACGGGCCTCTAAGATTATCCCCGCTCCTTGCAACCATCCGTTCATCCATCCTCATGACCCCAATGTGAAGTACTCACGCCTGAGCTCCAGGCCATTCAGGTCAAGCCAGATGCCGACGTGGGCTAGGGACGGCATGTCCTCGGCTCTGAGTGTCTCCGGCTTCTCCCTGTGCCGTAAGGCTGCCTGAAGGGTCGCTCTTGCTGCCATCCTTATCCTCCAAAAGAGGCTGGGGTACGTATCCACCATCCCCTGCCCCGACGATGATGTGACCACCGTTGGCGACTTTGCCCACAACCATCCCCTTCGCAACACTCTTGAGTACGGCCCGCCGGGAAACGCCGGTAACGTCGATGTAGACGAGCCCAACGTTTTTTAAGCCGCCGCCGATACTTCTAGACACTTGGCCAGCCTCGGGTCCCCAACGATGCTCTATCATCTGAGAGACGCTCGCGGTGGTGCCCCCCAGGAGGTGCCGCCCGGCGAGCTCGATGCCGTCTACAACTGTGTTAAACGCCATCAAGCTCCGGTTGAGCAGACCAGGCTCGTACGACTCGACGGGGTTGCCATCCCTGTCGAAACCACTTCCCTCCCCATTGTCCTTACCCACAAACGATGCGCCAACATTCTGCGCAACTCTGTTGATCCGACCAACCGTGGTTGCTGAGATATCTGCAGCCTTGCAGGAAAAACGATTGATGCGACGAATGTGCTCCTGTGTCGCGGGAGTGAAAATCACAGGATTCGCTGCTGACTTGGTCTTGTGAGTGAAAACCTCGGCTCCACTTTGTAAACCCTTGGCAATAATGTCGGACGAGGTGACGATGAGTCTCGAGGCTTTGCATGCGTTGCTCACGAGGAAAGACTTCTTGTAAGCCGGATGCATGACCATATCCATGTACTCCCGAGACGCTGGCTGTACCCTGACAGCTTGGTTGTTGTCAGTGGGCAAGGCGATTTCGACCGGTTCTGGGCACACTCGTCATGTTAGACAACGGTTACAATGATCTCCTATGACTAACAGTTGGGGTGTGGAGCAGAGAGATGGGATAAGCAATTAGTACCTTTGGAGCCAGGCTTGATGCTGCTATCATCCAGCTGATACCCATCGGTCAACTCGCCAATGACACTGCCATCTTCCTCGTCGACGAGAACTATCTTGCCTCCAGTATTCGAGCTGCGGCTGCCCTGGGCATAACGCTCTCCTGGTTGGAAGGTTGCCGGATTGTAAGCAGGAAGCTTTTCTGACTTGCCGGAGGACTTGGCGGGGTATGGGGTAGATGACGTGGCGTTAGCGGTGGAAGTGAGTACGGCACCGGACTCGATGGGTGCAGGCGTACGTTCAAGAAATGCGGTGCATTGGGCGAGTATGGTCTCGAACGTGTCAACATCATCTTGCCGGCGTTTTCTGCTGCCGGCCCTGGGGAACTCGATGCGGGTAAATGCGCAGCTATCAGGCGCCAAGTCCCACCTGGGTATAAGATAGCTGGATGGCGGTTGGTGATATACCTGCGTAGTGGCTGGAAGAGGAAGGTCAAGTTCCGGCGGTAAATGAAGGTGTAGATAGAAGTCCTCTGGGAGAGTGCCCACACCCGAGATATCGGCGAAAGGTGAAGAGACCGGTACCATGAGAAGAGATAGGGTCCGAGCCCCAGCAGGGTTCAGAGGCACCTCCTGGCCGTTGCTGATATGATATGCTTGGACGTGATCGATGGCATACAGAAGCTTGGGATCCTAGCAGCGTCTTCGTGAGCGACTAAGCAACGGATTAAGAAAGAAGCCCATGGGGAAACACCGGGATCAAATAGGGACATGTGTAGCATCAGTTCTGGGGTAGGGTAGGCCGTACATTAAGTCCTGAAGCCATGTTTAAATAGAGGATAGCTGAGAGAGGGGCGGATTGCGTGGTGTGGCCATGTATAAGAACGGGAAGTCGGGGAAAGCGTGTTAACAACTGTTGGGAGAAGAGCCTGTTCGGCCCCGTTCGATGATTTCATTTATCTCAGCAAGCTCAGACGTTTTGATTCCAGGCGTGCTTGGAAGTGGCCGGCGGCTTCGGCGCGTTCCTGGCTTATTCGTGATATATATAGTGATATAGTTCTGCTTAATATTAAGTATATATGTCAGAACACGAATATCGTACGAAGAGTGACTTATATTTATTGCAGACTATAAAAGAGTACGAGTCTACGATGTTAAATATATAGGCAAAAGAGGGGTAAAAGCACTGTAGTATATCCTCTAGAGGTACCTCCGTATCCAGCCCAGTATATAACGTGTCCTCGATTATAGCCTAACGGCCTTATCGGGGACCTTAGGCATAAATGTCTAATACACACCTCTAGAACTATAGGATTAATCCTAATAGTTATAGTCGAATTAAAGCTTAAAATAATATAAAAATCTAGGCATTTTAAGCATAAATATTAAAGGCTCAACTTAAACGACCGTAAGTCCTACTATGCCGACCGTAATAAGTGGGTCTATATAGGACAATAACGTGACGCTAAACGTCCCTAAGTACTATAGCTAATTTATATAATAATAATATTATTACTATTTAACGTCTAGGCGATCTCTAAGAAGAGTAAAGGACGTCTAAAGTCGTCGTCCGCCTTCCATCGAATATACAAGGCGTGGTTTCTTGCGAGTAGCCTTTAATTTAAGCCCTTAAAATACGTGTTTATCCCCTTCGCGAAATCTTGCCCCCTCCCCCCCCCCCCCCCCCCCCTTCTCTCCCCCGAACGCCTATCCACCTTAGCACTGTGCCGGTCCCGCCCTTAACAAAGACTAGGTTCCTTAGAGTATAGCTAGACCGGAAGCTAAAATTTATATAATATAGAAAAGTGATCTAGAGGAAACTAGTAATATACAACTATACCCTAACTAGGCTCCCTATAGTAGCCTAGAGCTATAGCTTTACCGACGCCCGACGCCTTTATATCGCCGTGATCTGTCTAGCTATCTCCTATTACGCCTCCACCTTTTATAGAATCACCGATAGGCCCTATAGTGGCCTTGCCGCGGCCCTTACTTCGGCCTAGAATAAGTGCCTTAGAATAATTACGGGAGCCTATAAAGCTATACCGACCCGGGTCTTAAAAAAAAAGACGTATATCCCCCCCCTTAATCTATATCTTACCCGCCTTAACATATACTAACCGTATATATCTCTGGCCAGCTAGTACTATAGGACCTATAACAGGAATTTAGTAAGGCAACCTTAGCGTATAATAAATAATATATCAATAGGATAGACTCTTTAAATAAGAGGGCGAGGTTCCTGCTCTATATATCTACTAGGGAACCTCGGACTATCTAAGACTAGGCGCTATACTAGGTATAGTGCTAGGACGGTGCTAGCACCGGCCTAGGGCGATACTGGTTTAGTGCTAGTATAGGGCTAGTACTAATCTAGTGCTATACGAGTTTAGTGCCCGTATAATGCTAGCACTAATCCGGAGCCGTATAGTTTTGGATCCTGGTATAATACCGGATAATAGTGCGTAGTATATACCCCGGGAGAGATAAAGCCCTGCGTCCCGCGGGCTTCCCTTAGTATATAGTCTATATTATCTAATTTGGACCCGGCATAGCCGATTATTATACTAGTAATAAGTTATAGACATAGTCGGAATTATTTATTTTAGCTAAGGCTAAATATATATATATAAAGAAAACTATAGTATATAATAGCGCCCTATAGCGCGACTCCTAACGCCGTTAGGCTCTGTCTATAGCGCTAGTAACTATGCTTAGCCGCCCGTCCCTCCGTTATATAATTAATAACCTAGGACTTAATATAAATAAAAGGAAATAAGAAAAACCTCAAGGTAAGCGAGCCAGATCCCTCTAGTGCTCCCTTATTATAGAACCTCGATCTCTAGCGTATTAGGCTTTATATTAGGCAGGCCCTAATCCTGCGTGGGTAGCTCTAGGATATTCGCTATATCTTCGAGCTAGAGTTCCTCGCGGCGTTTCTTAAGCTCTATACCGATTAGGTCGTATAAAGAGAGCAGGCCCTTACGGCTATTAGCTTTATAGTGGTCGCTAATAACCGCGGCATAGTGGATAGTGTTTATCGTGAGTTAGATATTATTAGTTAGTCGGCTAGCTATAGTATTACGCTTCGCCTCGTCTAAACGGCTATTATCCTCTAGCTTAGCGATTTAGATATAGTTCTTTAATCGCTATATAGCGACGAGGAATAGTAAGTTAGCTGTGTGCTATATATTATTACCGATAATATAGGCGTTAATAAAGTCTGTAGCGAACTTAGTAATAGGGATAGGTACGACGGTACTATACGGACCCTAAGTGACGATAGCTAGTATCTACCCGTTCTTAGTGAATATTTTACAACGGTCACGAAGAGATGTAACGGAAGAGGAAGATCTAGAGGAAAAGAGGCAGTTTGAATTGTAGAAGACTATAAAGACTGCAGAAGTAAGATACAGAGAGAGAGAAAGGAAAGGAAGAGGGAGGCGGGCAGCCTGGTATATATAACCCTTTCCTACGGTTTATTCAAGCTACTGATTTAGTATCTAGACCCTCGAAGTATAGGTAAGGGTCCGTGGGTTTCTCCGAAGGTCCTGAAGGTCCGTGGGTCCACCTGAAGGTCTATGGGTCCACCTGAAGGTCCGTGGGCCTACCTGGAGGTCCATGGGCCTACCTAAAGGTCCGTGGGTCTACCTAGGGTCCCAGGGGACTCGGGAGGACACTGGAGGACTCAGGAAGTCCCTGGGGGACTCGGGAGGACCCTGGAGGACTCAGGAACTCCCTGTGGGACTCGGGAGGACCCTGGAGGACTCAAGAAGTCCCTGGGTGACTCGGGAGAACCCTAGAGGACTTAGGAAGTCCCTGGGGGACTTAGGAAGTCCCTAACTTATAGGACGTTTTGTATATCGTATTATACCGTATATAGATATATTTATTTTCTGGGTATAGTACTAACACCCCCCCGTAAACTGACTCCTATATAATAGGTGCAGCTTAGCTAGTTATTTCATAGTCTATATATTTTTAGGGCGAGGAAAGAAAAACAAAAAAGAAAACCTCTATCTTTGTTATAGTGTAGGGAAAAAGTTAAAAAACACTTTTTATCCTAGGAAAACCTGTCTATAAGTAAAAAAACCTAGTATTTAAGTTCTTTTATTTCTTTATAAGGTGGTAGGTTATATTCGGGTAGTGTATCGTCTTTATAACCTAGGTTTATATAACCGCAGAGTGTATTATAAGTCTCTTTTAGTAGCTCTTTAGTTATTATATCGGATATATTGTATTTAGTACTTATATATACTACCTTTATATTATTTTCCTATAGTTATTGTCTATAGAAGTGAAACTGTCTATGGATATGCTTTACTCTTTTAGGAAATTCCGGGTTTTTAGCGACCTTTTTAGCGCTCTCGCTGTCTATAAGAATAGTAGGAATCCTCGGTTTATTGTTACTAAATCTTATATTAAGGTTATCTATGAGTTTAGTATATAGATTATGTATATAGATTCCTTCTTTTATAGCCTCGGTCAGAGCCATATATTCGGCTTCTGTTGTTGATAAAGCAACGACTTTCTGTTTCGATAAGGTCTAGCTAATAGGGTTATTTATTCCTACGCAGTATATATATCCTAAGGTAGACGTTCTATCTTCGAGGATATCTAAAAAGCTGGTATTAGAGTAACCGTATATATATAGGTTATCTCTTTTACAGTTATATAGAAGACCTATATTAGGATATACGTTTATATAGGCCTAAACTCTATTTAGTGCCATAAAGTGTCCCTTCGAGGGGTTACTCATATATCAGGCACACTTATTAACAGCATAGGTTATATCGGGCCTGGAGTGAGGACCTAGATATAGTAAAGCTCCTACTTCTTATTGATATTTCTTTATGTCTTCTTTTAACGCCTGTTCAGGGTTTAGTATAAGGACCTGTTTATAAATATATAGTGTATCTACCTTTTTAAGAGCTCGTTTATTATACCTTTCTAGTATTTTATTTGTATATAGTAGTTAACTTATAGAGAGTGTCTTTCTAGTTATATTTATATTTATTTCGTTGCCTAGAAAGGTATATACTTTACCTAAGTTCTTTAGTGAAATATCTTTAGATATAATACCCGTAAAAGGTTAGATAACTATAAGTAATAATAATAAGCATCGCGGAGTTTCTATAGTAATATTCGGATAAATCACAAGGTATATAGTCGGCGATAGAATACCGGCGAGTAGGTAAATAAAGGAGCGGCCACTCTTTTTTCCTTACGGGTTTTTAACGAGGGCTCGTATAGAACTAAATATAGACAGATAATTAATCGTGATAAACGCGTAATTAAGGGTATCACGATAATATAAGTCTATGGGACTAGACTTATTAGGAGGGGGGGCAGTGTAACGAGAGAATCGTAGACCTATCGGTATATAGTCGGACCGATAGCCGCGCACGGACTACCGACCCGAACCTATCTCTATATATACGTTAAGGGATTAGTTTAATCCCTTAAGTTAAAGTCTTGGTTCGAAGTTAGCGCTTGATTAACGAATATACTGCGATTACTCTGCGATACTAAGCTATTAAGCCCTTTCTATGATATCTTTTCCTTGACTAGAGTCTATGGACTTCCTTTTCGTTATAGGCGCTTAGTGTATCTAAGATATCTATTTAGAGTTAGAAACGGCTACCTATCGGTATTCCTTCGGCACCCTAAGGGCGCCCCTAGGAATACTTACGGTAATACTTATACGGCCCTAGCATCGTAGTGGCGGGCGTTATTCTCGTGTTTAGGTTATTTTTTCTTAGGAGGTATCTTAGAAGTAGTTAGCGCCGAACCCGAAACCGATATACGCCCCCTATAGCACCCCTTCACTTATAGTAATAGACTTAGTATTAATCGATCTAACTATTACTATAAGACTAACTATAAACTATCTTCTTAGCCCGCCCTAAGACTACCAGCTTCCTACCCGCGCTATTACGTATAAATTAACGATATCGAAAAACCCTATCTATTTATAAAGCGCCGGAACGCGTATTATTAGTAACTATAGTATAGGGCCGGGAATAGAGACGGGAATAAAGGGGCGGGTGGCCCGAAGGAAAACCTATAATATTACGAAGAAAGGGTTAAAGGAGGAAAAATAAGAAAAAGAGCGGAGGCCCTTAAAATTTTTAACTAACCTAACTATAATTATAGAAGACTGCCGAATTCGGCAGGTATATATAATAAAGGCAGGAGCTCCTGCTAAACCCGCCGCCTAAAAGGAAGGTATAAATAAAGCCGGCCACCCCGATACAGGGAGGATTCCCGGAAAGCGGACCCGCCGCGGTCCTCTTTCGGCCCCGTATATAGTATACCGCACCCTAGGCTAACCCGAAATCCCTAGCCTGCTACTTTCCCGTTAGCTACTAGACTAGAGGTGTGATCCAGATACGTATCGAGTTACTACCGGGACCGCCGAGGCCCCGACACGGCACTAATCCTAATAAGGAGAGTATAGGGTTTTTTTACCCGTATAGGTTTTTCCCCGCTATAACCAGCTAAGAAGGACTGTATAGCCTAAGCCGGGCTCCTAGATTATTTACGATAGCGGAGTAAGAGAATAATAATAATAATAATAATAATATAACTATAATAAAGAAGATATTAGTATTTACGGTTATTCTAATACTAGGTTATTAGATATAATCGAAGATAGAACCTCGAGTTTAGGATATATTTACCGCGTGGGAGTAAATAACCCCGTTAGTTAGACCTTAACTAAACAAAAAGTCGTTGCTTTATTAACAACAGAGGCCAAATATATAGCTCTTATAGAAGCTTCTAAAGAAGGAATCTATCTTTATAATTTATATAAAGATATACTATAGAATCTAGGTCTAGATTCTAATACAAGAGCCAATAATAATAATAATAATAATAATAATAATAATAATAATAATAATAATAATAATAATAATAATAATAATAATAATAATAATAATAATAATAATAATAATACTAATAATAATAATAATAATACTAATAATAATAATAATAATAATAATAATAATAATAATAATAATAATATTAATAAAACTCTCGAGATTCCTATTATCTCAATAGATTATAAGAGTGCAAAGAAGCTCGCTGAAAACCCTGAACTTTATAAACGGGTAAGGCATATCGACAGGCAGTATCACTACTGCAGGTAACAGATATATAATAATAAAATTAAAATCGCATATATAAATACGAAATTAAATATAGCTGATATAATAACTAAAGGTTTATTAAAAGAGACTTATAATACTCTTTACAGTTATATCAACCTAGGTCATAAGGACGATACGTTGTCTGAGTATGATTTGCCACCTTATAATAATATTGAAGAATTAAAATACTGGGTTTTAATACTTAGTATTCTTAGTTCTTTATAAGGAGGTATAACTAGGTTTTTTACTTTTGGGTTTTCCGAGATATCAAACGTTTTTCTGAGTTTTTCTTTAAGTAATATACTATAATAATAACAAGGGTTTTTGAAATTTTCCCTTGAATTAAAAAGAAGAGGTTTTTCTAATTGTTTTCCTCTATATATTATAGTCTTAGATAGACTAGGATTACTGCGCTATAATATAACATAACTATAACTATAATCTGACTAAGCTGCACTTATTATAATACAGTCAGCTTACGGGGCGGTGTTAATATTATACTTATAATAAGTAATAATTATAATAATTATAAGTATAATATCTGAGTTAAAATAAATAGTATATAGTTATAGCTATATAACTAGACGTCTACTTTATAACCAGCTTAACTTATAGTATAATATTATATATATTATACGTGTATATATACTTAGCTTATAATATATATTATATAAATACACTAGGTATCGTAAATATAATATCTTAGTTATTACCTAAGCTAATAACGTCGCGTGATAACCCTCGCGTAGGCTGTTAACGTAATAGTCGCCACCTAATCTTCCAGCGTCTTTTGCTAGCCCCGGATCCAGGAAGAAATCCCAGAAGTTAGTTCTTTACACGTTCGCGAAACAAGCAGTAATCCTACGGATCTACGAATTCAATAGCTATTTACTTGATTTCCCTCTCTTCCGCGCGTATAGCCTACTACTTGTAGCCCAATCTATTAAAATATTAATATTATATTTATAATAAGTAATAATCATAATAAGTATAATATCTAAGTTAAAATAAACAGTATATAGTTATAGCTATATAACTAGACGTCTACTTTATAACTAGCCTAACCTATACTATAATACTATACGTATTATACGGGTATATATACTTAGCTTATAATATATATTATATAAATATACTAGGTATCGTAAATACGATATCTTGGTTATTACTTAAGCTAATAACGTGGCGTGATAACCGTCGCGTAGGCTATTAACGTAATAGTCGCCACCTAATCTTCTAGGGTCTTTTGCTAGCCCGGGATCCAGGAAGAAATCCTAGAAGTCAGTTCTTTATACCTTCGCATAATAAGCAGTAATCCTACGGATCTACGAATTCAACAGCTATTTACTTAATTTTCCTCTCTTCCGCGTATATAGCCTACTACTCGTAGCCTAATCTATTAATTTCTTTTTTAATTATTTTAATAGATTGGGCTACGAGTAGTAGGCTGTACGCGCGGAAGAGAGGGAAATCAAGTAAATAGCTATTGAATTCGTAGATCCGTAGGATTACTGCTTGTTTCGCGAACGTGTAAAGAACTAACTTCTGGGATTTCTTCCTGGATCCCGGGCTAGCAAAAGACCCTGGAAGATTAGGTGGCGACTGTTACGTTAACAGCCTACGCGACAGTTATCACGCCACGTTATTAGCTTAAGTAATAACCAAGATATCGTATTTACGATACCTAGTATATTTATATAATATATATTATAGGCTAAGTATATATACACGTATAATACGTATAGTATTATAGTATAGGTTAAGCTGGTTATAAAGTAGACGTCTAGTTATATAGCTATAACTATATACTATTTATTTTAACTTAGATATTATACTTATTATTATTATAATTATTACTTATTATAAGTATAATATTAATAGATAGAAAGCTAGGCTATACGCTCCGCGGACCCTTACTAGGCTATTATTAAAGCCTTCGATCTTTAGAGTCTCGACCTCTAGGAGCGGTTTTAACCCTAGGAGTTCTATTAACGCCGGGCTAATAATATCTACCTACGTATAGGTATCTAAGTCTATACTAAACTTAATCTCCTTCCCGTAACGGATTACTATCGCTATCGATCTCGCTACCTCGCCTATAGTAATCGCTGGCCGGTTATTAGGCGTAGGTTCAGCCCCCTCGTTACTTATACCGACCTATTTCCCGATAAATAGAGTTCTTTAATCCGAATATTATTATTAAGGTCGTTATATATAGTATCCACGTTACTAACGCAGGCGCGGTCTTCGCCGCCCTATTATAGGCTATTGTCCGTATTACTATAATAGTCCCTAGACGGTAACCCTTTTTACTATAGTTATAGCACTCGCCTATAAAGGCGCGCGTGCTCGGCTACGCTTATAAAGGCTCTAGGCCTAAGCCCGATACCTTTTAGCTTATTAGGGGCGCCCCCTTTAAGTCTACCTTACTTAGCTTAGCGGGCATACACCTACCCGTCGCCGGAGTACTCCCTCGACTCGAGTAACCGTCTAAACACTATAAGTTTAATAGAGTCCTTTTACGACTAGTATCCGATCGCTTCCTACTCGCCTTCTTAATAAGGCTTATATCCTAGAATAGCTATACCTCTTAAGCTAGCGTCACGGTCTTATCTTAGTAGGTTCTCTGTTCTTATATCTTATCCTTAATACGTAGAGGTAGCCGACTAAAATAGTCGTAGGCACGCTCTTTGCTTCCGCTTATCTCCTAGTCCAATAGCCTATATAGGGTATCCTCTTTTGCGAATACTTTTATTAGCGTTATATCGCCGGTTATTTATAGCTTACGAAGTTCCCTATAATAATAATACTATTATATATCCCGGGATAAATACTCTCGCCGAATAAACACTATAAAGTTATTCTAATTCGGGTTAGTGATCTTCCTAGTATAATGCCTCTAGGACGTCTAGAAGGTATATTCGAGCTTCGTTAAAGCCTATTCGATCTACTATAGTACTAGGGCACTAGGTCTAAACTAATTCCTAGCCTTAATCGCTACTAACTAATTATCGATTTCTATAACTATAGATAACTCTTTAATTAGCTTATAATTATATACCGGCGGTTTTTTATAATCGCGCCGGGACGCTAGTTATTCGGCGAGCTTCTCTATAATTACTCGATTAATCTCGCTCTATTACTAGAGATACTACGAAAATATTATAATTAACGCCTTTTATATTAATATCGAGGGGCTAGTAATAAATCGCCGATCGGCCTATAAACTACTATCTTTAGGACCGAGTATAACCGGCGTATCCATTAACCCCTTGATTTTATCCGGTCCCTGCTCGGGCACTATTATTATTAGTTTAGATATAACGGACGCCTCCTATCGCACAGGCTGGCCGAATGCAGGCTCGGAACAGGTTATTCCGGGCCCGAAAGTCGATTGGACCTGCCGTAGGAATACGGGCAGGATTTTAGCACTACGATCAGAGATTTTACACAGAGTTAATTAAATTAATAGATCGATCGCTTATTTTACGTAATTAAGTTATACGTTGTTTATAATAATTAAGAGTCTTACTTTTACGCTTAATAACCTATTAAAGCTATTTACGCCGAGCTGCCTATAGCTATAACCATAACCTTAAATACGACTATCTACACGAGCCATAAAGACTAGGAGCTGTGGTAATGCCTCTACGAAGTTAGGGTCCGTAGCAACGGAGTCTGGGACTTCCTACGCCCTAACGATCTAGTCCCTAGGCCGTAGCGAGCCATATATCCCGAATTTACCTCCTATGCCTTTATCGTTAATATTAACGGGTAACCTACTAATATCTCCGAGCTAACGGTTATAGGTAAGGCCGCCTATACCGAAGATTACCGCCGATATAAAGAAGATCGTAAGGACTACGAGACCTATTAGAAGGGTATTAACGGTATGCTTAAATAGGTGGAAGAATCTATCGCTATAAAGAGACGGAAGGCCCTGATAAAGGGTATAACCCCGGAAGAGATCTATATAGTAGTATAAGCCGACGCCGTACCCTATATCGCGACCCGTATAAAAGACTCCTAAAAGAACTACGATCTTTATAAGAATAAGCCGCCTATTAACCCACGGAAGGTAGCCGCCTAGCTAGACGATTAGTAAGACCGGCTTTAGGACTATTATAACGTCGGGATATATAACAAACCCCGGGAGATCTAGATTAACGATTTCTTTAACGCTATACGACCCGCCTTGGGTAACTAGGTGGATATAAAAGAAGTAACGCTAGACCTTAAAATAGTATCGGCGATAACCCTTATCTGTTGATATCTGCTATTAATAACTACTTTATAGTTATAGGCAGAGGAATCAGGAGCAAAAGGATATATATCTTTATACTAATTTACCTATCTTAATACCTGATTATTAATACAGGTAATTAGTATAACAGAGATACAAGGTATAAGCAGAGACAAAAAGTCTATTACGTAATAAAGAATCTACTACGTAATATATTACGTAATAAAGAGTCTACTACGTAATATATTATATAATAAAGAGTCTACTACGTAAGAAGAAAATAGTCTATTATATAATAAGCAAAAGCTTATTATTACTGCTTTAAGACTAGTCCCTCTATATACTATTTATCTATATATATCTACTTCCTCTCCTTCTTCTTTCCTCCTTTTCTTACTCTTCTTTTAATAAATTACTATATTCTACTATTACTATAGAATATTACTCTATTCGATTCACTTAGCCTTTAATTCCTTAAGCCCCTTTTACTATCTCCTTCTTTAATCTACGGCTTCCAGTTAAGCTTATAGATTTTATCCAAACTCTTTCAGGTTATAAGCCCGGCAAGCTTAGACACACGCAGGCGCTAGGTTTTATAAACCCCTTTATTCACTACTTAAAGCTCGAAATCCATTTTAAAACCAACAAAGAAGAGGTTCCCTTCCTACTAATTCTTAAACGTTACGCTCTTAATATAAGAGCTTCGCTGATCGAGCTTCTTAGGAGTATTTAGTACTTTCTAAATCAAAACGGACTCCTTCGACTAATAGTCTTAGACTCTCCTCCTTTTCTTTATAAGGATAGTCTCTTCGATCTCCCTTATAACGATTATCTAGTATCCTATCTCGAAAAGAGGCAACGAGAGTTTATTTATAAGAAGGAGATCTGTTTCTTAACTCCTTATTATATCCTAAATAAAAATCTTCGACCTTATATCGACTGCCAAGAGCCGTACTTCGAAGCTGGAGAAATCAAGGAAAATATTAAGCAAAACAAAAGAAATCAATAACTTCGCTATCCTTCCACACCTCCTACCTATCCTTTTCCTCGGCCAAAAAACAGCCTAATCGATAAGTCTAAAGATATTATTGATCTTACTAATAATAATCAGGATCAATTTTTATCTTAAAGCAACTGAGGTCCGGGTATTTACTCTCCTAGATTATCCCTTTAGGAATTACTCTTATACGGCTCTTTTCTATCGGTCGCGTTCCTAATTTATCAATCCACGATCCGTTCTACCGGTTCCACGATCCGTTTTATTAGTTTAATCACCTCTTCCGACCGATAGGGGTTCTTAAAATTACTTCCTTTCGAATCGATCCGATTATCTATTATAAAGAAAAAATCAGAAAAACATAAAATCATAAAAACAAGTATCAATAAGAGCAGGAATTAAACGTGTAAAACAGCTATATCTTTACCACTACGTCACTATTCCGTTAAGGTATATAGTGACTTGTAATTAACTGGTATATATACTTAGTTATGGTTAAGTAGAAGTCTTATATATCAGATATTATCTATAAACATCAAGCGTTTTAAAAACCGTTTTTAGTTTCTAACTCCTCTATTATTCGTGTTATAAAAGCCCGACCTTATTCTCTATCTTTATTTATTTAAAAATAGGAAATAACGAAGATATTAAAGAGATTTCTATCTCTAAACTTCGAGGTTAAGAAAGCTATAAAACATGGACTCTTAATATTAAAGCTTACTTCTTTCGAAAGGGAAAGCTTTTAGAAGAGGTTATAGCTCCACTTCCGGCTAACCCTTCTAATAAATAAAGAGAGGAGTCCTTAAAAGCTATAGGAGATATCTTATCTACCTTATTAGCTAGACCTTTAACCCACGTTTATAACCTTAACTCCCTACACGAAATATAGGAAAGGCTTAAAGAATTATATAAAGCTAAAGGCTTCTAGGCTGATTACGAGGTCCTACGTTCACTATTTAACCTTATAGTATCTGACTTCTCTAAGTTAGAAAATTTTCTGTATAAGGTATAAGAAAAGATAGTAGAACTACAGACCCGTAATATAGAACTATTAGATAAGGTTATTTTTACCTGGATCTTAAATAGCCTTAATAATAGATATAATTCTATAACAAGTCAAATAACTTAAGCCTTACGTTATAATATTCAAGAATATTCTCTTAATAGGCTTATAGGCGAGTTAGTCGACGCCTCCCGTAAAGTGGAACGCTCTGATACTACTTTACTCTTAAATGAGGGACGTAAAAAGTCCTCGAAACCTTGGAAAAAGACTAAAGGAAAACACTATGACTACTATAATAAAGCTAGTTATAATACTGTCGATTACTTTAAACTATACCCTAAGAAAAAACCTAGTTAGTTTAACTCTAGAGGGGGCAAAAAGCAAAAGGTCTCTAAAGAACAAAAGGATAAAAATACCGGATCTAAATCCGTTAATTTATCTAAAAGAGATCGGCAGATTTTAAGTCTTCTATCTCAAGGTGACTAGTTATCTAAAAAAGAGCAAAAGGTTATAAACCTTATATCTCAAAATTCAGACGAAGAAAATGATTTAAATGACTCTAAAGTCATTAATATCATATAATAACGTTAATAAAGCCCTGCTATTAATACTAAAGAACCTAGTATTAATAATAATATTATTCTTAAGGATATATATCCTCTACCTATCTATACAGAAAAATGGATATAACAGAAGATAAAGAAGAGGTACTAAACTATTAATCTTCTTTATATCAACCATAATTCACTGATTTAAATATAGATCGAATAGTGGAAAAAATTCACGAAGTTCAGTTATCTTCGTGCCCTTCAGATCTCGAACAGAACTTCTATATCGATAATGGAGCTACGTCTCACGTTATATCTAATAAGGGATTATTTATTTCTGTTCAATCTACGTCCAGAATAGCCAAATAGGGACGAGCAAACAGTATTTTAATTACTTAAATTGGAGATGCCCTAGTTAAATTTAAGGATACTAATAAACAGCTTCTTTTAAAAGATTATTTATATATTCCTGAACTAGGTACTAATATTATTAGTCTTCCTGTTTTAGACACCGAAAATATTCGTGGTCTTATAGGTAATAAAAGACTAGTAATTTTTAATAATAAGTCCTTATTAAAATACACTGCTGCTCTATTATATAAAGGTCTTTACTAGACCACTATACGGGCTATACGCGTTGAAAAATCTAAGCTATTTATATCTGATAATAAGCTTTAAAAACAAAGGAAAAGGAATCTAAAAAGAAGATCCCTTTACTTAAAAGATACTCTATTATTATAGCATAACCGACTAGGCTATATAAATCCTAAGGTCTTAAGCAGTTTATCATAAAATACCTTACTTCTAAAAGATATATCTATATCTGAAGAAGAGTTATAAAAGATAAATAGCTGCTATGCCTATAAAAGCGTAAAACCTATTACTTTAGCTAATAGGTATTCGATTAATAAAAATAGGAAATATACCTATTTAGAGCGTGTTTATATAGACCTATATGGCCCTATTATACCCGTAACCTATGACCGAAAACGCTGGATCTTTTTAATTCAAGACCGATTAACTAGATATATTTGGGTTATTTTACTACCCGATAAATCTAAGGAACTTATTACTAAGGCTATTGCCGAATAGAAGTTATAAGTTGAAAATATATCTAAAACCACTATTAAAGAAGTGGATACCGATAGGGGAAGCGAATTCGTTAATGATTCGTTTAAGCGTCTTTTTATAAGCGCTATATATTATATTAAACCCCCTTATACACACGAACCTTAAGGCTCTATTAAAAGAGTAATATGAATTATAATTATTAAAATTAGGACTCTATTATATTATTCAGAGCTACCTTTTTACCTTTAGGGAGAAGCAGTAATAACTATAGGTTATATTTATAACCGAACTCCTAATTTAGCTATAGGCTTTAAAACGCTATATAAGCTAAAGAATAATAAAAAGCCTGATATTTTAAATATTAAGGTATAGGGGTCTATAACATATTATTATAATACGGACCCTAACCTTAAAAAATTAGGCCCACGAAACCTACGTGGTGCTTTAATAGGCTTTAATGATTATAACTATAAAATATATAATCCGGATTTAAAAAGAATGATCTGGGTTCGAGATATGTATATTATTAAAAATCGGTTTTTAAAATCTTTAACATAGCGCGAGGAGTCTAATTTAGTTATACCAATAGATCAGACTATAACTTCCCCTTAAAGCGATCCTATAGAAAATACCTCTATCCAAAAAGAAAATAATTTACGGGCTACCTCCTATAGTAGTAATAGGGCTCTAACCGGGACTATAAATCCTATAAAAGACCCACTATAAATAGGATCATCAACCTCTTCTAAAGGTGATAATAAGACTATTAAATATTCCAGGAACCCTTTAGATAATCTAGAAGTGGTGCTTCCACCTTTTACTAAAAAGGGAAGCTATAAGGATTTTATCTCTAAGTCCTTAGATTAATTTATAGATTAAAGAAGTAAGGCCTTACTATATCTATCAGAAGATACCCTATTAGGAAGTTTTTAGTAGCTTACTATAGAGTCTATACTCTTGACTGTAAACACTATACTTAAACCAGCTATATACAAACAAGCCTTAAAAAGCCCCGAAAAAGATTATTAGATAAAGGCTATAGAAGCTAAGATTCAAGAATTAAATAAAAGAAATACCTGGAATGTTATTAACGTTAATACACTTCTAGAAACGGAAAAACGCAGCCTACACGTCTTAGGGGGATGGTGGGTCTATAAAGTTAAATACGATAATACGGGAAAACCTATAAGATATAGCGCTTTTGGGTTATATAAGGTTTTAATCAGGTACTTAGTATAGATTACCTCGAAACCTTTAGTACTACCTGTAGACCAGAAGGCTATAGGTTAGCCCTTATCCTTAGAGTGCGTCTTGGTTGGAAATTTAAATAACTAGATATTACAAATGCGTTTATACACGCTGATATAGATATTAAAAATATCTATACTATACAGCCTATTAGTTTTAAAAACCAAAATAAGGCTAATAGTCGAATATACAGGCTTAATAAGGCACTATATGGGTTAAAACAAAGCCCTCGTTTATGATATCAATACCTTACTAAAATCCTAAATAAATTAGGAGTAAAGGTATCGCCTATAGATAATGGAATCTTTACGTATTATAAAGATAACGGAAAAGCCTTATTTTTATATCACGTTAATAATATAATTATAATAAGCCCTGATAAAAAGACTATAAATTAGTTCTATACGGAATTATCTAAGGATATATGCCTTAAAGATTTAGGAACCTTAAGTACGTTTTTAGGCTATTAAATTACTATTAATTCCGAAAGGAAAGTAATTTATATAAGCCAAACGGCTTATACCGCTAGAATATTATAACGGTATAAAAAGCAAAACCTTAAATCGGCTAATACTCCTACTATTACAAAAATAACTTTGTTTCCTAACCAGGAAACTGCCTGTTAAACTGATATAAATTAATATTAACAGGAAATAGGGGCACTACTATATCTATCCTTGTATACTAGACCCGATCTAGCTTTTATAGTTAATAGATATGCAAGATATATAAGCAATCCTTTAAAAGACCATTTTATGGCTTTAAATAGGATCTGGGCTTATTTAAATACCTATCCTGATATTAGTCTTATTTACGATTATAATAAAGACCTTAATATATTCAGTTACTCTGATTCAAGCTAGTCTAATATACCAGATGACAGAACCTTAACAGGCGGCTATACCTGCTGTATAGGGTTAAATAATTCTATAAGCTGGAATTCACAAAAACAAAAAACTATAGCCTTATCATCTACAGAAGCCGAATATATAGCTTTAACTAAATCCTGTAAGGAAGTCGTATATATCTATAACCTATATCAGGACCTTATTACAGGTCTTAGGTTAGATATATCATTGCAAACTCCTACCGTTTTACTTAATAACGAAGGAGCTAAGAAAATAACCCAAAATCCCGAATTTCATAAAAGAGTAAAACATATCGACAGGCAATATCATTACTGCCGTTAATTATACTCAGATAGGAAAATTAAACCCGTATATATTAATACGGGTTATAATATAGCCGATGTATTAACTAAGGGTTTAGCAGCTCCAAAGCATAAAACCCTTAGTGGCTATATAAATTTAGGCACTACAGAAGAACTTCTAACAGAATATAAGAAGCCTGATTTTACCTCGTTAACTGAATTTAAATATTAATAGTTAATCGATAAACAAAATCAGAGTAATTATAGGTTTTTTATTCCTAAAAAAGGAATTTTCCTATAAAATCAGTGGGTTTTTTACCTATACAGGTTCTCCTACTATAAATATACTTAGGACATTTTTTCCCTAGTATCAGGGTTTTTTACCTAAGTAAATATCACTATTAATAAGCATAAATTGCTTTTAAACTTCTTGTAACCAATAAGAAGAAACTAAGAAAAAGGGAAATAACACCTCCTATAGCAGCTATCAAACTAATCTAAGCTAGATAGTCTAGCTTACGAGGGAGTGTTAATATCTGCTATTAATAACTACTTTATAGTTATAGGCAGAGGAATTAGGAGCAAAAAGATATATATCTTTATACTAATTTACCTATCTTAATACCTGATTATTAATACAGGTAATTAGTATAACAGAGATACAAGGTACAAGCAGAGACAAAAAGTCTATTACGTAATAAAGAATCTACTGCGTAATATATTACGCAATAAAGAGTCTACTGCGTAATATATTATGTAATAAAGAGTCTACTGCGTAATAAGAAAGTAGTCTATTGCATAATAAGCAAAAGCTTATTATTACTGCTTTAAGACTAGTCCCTCTATATACTATTTGTCTATATATATCTACTTCCTCTCCTTCTTCTTTCCTCCTTTTCTTACTCTTCTTTTAATGAATTACTGTATTCTACTATTGCTATGGAATATTACTCTATTCGATTCACTCAGCCTTCAATTCCTTAAGCCCCTTTTACTATCTCCTTCTTTAATCTACGGCTTCCAGTTAAGCTTATAGATTTTATCCAAACTCTTACATTATCGCGGAAGGGAAGAAGGCGGCGGAATAAATTAATATACCGCCTACTCAGAGCTATAGGATAATAGCCTTCCCTGCCCTAAACCTAGGCGACGATAATAATAGGCCGTAATAGGCCGGGAGGGCTAACCAGACCGGAGCCTAATAGGGCCATAGTGCCTACCTAAAAGGTAAGTTAACTAACCGTATAAGCTCTAAGCACCGATAATCCCTTTTTTATAAGGATAAGTATCCCGCATACTTCCGCCGCGGCCACGATCTATAGGGCTACCAGATACTATTCCTAGAGTTAGCGCTAGAGGGCTTCTAAGCTAACGACTCGGTTAGGAGGCTCGTAGAGAAGTCCCTTAGGATAGACCGAGACCTATAAGGCGCCGTTAAGAAGATTAGGTCCCGAAATAAAGAGAAAAGGACCGCCGTTACTGACTATAAAGTAACCGATAAAAATAATAAACTCGGTGGCGGCGGCGGTAACGGCGATAATAAAAAGAAAGTCCTTAAGGAGGTATAACTATATACGGCTATAAGAGTTACCGTTACCGACCACGAAGTCGGTAGTAATATTAAAGCTACCGATAATAATAATAAAGTCGGTGGCGGCGGCGGTAAAATAACCGATAATAATAACAAGGTCTCTATTAAAATTAAGGAGACCACGAAGCTAGAAAAGCTTATAAATGCATTCTATAAAGGGTAAGGTAAGGCGTTAAATACCGTCCATTACGAGCCACGCCGGCTAAAAGCCCCGGCGGCCGCCCTCTTAGCCGCTATATATCCTTTATATTAGTCCGCTATATTAGACTTAGGTACTATATCCCACCTTTTTTATAATAGAAGCAGATTTACGGATTATAGACCGGCCCGCCCTAGTAATGTTATAATCGCTGGCACTATAACGGTGCCGATTTAAGGATATAGAGACGTTATTATTATAATAGAAGGAACGGCCGGCCCGATAAAGCTCCGGTTAAAAGACGTAGCCTACTACGAAGATTTTATCTATAACCTAGTCTTTAATAAGAAGATGCGTTAGAACGGTTATTAGTAGGATTAGGAGCCGCTAAACGACTATATACGCCGCCGCGATTAATTAATCCTTTATAAGCTAAGTATCTACTACGATTAAACCGTTATAAAGCTCTTTCTAGTCACTAACGCCCTAGCTACTCTTTTAGCCCGAATCTACCAATCCGAAAACCGATTAAGACGGTAGCCAGCTAAGCCGATAGTAACCTATGGTATTACTATTTAGGGCATACTGGCCCTAATATAATAAAGCAGCCAGAAGAGTAGTTATGGGGCGTTAAACTAAAGGGACCAGGAACGGTGGAGTATAACGCCTACGCCTAATCGAAGATAAGCCGTTAGATTAGCCGGAGAACCCGTATAGCTCTAAGCTACGCCGGCGAGAGGTAGGCGATCGACTTCACAGAGTTCTAACTAACCGCTGAGGGATGTATATAGATTATATTCCTTACGGATCGATATAGCGGATTCGTGGCCTCTTATGTTATAATATCAAAGAGGGCCTTCAATATCTATACAGTTATAAACCAACACATCCGATAGGTTTAGAGTAAATTTAACCGGCAGGTACGGGTTTTTAAGTATAATAACGAACTAATATAATCGCTTAAAATATAGGGCTTAGCTAAGGGTTTCGGTATCTAATTAGAGTCCTTTTTAGTAGAGACCCCCGCTTAGAATGGTGGTGCCGAAAGATATAGAGCCGTTATTATGCTAAAGGCATAAGCTATACGAATCCACTCCTGATTCCTCGATGTCCTATAGGTTAAAGTCGTTCCTACTACCGCTTACGTATAAAACAGAACGCTAAAATAACGCCTTGGCTAGAAAACCCTATTCGAAGTCCTCTATTAACGTAAGCCGTAGCTAGGCCACCTTCGAGCCTTTAGTTATAAGGCCTTCCCTATAACCAGAGCAGCTCTAATAAGGTCTGAAAGCTTTAAAATCAGCTAGCGCCGCGGGCCTATAATAGCTACCTTATAGGATACGATTTAACTAATATTTACTGTATTTAGGTTCCTGGCCTTAGAAGGAACGGGATTGTTTATATGCGTAACGTTATCTTTAATAAATAAGAGTATGTTAACGGTAGTCTCGAAGCCCTAAAGGACGATTTACGTTAATTCACGGAAGATAACCTAGTGGATATTATTAACCAGATCCGCCTGCCAGAGACATATATAATTAAATAAGGCGAGCCGTAAGATAAAGCAGCCGATACGTTTATAATAGTATACTTCGAGCCTATTCTCTAGTTAGGCAGCGAGGTTAACGAACCTCTCCTAAGGCCTACGCCTACCGGCCTTAAGGCTCGGGGGGTGAAACCATTTATAGCGCCTAAGAGGCCGGAACAGTAGGAGGAGCTTATAGAACCTACGAGGCCGGAGCTAGAAAAAGACTCTTCCACAGCCACGATTAATCACTAACGCCTAGACAGCCACCTTCTAACGCCACCAGAAACCCCTCCTTAGGCAGGGCTCACAGCGGCTGCTTTTATAGGCTATATACCTATAAAGCAGGGGGGAGCTAAATTTCGAAGCTATAGCAGTAACCGAGTCCAGATCTCTGCTTTAACGCAGGAAGATATACCCTATTAGTCCGTAATTTAAATAGCAAGCCGCTAATAAAGTTAAAAATCAAAAAGGCACTTAAGAGACCCCACCGTAAAATACACCGTAAGTAATCACCGGCCCCTCTAAGAAATCAATAAGACCTTAAAAACCACCCATATAAGATACTATTCCGATAAGCCTAAAGGGATTATCTAAAGAGTTATAAAAAGATAGGCTCGTGGATCACGGTGCTAAAGGATAGGGCGAAGGGGTATTAGGTACTCGGCTATATATAGGTAATAACCTATAAGTTTAATAAGCACCAGAGCATTAAAGAAAAATTACAAATTACAAATTACATTACAAATTACATGTAATGTAATGTAATTTATCTGGAAAAAATTACATTACATGTAATGTAATTTGTAATGTAATTTATTTTTAAAAAATTACATTACACTACATTACATTACATGTAATTTGTAATGTAATTTTGTAATGTTAGGGAAAAATTACACTTTTTATATATATAGATTAAGAGGGTATTTTAGGATATATAGTATATATAATACTATATATACTACCCTAGGACTATACTAAGTAATATAGACTATATATATCAGAGTATAAGTCCTTATATTTCTATATATATATAGTAAAGGTATAAAGTTATAACACTTAATATACAAATATATATCCTATTTAATACACTTTAAGGGGATATTATAAGCTTAATAAGAATATAGGACTAATATCTTTACTATAGTCTTATACTTTAGCGGGTTATCTCTTTAATACCTTTAAATATTAATATTACACTATCTTCAAGTATTAAAATACTAGTATTATAATATTAACACCTAGATATAAGTACTTAACTAAAGTGCAGCTTTCGTATAGTAGTTTTATAGTATCTATAGAGAAAACTAATTTGATAAAGTTTAATTAGCTATTATATAGTATATATATTAGAACTAACTTCCTATTGTAATATACTCTATATGATATTATAAAAAGCTACTATTAGAGTAACTTTACTTCGAGACCACCAAAATAGGATTATATAAGCCTAGGGCTAAGGAAAGGCTAGATTCTGTAATTACGGTATAATATATTAGAGTTAAGATATAATCTATAAGTTGAATATAAAACCGTAGATTAAAAATAGAACTATAATAGGTGCTAAAGTGATTAGAATTGGAGTGAATTAAGTTGATTAATATTCTATAGTATTTAATAATAACTATAGAATATACTAGCTAACTAGGAAAAGAAGACAGATAGAAACAGAGGGAGACGTAGCAGATATATATATCTTTATACTCCTGATTCTACTATCTCTAGCTATATAATAGTTATCAATAGCAGATATCACTATAATATACAGTATATATATAGAATAAGTATAATTAAGTATAAATATAAATATATAAGGTAGTATATATACTATGTCTAGTAATATAATTATATTAAATATTAAATAGTAAATACTTACTGTCTTAGATATAAAAGCAGTTACTAAGCTATTATACGTCTAGGTATTATAGACTCGCTATATAAAATACTATTACTACTTAGAAACTAATAGTCTAAGTATTTAAGATGCTATTTTCTAAACCTCAGTAGAATATATAGTAAAGGTCTCTATAGCTAGCTAGAAACAGAAACGTATTACTGGTTATAAGGTATAGTTGATTATACTAGGGAACTTAGTTACTCTAACTAGGGTAGTACTAAGAAGACTAGATCCTAGATGCTACTAGTTATACTTATATATATATACTAATATATATCTTATTTACTCTATTAAATATATACTAAATATTAACTAATAATATAAGTAACATATTTAATTAATACTAGTATCGATGTACTTATATACTTATATTAATAATGTTAGTATATTAGATACTCATTATATATATATATATATATAACATAATAAGAGCGATATAAACTTAATGATTTGAATATATATTTATAGAAGAATATATATAAGCAATTGATCTAAGCTCTAGCAGTGTTACGTTATTTAGAAGAGGTAAGTATAATAGGTAGAGAAGTACTATCTTAGAACAGGAATTAATAATTAATATATAGACTAAAAGAATAAGATATCGTTTTATATATTCTTCTCTTAGTAAGTTAGAATAGTATAAAAACTAATATATATATTAAAACTACTTTTTATTTAATATTTTATATATCGGGTTATTATAGAACTATTAGAATTATAGCTAAGTAGATATTATATAAGCTAGTGAAAAGATATAGGATTAAATAAAAAACAGTAATAAGACTAATTCTAAAGCTACGCTATATAAATCATTATTTTAAAATCATTAAGTTATACTATAGGCTTAAGGACTAATAGTTCTAGTTCGGTAAAGTATAATATAATTCTATAAATTATATAATATCTATATATAGTAATAGCTATTTATAAATGGAAGCTACTCTATAATAGTCCTAGAATAAAGGCAACTATTATAATACTAGATATACGTCTTTCTATAGAAGTAAGTGTAAGAAGACGATCCCAGAGCCATCGGTATATAATTAGACCGATAGCCAGGTATAGTATAAGCGGCTAGTCACAAGTTGTTCATAGAGTGAGGCCGAATAATTGAATTATCTAAAGCCAAGGAGAAAAGGAGGAAAAGGAGAAATCTCTATAGGCACTTATAACCTAAATATAATATCGCGGCGACCCACTAGATACGCGGTGTGATTAGTCGGAAGATCCGGTGCTTTACCGGATTATCTCCACGGGGTTAACCCGTAATATTACCCCCCTCCTCCCCTTAGTAAGCCGTTAATTTTCGGTGTGTTAGTAAAGCGTTATTATTTAATTAAATAACGTCTCTTTATCGATTAAATAACGACCTTTAGCAGCTCCTTTACCCTAAATAACCCTTTTATTCGTTAAAGGGCTCTTAAGGCGGGCTTTCTTTATAGTTATAAGGTTAATTAACGTGTTATATAAGGATATTATTATTATTCGTAGACGGGTTATAGGATCGTTCCTTCTATATAAGGAACCGATATATATACCTTCCCTGACCGTGTAACTCGCTTATTAATAATACTAACTTCACCGTTACCTCCGTTATTCTGTTTTTTCTTCTCTTCTTTAATAATATCCTTTACTATTAGCTATACGTTTTCTATCGCCCACCACCCTTTTATATACCGTTTTATTAATCTAACCTATTATCTCTCTCTCAAGAAGATATTTAAGTTTTTAGGATTATCTCCGGCCCCTAAGGTATATTTCCTTATTCTTCTTATAAGCCTCGCGCGACGTTTACTAACTTATATATATAATACAGGGGGCTAATAATAATAATAATAATAATAATAATAATACCGGCGAGGAGGCACCTACTCCCGCCCCGGCTAGTAAGGAGATCACTACTCCTACCTCGGCTATAGACCGCCGCGCCTAGCTAGCCTAAGCCGCTAAGGCTAAGGGTAAGCGTTCCGCGGGCGAAGCTTCTATAATAGTTAAAAGCCCCGCGAAGCGCGTTTATAGAATAAAATATCCTCCTAGAAGGACCCGTTTAGTTTTTTGCTTTGCTTATATAAAGGTAATTACTAATAGCCAGGATAGGCGGCGCTACCGCGATTAGTTAGGACCCGGAGCGAGGATACCCGATCCTAAGTGCTATAACTACTTAAAGGGCGGTTATAGGTGCGTTCCTCCTCCGCCTAGGATAACTAGTTTATCAGCAGCACTCTTAGAGGCAGCGAAGGTAGTTAATAATAACCCCTTTTATAGCCCTAAGGCGATAAAGGCGCTTATAGCGGCTTATTCGGCCTTCTAGAAGGCGTCCGGGGTTTTAAAAAAGACTATTAGCACTTTATAGGAGGATAAGCCTATCTCGACGCCTATCAACTCGGGTACTAATAAGCCTCGCTTATCGGTATAAGCCACCGCCTCCCCCCCTTATAGGGACTCCTATATCGTGGCAGGTAGACCTATACCTATTATAGCGCCTCCTATTATCGTTACGCCTATTCTTAGTATAACGATTACCTTTATAGGGGTAGAAGGCCTACGCCGGCTTAACCGGTTCCTATAGGTAGTCGAGAATATCGTGGGGGTTATAGTTAAGGGAAAGGACGTTAAGTCCTTTAAGGGAAAGAAGACGGATAGGCAGGCTAAGGTCGCGGCGTCTATATCGTCTCCCGTTATCGCGGAAAGCGTTAACGGTTATAAGGACGTTTATAATAACGTTAATCTCGACGCCTAAACCCGGTAGCTAGGGGCAGGGCTTATCCGCCCCGATTTAATTAACGTGAACGGTTTTACCGTTATTCTAACCTTTATTTAATCCTTACCGCCTTTCCCATAACCCTTCTTCTTTTTATAATATTCGCGTAGTCCGTTATTAACTTTAATCGGGCTATACTTCTTTTTATAGCGGTCTAGGGCGGTTAATTCTAATAGGGACTCCGTCGGTTCCTAAAATATCTAGGCGTATCCTTCCTACTTTACTAACGCCTCTCTTACCACGCCTCTGCCTACTTTCCTATTCCTAGCGTATAGGATTTCCTTTACTATCTATTCGTCTTCCTTTAGACCGTCACGAATCGGTCCGGGTTAAGAGTTATATAATATTTAACTAAGGAGCGGGTCTTTACTCGTATATTATAGGAAGTCTATATAGAACCTCGGGTATATATTTAAAGGTATATTTAATTTTATAATATACGTGTTAATAACCTTAATAACCCTATACTTCTAGTATAGCTAACTTAATTTACGCGATAGTCGTGGAGTAGAATAGTTCGTGAGTAAGAGCTATATAAAGTCGCCTTTATAAAGCCGTTCGGTAGGGATATAATACTTATTCGCTAACTCTTCCTATTATAGCTATATAGCTATTCTCGAGGCTTAGGTAAACTCCGTGGCTTCTTAAAGGCGGCGGAGCAGGTTATAGGCTATAAACTCCTAAGCGTCGCTACTTAATTCTTCGTGAATCTAAATCGGGTCGATATAGTATCCGTGTTCTAAGAAGAACGGACTTATCTTAGTAGTAGAGCTCTCCCGGTTATTTAACGCTAGTTAGGCGGCGGGTAGTAACTTATCCTAATCGTCTTAGGCGTAGTAAATAAAGGCTTAGAGGTACGCCTATACTTCTTAATTCGCTTATTTAGTGGCTTTATCGGTCTAGGGGTAGTAAGCCGTGCTTAATCGTTATTCGATTCTAGCTAATTTATAAAAGTATCGCTAAAAGCGACTTATCTAGTTAGAACCTTTATCGCTTATAATTAAATAAGGTATACCGTAAAAACGAAAATAATAGTATAGGAACCGTTTAGCGCACGCTTCCGCTTTTATAGAGTCTATCGCTTTAAGGGTAATAGCCTTCGTGAGTCGATTAGTTATAACCTAAAGGTACTTATACTTCTTTATTTTAGCGGGAGGCAAATCCGTTATAAAGTCTATTAATAGGTCGCTCCTTATTCGTTTAGGAATCAGGAGCGGTTTTAAGAGTCCTCGTTAAGCGTTCCTCCACGTATAGCTCTAGTTATAGATATCGTAGTTACGTATAAACCTATATATATCTCGGTTTATTCCTGGCTAAAAGAAGCGTCTCGCTATAAGGGTAATTATATTATCTTATCCTAGATAGCCTCTAATCGTGGAGTCGTGTATAGATTAGATTACTCGCGTTTATAATATACTCCCTTCTTAAGCTCCCGGCACCTATAGGCGATCTCGGAATATTAATAGTCCTTAAAAGGTAGTCCTATATTCGGTAATCTAAGCTCGGAGACTTAATAAAGAAGGAAACTATCGATTACCCTTAGATACGGCTTATATAGCTTGGCGATACTGATTATCTTCTTCTGCCGTGGCGTCCTATAGCTATTATAATTCGTTATCGGCTTCGAATACCCGTGGGTATTCGCGAAGGAGGCGGATCTTTAGGGGGATTAAGGTCTTTAGGATTAACTATATATATCGTGCCTATTCCTGTTTATCGGAGAAGTCTTTTAGTTTATCTTATTCCCTTTACGAGAAAGTATTAGCAGTATAGTTATTAGCACCCTTACGGTATTCTAATATAAAGTCGAACTAGGCTAGCTGGCCGGCCTATCGGCTTTATCTTTTATTAAGTATCTTCTTTATTATAAAGTATTCTAGGCCCTTATAATCGGATAGGATCGTAAAGCGACTATAGCTTAGGAGCTTTACTCTCTAATACGTTACGTAGCTTATAATCGCTAATATCTCCTTATTATAAATAGGGTAGTTATACTCGGCTCCTATAAGTCGCCTCGAGTAGTAGGCGACTATATAACGACGTCCCTATTCGTCTTCTTAAACTAATACACCTCCTAGTATAAATCCTAAGCAGTCGGTTTCTATAAAGGTCTTATTACTTAAGACCTATTACTATAGGATCGGTTCTTCCTAGAACCTCTTCTTAACTTCTTCGAACGCCGCTTATTTATTAGGACCCTAGGAGAATACTCGATCCTTCTTTATTAGTCTTATTAGGGCGGCCGTGATATAGGCGAAGTTCTCCACGAATATACGGTAATAGTTTATAAAGCCTAAGAAGCTTCGGACTCCCTTTACTAAGGTTAGGGCTTCCTACTCTCGGATCGCCTTAAGCTTATCAGGGTTACACGAAACACCCTGACCGGCGGTAACTATAAACCCTAAGTATTTTACAGTCTTTACGCTAAACTCGCACTTCGCCGGGTTAAGCGTTAACCCTATATCGCTTAGCGACTATAGTACTATATTAACCTTCTTCTTATAGTCGTATAGGGATCTACTCGAGTAAATTAGGATATTATGAATATAGGTGGTAATAAAATCATTAAGGTAACGCTATAACGTCTTATTAATATATCGTTAAAAGGAGGCGGGGGCGCCGCTAAGTCTAAAAGGGTTTACTAACTATTCCAATAAGCCGAATCGGGTTCAGAATACTATCTTCGCTTTATAGCTAGCGGCTATTCAGATCTTATAGAACGTAGTAACTATATCGAGTTTCGTAAACCACTTAGCTCGTTCTAGGTTTCGGAGTATCTTTATAATTAGTAAGAGAGGGTAGCGGTCTCTTTATATAATCGTATTTAAAGCGCGGTAATTATAGCAGAATCGTAGCCCACCCCCCGGCTTCTTTATAAATAGGATAGGAGCTCTAGCAGCTAAACTACTAGCTCGTATAAACCCCTTATCGATTAGGTCCGTAAGGGTCTTCTATAGGACTAGCAGTTCTTCTCTAGATATATTATAAAGAGGGCCCTAGGGTAGTTCTGACTCCTTACCGTTAGGCCCTTATATAAGGTTTACTTCGTGGTCTGCCCCTAGTCGATAAGGGGGAAGGCGGTTCGTTTACGAATCAGAGAATAAGTCAGGAAATTATTATAGGATCTCCTCGATATACTTCCGGGGATCGACTAGGGACTTACCTTAGAGGGCCTTATCGATATCTTTAATACTAACTACGTAAAGCGCTAGCTCCTCTTTTTTAAACCGTTACTTCCTTTATAACCGTTATATAATACCGGCGAATACCGACCCGGTTACTACTTAAGCTCCGCGAATAGCTTTAATATTATCGGGCTCTTCTTCGCTCTAGAGTCGGATATTAATCCGAGCCACTCCGTGGTAAAGGCGACGCCTCTTTATATAATAGGTGATATCGTTATATTCTATCTAAGGTTTTCCTAGGAATATATCGTGATCTAATCCTAGTATTATATAAGCGAATAATCGTTATATATATCCACTAATCTTAAGATCGTATGCGGCGATACCGGAACACTTAGTAGACCCTATAGTATCGGAGAACCCCGAGAGGGGTCTTCTAGTCTTATTAACTAATAGGAGGCGCAGGGACTTTATAAGATATTCGCTTATAGCAGCGTAATAGTTATATCCAGTGTCTATAAAAGCGGTGATTAACTTCTTATTTATCCGCGCTCGTATAAGAGCTAAGTGACTACTTCGCGACTATAATATAAACTCTTTTTTAATCCCTCTATTCCTTTATAGTAGGCTTTAATACCCGTTTTCGTACCAGAGCTATTCTTTTTCTAAGTCTTTATCGTTATCTATAACTCCTATATTGTACTATATATTATAACCCGTATTAAGCACTAATACCCGAAAAAGACGAATTGGGCTATTACCGCCGCGTAACACAAGTAAAAACGATAAAACTAATTAGAGAAGGAATCTAACTCCCTCCTCTACGCCATGATAGCACTAAGTAAAAGCCGTAACGTGGACGCGGGGGCGGATATAATAGAAGGGGTGGTGGCGATTAGTCCACCGCCTAAAAATTCTTTAAACCGCCCCCGCCGATAGCGACCACTACTTAACTCCTACCGCCCAAATTAAGACACTCCTGTATATAACCGAACCGAGACCGATACGGGGGCGATACGGGCCCCTAGAATAAAAATCTAATAAGTTAAGGTATTAATCTAAAGTCTACTAGCTAATAGGAATATAATTAACTTGGTCGTGGAGCTAATAGAAAAGCTTATTAAGCTACGCTGCCTTAACGGCTAGAGTGTTATAGCGATATTGATTATCCACCTTTATACTATTATATAGAGCGTGATTAGGGAGGAGCTCTAGAATAGCACGAAGCCGACCTAGGCTACTATAGCCGTAACACCGCCCGCTATAGCCCCCCCCTAGGACCTAGCCCCCCCTAAAATAATCCTAGCTAGATACTATAAAGAAATAATTATTATATATAAAGACTAGCCCGACTAAGCACTCCTAGCCCGGTCGCCGAAGGAGATTCTCTAAGTAGTAAATATAGCTACTAGCCGCCTCAACGCTATAGCGGCACGGCGCCTACCTAATAGAGATATCTACCTAACCTTTACTAAGGGGGCGTAATAATAGTCTACCTCCGCTAACCACTAAGTCGAATAGGCCTTCGGCGCTAGAGCTAAAATATCCACCTATACCTACCTATAATTCGGGTATAGGGCCGCTTAGTGCCTAGAGGCAGAGAAGCGGTGCCGTTACTATACTAAACCCGAGTCTACCTACTAAAATAGTTTTAAAAATTACCCGGCGGCGGCCCTAAAGGCTACCCGAAGGTACGCTGCCTATAATAAGAATTATAAAGCTTTTAATAATACCTGCTAAGTTAGGAAATAGGAGGCCGCGAGAGCCCGGGAAGTATATAAGTACCGGGTAAAAGAGTTTAATATCTTAAGATAAACCGAAGCGGTATATTAGTGACCCCGCCTACGCTAGCCTTTACCCTTACCCTCCCCTACCTTATCGTAGACCGCCCTTGCTCGCCGTGGCCCCGGCTACCCGCTAAAACGACTCCGCGAATACCCCCCGGCTTCTAGACCCCTAGAACCGTTCCTAGTCCCCCGCGGGACCGACCCGCCCCTAATATAAGATGCCTAAGGAGCCACATAGGCTAACCTAACCCTAAACCCCCCCTCCTATTAATAAAGCTTTATATCCTATCTTAGAATATAGGAGCTAAATAGGCCCGAGCTAAGCTCCCGCTATGGGCCTATACCGAATATAATATAATAGCTATCTAAAAGCCAGGGCTTAACCCCTTTATAAAGGGTCTAAAAGCCCTAAGGAGGGCCCTGTACCTTCTAATCTAGGGAGGTAGCAGGGCCCTGCTTTATATCTATAAATAATATCCCCTTAGCACGTAGATATAGCGGGCTTACTAGGACTCTTATACGGTCACCTTCGGCATAGGCGACTAAGCTATCACGATTTAGTTAATCTACCCTAAGAATTACTAATCCGCCTTTACCCTATAGTATACCCCTTTAACCACGGACCTTATAGGGACACCCCCCTAGGGCCGCTATGTCCTCCTCGGAGACTTTAACCTCTATTATCCCCTTTAGGCTAGCTACCCTAGATTCTATCCTAGGTCTAGCACCCTCCTAGAACTAACTACTCGCTAGAACGTTAACCTTATTACCCCCCCCGGAATAACCACTTAGTATAGACTAGGCCGGCGACTAAGCATTATCGACCTTATCTGGGTATTATAAGGGCTCCGCTACGACTATAACGGTATAAACACCGAGGTTATCGGATTAAACCACGTCTCCTAAATCGTAACTATCTATCTCGATATAGACTGCCTTACCGATATAGCCCCGCTATAGCCCCCTAACCGCCTATACTAGGTTTAGAAGGAATTTATCCCCTCCCTTACCTACTAGGTAGCCCCCGGGATCCTTATATATCCGGGCCCCTTAATAACGCCCTACGATATCGACAGGGCCCTCGACTAGCTAACCCAGGACCTTACTACCGTTACCGACTAGATAGCCCCGTATCACTAAACCGGCCCCCCCCGGCCGCCCGCCTTACCTATAATAGACTAATAAGGTAACCCCCCTAATCTAAGAAGCGCGTAGACTATATAGGCGGTATATAGCGAGGAAATTACGGAATAAATAGTACGAGTATAAGGAAGCCGAACTCCGCCATAATAAAGCTATAACGGTAGTAAAAAGGTAGCACTGGCGCTACCTCCTTTACTTAACGTAGGTAAATAATAGACTCTTTTAAAGGCTCTACAAATAGGCCCGGACTAAGGGATATTAGCTACCCGGACCCCCTACTATACCACTACCACGCCGCGACTATAGCGACTTAGCGACCTCCTATAATAAAAAAGCGGATATCTTATACGCTAAGTTCTTCCCCCCCCCCGGAGACTTAGACCCTAGACTCCTAGGATAAGAGTACCCCTTTAGATAGGATATAAACCGAAGCGTTACTATAGCGGATATCTAAGGCCGCCTCCGCCGGACTAAGCTATAGGCCGCTCCCGGCCTAAACGGCTTCCTAGCAGGCCTCCTAAAGGCCTATA
Source organism: Sodiomyces alcalophilus JCM 7366 (assembly GCF_042370955.1). Lineage (NCBI taxonomy): Eukaryota > Fungi > Ascomycota > Sordariomycetes > Glomerellales > Plectosphaerellaceae > Sodiomyces > Sodiomyces alcalophilus. The sequence goes on from NW_027263532.1 coordinate 8,882,250, forward strand.
GCCCGGCCCTATACTAGATCCTAGCCACGATCCTCTTAGCCTGCCTATCCCTAAGCTACTTCCCGCGCTATTACCGTACCGCTACCATCGTAATTATTTAAAAAAAGGGCCGGCTATAAAGTGACTACGAGATAGCTAGAGGTTAAAGGTTAATCTCCCTCCTTAACACGATTAGAAAGCGATTTAAAGGTATTATAGCGGACCGCTTCGTGGCCGTAGCGGAAAAACACCGACTACTCCCTAGTAGCTAAATAGGAAACCGACTAGGGCGTAGTATAAAGACGGCTATATAGCGCGCGATAAAGGCCGTTAAAGCCGCCTAGGCCCTAGGCGGTGCCCCCGAGATACTCTAGCTAGATATACGCGGGGCCTTCGATACCGTCCCTAATACTAGACTCCTTAAGTCCCTTAAACGTAAAGGGTTCCTAGACTAGGCCGTCTAGCTAACTAGCAGCTTCCTCTAGGACCGGATAGTCTACCTCCTTTTCGATAGCTAGGCGGTAACCCCGCGGCCCCTCTATACCGGAGTATTATAAGGGTCCCCGGTCTCCTTAATTCTTTTTATTCTATATATATCTACTTTATATAAAGAACTTAAACACGCCACGAGAACTACTATTATTAGCTTTACCGATAACACGAATATTATTACCTTCGGCTATATAAGGGCCTAGATACGGCACCGCCTCGCCTCCGTTTAGCGGATATATAAAGCTTAGTCGTAGGCGAGTAGCCTTTAGTTTAAGCCCTTAAAATACGTATTTATACCTTTTACGAAATCCTATTCCCTACCCTTATTACCTCTTTACCTTAGTACTATACCGGTCCCCCCTTTATTAGAGGCTAGGTTCCTTAGGGTATAGCTAGACCGGAAACTTAACTTTTTATAGTATAAGAAGGAGATCTAGAGTAAACTAAAGATATAGAACTATACCCTAACCCGACTCGCCGTGGTAGCCTAGGGCTATAGCTTCGCCGATACCCGGCGCCTTTATATTACTATAATCCGCCTAGCTATCTCCTACTACGCCCCCACCTTTTATCGAATTACCGATAAACCCCGCCGCGGCCTCGTTATAGCCCTTAGCTTAGCCTAGAATAAGTGCCTTAAGACTATTATAGGAGCCTATAAGGCTATACTAATCTGGATTCTAGAAAAGGAGATATATATCCCCCCCCTTAATCTATATCTTACCCGCCTTATAGCTAAGAGAGCTTTTAATTACTAAAACGCCGGAACTATAGGGCTTATCCTGGCTAGTACCTAGGCCGCCGCGAGAGTATTAACGGCGCCGAGGCGCCGTTATATCGCCTAGTAAGTACTTACCTAGCCCGCCTAATCCTTTACCGCCTAGAACTAGATTAATAATAATAGCCCTAACGCTGCCTTTTAGGAGGAATAAAAGAAAGGGTAGAGGGATATAGGGCCTCCGCGGAACCCGACCTACGCCGCGGCGGTACCGGACTAAACCCCCTAAAAAAGAGACCTTTAGAGATATACAGGTCTTCTAAAGCTATAAAGCTCCGTCCTTACCTAAATCCGCTCCGAGAAACTTAGCCTTAGGGCCTTCCTTTTTAAAGCGAGAGTCCCCGGCTTTACTACCGCCCGGTGCCTTTACGGGGATAAAGGGGCGGAGATAGCTAAATATATTATTCTATAATACTAAAACACTATTCTAGAGTCGCGTAAAGACCTTCTTGGCATTATAAGGAGGCCGATCTTAACCTAAGGAGACCTTTTCGACGCCCTAAATCACCCCGATAAGGCAAAAGTAATTATAAAGTGGTTCCTATATCTTAGTCGCCTAAGCGATTTCTGCCTCGCCTTAGAAATTATAAGGAAATACGCCCTAAAGACCCCGTAGCGGGACCGCCCTAGTATAGTATATATAGAATAAAAATAGCACCTAAACTAGACTTTAGTATTTAGTCTAAGGCCCTACTAGCCGGGGCCTTAGCGGTACTAAAGGGACGTATTATAACGGTATCTATCCTCTATTAGGCCTTAGTCTCGTAATTCTCTTCCTCCTCCTTACTTTTATTTTTAGAGGCACTATCTTTATTAGCGTTATACTCGTATCCTTATCCTACTATATTAGTATTATTATACCGTTAAGAGATCGCTATAAGACCACGGGGGACTTATAGCCACCTTTAATAGGATAGCGATTATTCCTTTTAGCCAGTTTAGTCGACGCTTTAATCTAGCGAATATAGTATTACTATTATAATAGCGGCCAGCGGGGCGAGCACGCCTAATAACGCGCTTAAAGGATACTACCGCCGCCGTAAGCCGACTATAAGCCTACCTAAAGTTAGCGCGGTATAGTTTCGGCATCCCTAGGGACACGACTTATAACTATACCGTCTCTACCCTTATTAATAGCTGCTATAAGCTCTTAGTAACGTTCTAGGACACGCTATTAATACTTTAAAGCTATAGCCGGGACTTACTAACTATTAGAACCCTATTATTACCGGCCCGGCACCACTAAGACCCTATTATAGGAACGACTTATATCCTTATAAGTTCGACGGCTATTAGTATACTGTTAATATTATACTTATAATAAGTAATAATAATATAAATATACTAAGTATCATAAATACGATATCTTAGTTATTACTTAAGCAAATAACGTGGCGTAATAACCATCGCGTAGGCTATTAACGTAATAGTCGCCACCTAATCTTTTAGGGTCTTTTGCTAGCCCCGGATCCAGGAAGAAATCCCAGAAGTTAGTTCTTTACACATAACTACGCGTTTGCGTAATAAGCAGTAATCCTACGGATTTACGAATTTAATAGCTATTTACTTAATTTTCCTCTTTTCCGCGCGTACAGCCTACTACTCGTAGCCTAATCTATCAAAAGGTTATAAGCCCGGGTTAGCAAAGAAGGAAATCTACTCTTTTCTACCCTTTTATTCTACTCGAAATACTAAAAAGACTCCCTCCCTTTTTAGGCTATCCCTTTATTCTCCCCCGGTCGTAGATCCTTATCTCCGACCGTACAAAATTCCTTTATCTCTCGAAGATAGCTAATTGAATCGAACCGTTTATTCCGATACCACGGTTCAAAGCTCTTTATTCTTCCTAATACGGTCGCCAAGAGTCGTGCTAAGAGGCTAGCTCTTTATTCCTGTTCCGGAAGAACTATATAATCGGAATAAGACTCTTTATTATAATCGGATATACTATTCCTTTATCTATAAAGGGACTTTTTAAAAAAGAAGGATAACGAATACGTGGATTAAACGCAGCTACTTTTATAGTTATTATAGCTCCACGAATAATAGCTATATTAATTAAGCCACTTAACCTACCGCGCTGCCTATAAGAACAGGATATCGTAACGTGGTATATAAGCTTTTAGTAAAAAGTCCGCCTATAGAAATCCTGTTATTCGCTTTATATAAGCATCGCTTTTCTTCGCGCCGCGAGATCTATAAATAGCTTCACCGTTTAGACCCACTTTTAGACCCACTTTTCGAAGCTAGGCTAATCAGAATAAGACCTTTAGCTTAGTATTCTTTGTTTCTATCCTTTATCGATAACGTAATAAAGAAAAAGCAATAAAGAAAATAATAAAAATAAATCGTTAAATAACTTAGCTAATTCTAACCTAACTAAATAATAAAAAATATCGTTCTGCTACTTAAAAATAGCTTAATAAGAGACTAGCAAAGAAATTTCCGTCCAGAAGCTCCAGGGCAGTATAGACTATTAAAACTAGACTATAGGAATATACGCTCACTTTGCTCGTAAAGGAAAATATATTAAATACGTTATAAAGCCCCTTCTAGTAAATCCTTCTATAAAATAGAAGGAGGAGTCTTTAAAGGCAGCTAGAGATATTCACTCTGCTCTTTTAGACGGTCCCTTGACCTAGGTTTAAGGAATAAACGAAGCTTTAAAAGTATAGGAAAAGCTAAAGGATTTATATATAGCAAAGGGATTCTAGGCCGACTATATCGTCCTGACTTCTTTCTTTAACCTCTCGCCTTCTAAATTCCCTAATCTCAAAGCGTATTTATATAAAATATAAAAGAGACTGCTTACCTTAAATCAAAGAGGTATATCCTTTTCTAATAAGGTGATCTTTACCTGGATTCTTAATAGTCTCGATAAGAGGTACGAATCTATAGTAGGGTAAATAACCTAAGCTCTCCGTCACGATATTACTAGTTATATACTAGATAAATTAATAGCGGAATTAATAGACGCTTTAAGAAAGGTCGATTAGCCGTCGAATACCCTCCTTATATAAGGTTCGAAATCATAGAAGAATAATAGTAAAAAACCCTGGAAAAAGACTAAGGGTTTATTCTATAAGAACTATAAGAAGCCTGGCTATACGCCGACTAACTGCTACTTTCTTTATCCTAAAAAAGCACCTAAGAATTAGGTAATAAAGGATAATTCAGGATTAAGGAAAAATACCCAGAATAGGGTAAATAAATCTTAGTCCTCTTAAAATGATAAGGAAAAGAAAGGAGGTGGAAATACGCGTCTCTCTCGATAAGAGAAGCGTATAATAAACCTCGTGCTAAAGGCAAAGGAGCAGCACGCCCTAGATACGTCTTTAGAAGAAGAGGAGAACGACGAGTCTGCTACGGTTAATATAATTATAGATTAACAGAATTAGCAGCAGGATTAGCTATAGGAAAAAGAAAAGGAAAAAGAATAGGAAGATAATAATAAAAACGAAGAGGCCGGCGTTATTTTTAAAGACGTTATCCCTCCTCCGTTTCCTCTTTTCGACCGTCCTAATCCTTTTATACAGGATTTAATAGATATGGATCAGGTATTCATTATCTCTTCTAAGAATAAAGATATAAATAATACTAACCTTAATATAGATTAGTTAGTGGAAAAGATTTATAAAATATAAGCACAAAATAGTATTAAATTAGATCTGAATTTCTGTATAGATAGCGGGGCTACGGCGTATATTATTATAAATAAAAGACTCTTTTCTACTTATAATTCTAAAGAGAGAACTATTTGTTAGGGTTAGGTAAAGGAAATAAAGATATAAGGTGAAGGAGACTGCGTTATAAAATTCAGGGATACTAGAAAGCTTCTGCTTTTGAAAGAGTGCCTTTATATACCGGAAATAGGCACGAATATTATTAGTCTCTCTTATCTTAATAATAAAGCTCGCGGTCTTACTAGAAACAAAAAGCTTTTATTATTTAATAATAAAGAGCCCCTCTTTCTTTATATAACGGCTCTGCTTTATAACGGGCTGTACTAGGCTATAGCACGGGCACTATCGTACGGGGGGGTTAAGTCTTAGAAAATAAATATAATAAATACTAGAAAAAACACAAAGAAACTGTTATAAAGAGGTATTCTACCTAAAGAATAGTCTTAAGACTTAACTAGAATAAAGAGGTTTTAGAGGTTTAAAGAATAGGCTTTAAAGAAACTAAATAAATAAAGAAAGGGGTTAGTTAAACCTTAATAAAGAAATAATATAATAAAGAAACCTTAATCTCTTTAACCTTAAGAAGAGCTTTATAAATAAAGAGACCGTAATAACCGTCGAAGGACTACCTTTATAACTGAAAACATAACGCTATGGCATAACAGGATGGGTTATATTAACCCTATTACCTTAAAAAGTCTTTATACTAATACTTTTAAAAAAGATTATAATATAACTAACGAAGAATTAACTAAAATACAGAGCTGTGATGCCTATAAGAAGAGTAAGTCTATTATACTTACGAATAAAGATTTAGTTAATAAATATAAGGACTTTTTATATTTAGACAAGGTTTATATGGATCTTTACGGTCCTATCGAACCTCTTTCTTATAATAAGAAGCGTTGGATTTTGTTTATACTAGACCGTTCTACCCGGTTCCTATGGCCATAACTGCTCTTAGATAAGTCTGAAACGACGGTAGTTATAGCTATAAAAGAGTGGAAAGCTTAGGTGGAAAATAACAGTAATAATAATAATAATAATAATAATAATAAATATCACTTCTTTATTAAAGAAGTAGATATAGACGGTGGAAAAGAAATTAATAACGCCTCTTTTTAACGCCTCTTCGTAGGTGTAAAGCATAATATAAAGCCACCGTACACTTATAAAGCTTAAGGCTCTGTTAAACGAGTTATAAGAACTATAATAAAAAAGGTTCGAGCTCTTCTTTTCCACTTAGGGCTGCCTCGATACCTTTAGGGTGAAGCTATTCTCTTAGCTATTTATATATATAATGGATCACCTAATTCAGCTCTTAAATACAAGAGTCCCTTTAAGCTTTTATAAGGTCAGAAACCTAATATTAATAATATACGGGTTTAGGGTTCTATTGTTTATTATAAAGATAACGACCCGAATATAAAGAAACTAGATATAAGAGTACTTCGAGGTGCTTTAATAGGTTTTAATGACTATAACTATAAGGTTTATAACCTAGTAACTAGAAAGACTGGTTAGTTTCGAGACGTTTATGTCTTAGAGAATCAGTTTCTTTACTCTTCTTTAGATAACTATAATAATAACTGTACGCCTAAAAACGATAATAACCTCCCTCCTTATATTAATACTCGGGCATATAATAACCAGGCTTTTAACCGCGGGCCTTATTAACCCGTTAAGTATAATAAAGGAATCACTTTTAGTGAAAATACCGGTTAATTTTTATAAAATATTCCTTCGCGCGTTTCGAAACGTTCTGTTAAGTCTATTCAACCTAAAGAAGAGAATAACAATAATAGACGTCAGAGTCTTCGTCTGCGGGTAGCGGGCTATAAAGTTCTAGCTATTAATAATAATAATAATAATAATAATAATAATAATAATAATAATAATAATAATAATATCAACCATAGCCCGGCTAATAATAATAGTAGCCAGAGTACCAGGCTAGAAGTCCAAATACCTTCAGAACCATTAAAACCGGACTATAAGGATTTAATATCCTATAATAATAGTGCGCACTTACTATATCATATAAAAGATATAATACTTAGAAACCTATAGTTTTAAGAAAATTCCCTATTTCTTTTAACTATAAACTCGATTAACGAACCAGCTACCTATAAACAGGCTATAAACTGCCGAGATAAAGATAAATAGATAGACGCGATAGTAGCAGAAATATCAGAACTCGAAAAGAGAAAGACCTGGGACTTAATAAGTATAAGAAATACGCCTAATAATTATAATAAAATAAAAGAAGACTACCATGTACTAGGAGGTCGTTAGGTCTTTAGAATCAAATATAATAGCTCTGGCGAAGCTATTTAATATAAGGCTCGGTGGGTTATTCAGGGATTTAATAAGGTTCTAGGTCTTAATTATCTAGAAACCTTTTTAACTACCTGCCGGCCAGAAAGCTATAAACTAGCTTTAATACTAGGCGTATCACGCGGCTAGAAATCCAGGCAGTTCGACGTTAAAAACGCGTTCGTTTATGCTAATATAGATACCTTGATATACGCTATATAACCCACAGGCTTCGAGAGAGAAGACAGCTCAGAAAATAATAAAAGTAATAATTATATAACACTCTATAAGCTTAATAAAGCTTTATACGGGTTAAAATAAAGTCCTAGACTCTGGTATAATTACCTGGTTAAGATATTAACTAAACTAGGTTACTAAGTCTCTGAATATGATAACGGACTTTTTACCTTTTATAAATATAATAAAATTAAAAGAATAGAAGAACGAGCTATTCTTTTATGCCACGTTAACGATATAGTGGCTCTGAGCCCTTCTAAGGATACTTTAGACTATTTCTTTAAGGAGATATCTAAAGATATTACACTTAAAGACTTAGGTAAAATAAATACCTTTCTAGGTTATATAATAAATATAAATAAAGATAATAAGACTCTTTCTATAAGTCAGTTGCCTTATACTAATAAAATACTTAAAAGGTATAATAAACAAAGTCTGAAAAGGGTTAACACCCCTTATATACACAAGAAGGTCCTAGTACCAAATCCTGAACAGGCGTCAACTAATAATATAAATAAATACCAACAGGAAATCGGGGCTTTATTATATCTAGCCTTGCATTCAAGACTAGATATAACTTACGCAGTTAACCAGTGTTCTCGCTATATAAGTAATCCTTCGCAAGACCACTTTACTGCGTTAAATCGAATCTAGGCTTATATAAATACATATCCTCATATCGGTCTTTTATATAACTATAATAAAGAAGACCTTAGTATATACGGTTATTCTGATACCAGCTTTTCAGATATAATCGAGGATAGAACCTCGACTTTAGGATATATTTAATACGTGGGAGTAAATAACCCTATTAGTTAGACCTTAACTAAACAAAAAGTCGTTGCTTTATTAATAACAGAGGCCGAATATATAGCACTCATAGAGGCTTCCAAGGAAGGAATCTATCTTTATAATCTATATAAAGATATACTATAGAATCTAGGTCTAGATTCTAATATAAGAGGTAATAATAATAATAATAATAATAATAATAATAATAATAATAATAATAATACTCTCGAGATTCCTACTATCTTAATAGATAGTGAGAATGCAAAGAAGCTCGCCGAAAACCCTGAATTTCATAAACAGGTAAAGCATATTGACAGGCAGTATCACTACTATAGGTAATAGCTATAAAATAATAAAATAAAAATCGTATATATAAATACGAAATTTAATATAGCAGATATAATAACTAAAGGTTTAGCAAAAAAGACTTATAATACTCTTTACGGTTATATAAACCTAGGTTATAAGGACGATACGTTGCCTAAGTATGATTTACCGCCTTATAATAATATTAAAGAATTAAAATACTAGGTTTTAATACTTAGTATTCTTAGTTCTTTATAAGGGGAATAACTAGGTTTTTCACCTTCGGGTTTTCCTAGATATCAAAGGTTTTTCTGAACTTTCCTTTAGATAATATACTATAATAATAATAAGGGTTTTTGAATTTTCCCTTAAATTAAAATGAAGAGGTTTTTTTTTTTTAAAAAAAAAAAAAGAAAAATTCCTCTATATATTCTAGTCTTAGATAGACTAGGATTACTACGCTATAATATAACATAACTATAAGTATAACCTAACTAAGCTACACTTATTATATAAGAGTCGGCTTATAGGGGGGTGTTAATATTATACTTATAATAAGTAATAATAATATAAATATACTAAGTATTATAAATACGATATCTTAGTTATTACTTAAGCAAATAACGTGGCGTGATAACCGTCGCGTAGGCTGTTGACGTAACAGTCGCCACCCAATCTTTCAGGGTCTTTTGCCAGCCCCGGATCCAGGAAGAAATCCCAGAAGTCAGTTCTTTAGACATAACTACGCGTTTGCGTAACAAGCAGTAATCCTACGGATTTACGAATTCAACAGCTATTTGCTTGATTTTCCTCTCTTCCGCGCGTACAGCCTACTACTCGTAGCCCAATTTATCAAAAGCTAGAACTAAGCTAAAGTTCTTAACGGCCTAGTATCCCTAGACTAATAGTATTTCTAAGGGAAGAACTAAACCGTTAAGATCGGGATACGTATATACCTAGCGGATAACCTAAATAGCCTATAGCCGAAGGTGATTATACCTTTATAGTTTAACCTAAATAACGCCTTTAATAAGATACTCGGCTATATATTAAATAAGATACTATATAACACTAAAACGAATAATCCGCTTAACCTACTCGGTAATATTAATTCTAAGTTTGTATATAAGATATTCTAAGAGGATATAAAATTTATTGTCGTAATAGTATAGATATATATAAGACGCCTATACGATAAGAAACGCTATAATATTCGGTTTAAGCCCGGCGACCGCGTATATATCTGCCTTAGCCGCGGATACTCGCTCCTAAGCAGGGCTAGCTATAAGCTTAGTGCTTAACGTATAGGCCCCTTTAAAGTCTTTAAGTAAGTATCGCTGCTAGCGTACCGATTAGATCTACCTAAGACTCTTAATATACACCCCGTTATTAGTATTACCTATTAGTACTATACCCAGAAAATAAAACATACCTATATACGGTATAGTACGATATACGAAACCTCCTATAAGTCAGGGACTTCCTAAGTTCTCCCGAGCCCTCTAGGGACGTCCTGAGTCCTCCAGAGTCCCCCAGGGACTTCCTGAGTCCCCTAGAGACTTCCTGAGTCCCCAGGGACTTCCTAAGTCCTCCAGGGTCCTCCCGAGTCCCCTAGTGACTTCCTAAGTCCCCCAGGGACTTCCTGAGTCCTCCAGGGTCCTCCCGAGTCCCCCGGGACCCTAGGTGGACCCACGGACCTCCAGGTAGGCCCACGGACCTTTAGGTAGACCCATAGACCTTTAGGTAGACCCACGGACCTTTAGGACCTTCGGAATAACCCACGGACCCTCGCCTATACTTCGAGAGTCCGGATACTAAATCAGTAGCTTGAATAAACCATAGAAAAGGACTATATATACCAGGCTACCCGCCTACCTCTTCCTTTCCTTTTTCTCTCTCTCTCTATATCTTACTTTTACAGTCTTTATAGTCTTCTATAATTCAAACTACCTCTTTTCCTCTAGATCTTCCTCTTCCGTTCCATCTCTTCGTGACCGTTATAAAGGTTATAAGCCCGGAAAAGTAAAGGAATTTCTAGATCCCCTCTTTCTTCCACCTTTAAAGTCCTTTTTAGGTAATCTCTACCCCGAAATCCACCTCTAAGATCCTCTCCAAGCCGCCAGCAACCCGTTCCACCTCTAAAGCCCTCTTCAGGCCACCTCCAAAGCCCTCTCCAGGCTAACCCCTTTTTCCCCTTCTTCCTTTTCCCTTTTTTAAAAAAACAGAAAAATATCATAGCGGGACCCCGTTCCGAATAGTTAAGTCTTAGCATCCATACCCCCTGTATACTAGCTATACCGCCCCACCACACCCCTATAAAGGCTATAATATTACGTGGCTTATAAACCCTAGTCTCTAAAATAGAAAAAGCTAATCTCTCCTTCGTGATATATAAGAAACGGCCCCACTTTTTTAATATCCGTGAACTATACTACTACGTGGCCCCACTCTTCCCCGCTTTAGACCCACTTTTTACCCCTATATCTAACCCCTCGGGTAATCAGAACCAGAAATCGGGTAATTCCATTTCTCCCCTTCTAATACTAGTAAAAAGACCACCGTTTTAAAGCTAAGAAGATAACCAGTAAGGATTTTATCCCTACGGTTAAGAAACTATAAGGCAGTGCGAATTTCCTTTCTAGAGGATGTTTATGCACGCCTATTTTGCCTGTAAAGGGAAACTCCTAAACGATATAACCAAACCTCTTTAGAATCCCTCTTAGAAATAGAAGGAAGACTCTCTTAAGGCTACTAGTAAAATACTCTCCACCCTTTCTAAAGGACCCCTCGCCTAGGTTTAAGGGCTAGATACGGCCCACGAAGTCTAGGAAAAGCTAAATAGCCTATACGAAAGGAAAGGCTTTTAAGCTGATTTTAATACCCTAGAGACCTTTTTTAATAATTCCCCCTTAGACCATAAAACCCTTAAATCCTTCCTATATAAGGTTGAATAAAATCTAATAGCTCTAGAAGGAAGGGAGATTTCCTTTCCTAATAAGGTGATTTACGCGTGGATTCTTAACACCCTCGATAAGAGATACGATTTTATTACTAACTAGATCACTTAGTCCCTCCGTCACGATATCCAGAGCTATATACTAGATAAAATCGTTACTAAATTAATAGACGCCTCCCGGAAAATAGAATATTCCCTAGTAAATAACACTCTCCTCGTTAAAGGGTCTAAAAAACCCTGGAAAAAGACTAAGGGACTATTTTATAAGAACTATAAGAAACCCGGCCACGTCTCCTCTAACTGCTATTTCCTCTACCCGGATAAGGCTCCTAAAGGCTAGGTTATAAAGGAAAATACCGGAAAAAAGTAGTAGAATCGGGTCTCTAAGAGCACGAAGTCCTCCTCCTCCTCCTCTAGGGGCAGATCTAGGTCCCTAAATCCCTAGTATAAGAAAAGGGAGGACGCTATTATAGCTCTCTTAAAGAACTAACTGCTTTAAACGCTTATAAATAATAAGGATTCTATAAATATAATCCTTAAAAAGCAACCTAAAGAACCCGAAGAAGAAGAAGAAGATAAATCGATTATGTTCGAAGACGTCCTGCCGAACCCGGAAGCCGAGGATATAATAGACGTTAAAAAAGTAAATATAATAACCTAAAATCCCTAGAATACTCTGAATACTAACCTAAATATAGGTGGGATAATCGAAAGGATTTTCAGGATTCAGGCAGAGAATAGGTTTAGTTTAGACTTAGATTTTTTATAGATAGCAGAGCTACCTCTTATATAATAACAAATAAATCTCTTTTTTATATATATAAAACTACTACCAGGCTCGCTAGTTAGGGAAAAGCAAATATAATAAAGATAACAGGCGTAGGAAACTGTATTATAAAGTTTAAACATACTAGAAAAACACTGTTTCTAAAAGAGTGCCTTTATATTCCTAAACTAGGAACTAATATAATAAGTCTCCTAAACCTCGATAGTAAAGTCAGAGGTTTATCTAGTAATAAATAGCTTATTCTTTTTAAGAACGAAATAGTAAAAGAGTCCCTTTATATATATATATAAGAGCTAGACTCTTCGGAGGACTCTACTAGGCTATAGCAAGGCTAGTTATCCTAAAAGGTGGGAACAAAGAAATCAATATAACAAAGGAAATCCCATAAAACTCAGAATAAAGAACAAAGAAACAAAGAAATCAGAAAAATCTAGACCTTTAGAAACAAAGAAACCAGAAAAATCTAGACCTCTAGAAATAAAGAGATCAAAATAACAAGAAAAGAACCGCAAAAATAGAAGAGACTATATAACTATAGCATAATAGAATAGGCTATATAAACCCTGTTGCCTTAAAAAACCTATATAACAACACCTCTCTTTTTAAGGACTTCAAAGTCTCAGAACAAGAAATCATAGATATAAACAGCTATAATGCCTGCCGCCGTAGCAAGGCTATTATACTAGCTAATAAAGACTTAGTTAATAAATACAAAGACTTCTCCTACCTAGAAAAGGTATATATACATCTCTGCGGCCTAATAGAACTAATAACATATAATAAGAAGCGCTGGATTCTACTAATCATAGACCGGTCCACCCGGTTCCTCTAGGCAAAATTACTGCCTAATAAATCAGAAGCAACCGTCGTCCTAGCTATAAAAGAGTGGAAAATACCAGCAGAAAATAATAACTACGATATAAAAATAAAAGAAATAGATACGGACGGTGGAAAGGAGTGCACAAACGCCTCCTTTACGCGCCTCTTTCAAGGCGTAAAACATAATATAAAACCACTATATACTCATAAAACTCAACGCTCGATTAAACGAGCTATTAGAACTATAATAGAAAAGGTTCGTAGCCTGCTTTTCTACTTAGGACTACCTAGATACCTTTGGGGAGATGCTATATATTCAGCAGTATATATATATAACAGAACTCCGAATTCAGCTATAGGTTTTAAGACCCCTTTCGAGATAGTTAAAAAGAAGAAACCGAATATAAACCATATTCGGGTCTAGGGCTCTACAGCCTACTATAAAAACAACGACCCGAACCAGAAGAAACTAGATAGCAGAGCTATTCGTGGTGCCCTTATCGGCTTTAACGATTATAACTATAAGATATATAACCTAGTCTTAAGAAGGATCGGTTAGTTTAGAGACGTATATATACTTAAAAATCAGTTTATACACTCTTCTTCTTTAGACCTAAATACTAGTAATATCTCTCTCCAAGAAGAACAGGTTTCCAACCTAGAGCCTTATCAGCTTCTAGAAAAGACTATATAACAACAACGGGTCTTAAAACGACCTTTTGAGTCTATCTAAGCTAAAGAAGAAAATAATAATAACCCATAAAATAAATCAAGGAGTCTACGAGCAGCAACAGGCTACGATAACCCAGATAGACCTATACACACCGGCTCTTCTAGTATATAAGTTAAAATACCTTCGAAACCGAAGTCAGCTTTTAAAGACTATATATTAGTTGATAATAAAAATAATAAGCGCTTATTATACCTAATAGAAGATACCACTCTCGGAAACCTATAGTTTCAAATAGAGCCTTACTACCTCTTAACTATAAACTCACTATCAGAACCAGCTACCTATAAAAAGGCCATGCAAAGCTCAGATAAATCATAATGGATAGACGCTATGGTAGCAGAAATAACAGAACTAGAAAAAAGAAAGACCTGGGATTTAATAACTATAAAAGATACGCCCCTTAATAAAATAAAGGAAAAATACAACGTCCTAGGCGGACGATGGGTCTAGAAAATAAAATTAAATAATAAAGGAGAACTAATAAAATACAAAGCAAGATGGGTTATACAAGGCTTTAATTAAGTACTCGGAATCGACTACTTAGAAACCTTTTCCATAACCTGCAGACCCGAAACATATAGACTTGCCTTTATTTTAGGCGTTTCCTTGGGCTGGAAATTCAGATAGTTCGACGTAATAAACGCGTTCGTATATGCTGATTCAGATACTCTAATATACATCGTTTAACTAACGGGTTTTGAAAAACAAGAAGGGAATAGTATAACTATCTGTAAGCTAAATAAAGCTTCATACGGCCTAAAACAGAGCCCTAGACTCTGGTATAACTTCCTAGTTAAAATCTTAACTAAACTAGGCTGTATAGTCTCCGAGTTCGATAAAGGACTCTTCATATATCATAATAAAGGAGACCGAGCTATATTCCTCTGCCACGTAGATAATATCGTGGTTATAAATCCTTTAGATACTATAATAGATCACTTTTATAAAGAGATACCTAGCCTTAGGCAACTATTCGGCGATAGGTATATAGCTCCGTCACGTAATTCTCTTTATAGTAATTCTAACCTTCCTTCTATAACTAACTTCTATTATTATTATATCGCCGATTACACGGCGATAATCCCTATTTACTATCCCTTAATTATTATCATTTTTCGCTATCCGTTCGTTAAGCCGTCGTTATATCGGATATCTCTCTACAGGTCATTCTCGCTATAAGTGGCTATCCGTATAACGCTACCCGAGGATAGTATTCCGTCCTTACTAATAAGGCGCCCTATTAGCGTTACGTTACTAGCTTAGGTCGGCATATTAAGATCGAGTACTTTAATAAGTCTAATAGCGTTACTAGCGCTAGTCGCTATATTAGTTACGCCCACGATTAATAATAATACTCCGCTATAAATTCGACGATACCTCGGCGTTCTATACTTTTTAGTTACTAATTTTTTTTTTTTAGTTAAATCCCCGAGTTCCTGCTAGGGGCTGCTTAGCTGCTCTAGAAGTACAGTAAGTAAGTCCTAGGGCGGGATACTCTATCAACACCGATCAAGCGGTAACGTGCCTATACGCGTATTTCTATTACTTATAAATAGTTCGGTGTAGTCGTTCTCCGGGGTAACCGTGATTTACCTATTATAGCTATAAGTTATTTTTCGCTAAACGTTTAGCGATACTTAGCTATTAGGTTAATAGAACCTATAACTTCTTTTAGACGAAATCGCGTCCCTTTATTTAGTTATAACCCTAGACTTTATACACCGCCTTAGCCGTATCTCCGATAACGATACTACGGTCTTCTTAAACTAAATTCGCCCTCCGCGTAAGGATAACTTACGCGACGTTATATCCCTTCGCCGTTATATCGCCGACTTATGGATAATATATCGTTACAAATATCCCGATAAGGCTTATTAGGAAGGCATAGAGGTTTTCCTATCACTCCCTAGTCTCGCCGACCTATTAGCGGCAGTTAAGGTTCCGCGCCGTCCCCTCTTAGGTTATTGTTTCTCCGGCCGTCCCGCGGCTCCTTATTACGCCCAGGCTCCCCGCGCGCCTGCCTAGACCCAGGCCGGTTCTTCTAGTAATATTAACTATTCTACGCCCCCCGGCTCTTAGGCTTATAAATCCTTTATCGATAATAACGATAATAAGCAGCCTCCCCGCCGCCGCGTTTACACTCCTTATCGCCGCTCTTCCGCCGCGTTTTTAGCGGCTGCTATTAACACCGATAGGGATATTAAGGGTCTTCCGGGCCCTTTTTAGCCTAACCGCTAACGTCGTGCGTCTAGCGCTTTATCGTCTAGTAACTTCGATGATTCCTTTTATAGGTTTAACGATTAAAGGACCCCCTTTTCTTTTTATATACGCCGAGTATTCGCCGGTAGTAATCGCCTATAATAGCGTTAAACTTTATACTAATAGTTTTAGGGCTAGTCAGGGCGTTAACCCCGTTTATTAAGTTACTATCAGAAAAGGTTATTATAGCCTATAATTAAGTTTTTATTTTTATATCTAATAACCCTTCGGCGCTTTATACTTACTATCTTATAGTCGTCCTACTTTTTATATATATATTTACTATACTTCTAGTACCTCTTCCGGATCCCTAAAGCGTTCTCTAGGTGGTCCTCTAGTTCCTAGGTATTATACTCTACCGGCTAGCCTACCCACTTTATAAAATAGAACGTTTTTCCTTATTCTTCTTTATAACTAACGATATCTTCTACCTCCTATTCGTCTTACTCCTTCTCTAAAAGCAGGAGATCCTTCGCCGATAACTCTATAGCTACTCGGTCTTTCCACGGTTCTAATAAGGATACCGGGAATATATCGTGTATCCTTATATGCTATATAGGAAGGCGAACCCTATACGCCTACTCGCCGATCCTTTTAGTTACTTATACCCGAATATATCGCGGTGCTAGCTTTAACCCTTACCGGAATCGGAAATTCTTTATAGATAGTCTAATAATATCGCCCACCTTATATTATTATAGTTAATAGCGCTTATTATAATACCGAGCCTAGTGCTCCGTAGCACACGCCTAGTATCCGCGGACCTTTTACTAAACCTCCGCTAGTTTCTTAATATATTCTCGAACGCCCTATACCCGGGTATCGTCCCTGGGTCGAATATATTCTACTATACGTGGATAGTACCCGTATAACGCTTCGTATAGCGAGATACTAAATAAGGAGTGCTCGCTATTATTATAGGCGAACCCTGCTTCTAATAACTAAATAGGCCACTACGTTATCACGTTACCGGCGATTATTCGTAGGTACTTAATTAGGAACTAGTGCGTTTATTCCGTCTAATTATCCGTCTACGGGTAGTATATAGTGGATAGTCGCTAAGCGTTCGCCTGCCTATAGTAGAACTCTATCTAAAACTAACTAGTAAATAGCTTATCCCGGTCTATTACTATACCCTCTAGGCTACCGAATCGGTACTTAATTTCCTTATATAGTAACGCCGCTAGCTAGGGTGCTATTAGATCCTTCCGTGTAGGAATAAATAGAGCGTACTTTATATACTAGTTAATAATTACTAGGATAGCGTTATATATTTACCCGTCTACCCCTTTTATAGGCGGCAGACCTATAATAAAATCCATACTAACCTCTTAGAACGGATATATGGGTAACGGCAGCGTTTATAGCTAACCGTACGGCTTATATCGTGGCACCTATACTCCTTAACACGCCGAATATACGGTAATATAATCGCGAACATCCGCCGCTAAGTCCACCTAGTAAAACTTTCTTAAAATCAGCTTAAGCGTCTTATTCGCTCCTATATACCCGGCTTAGGGGTTATTATAGTGCTATCGTAGGACCTCCGCCCTTAGGGCGCCCTATATAGGGAGTACTAACCGTCCCTTAAATAATAGTATATCCTTATCTCTAAGAGAGTACCCCGCTTTCTTTCCGGTCCCTCGGCGAATATTCTTAATTAAGTATATATACTCCGGGTTAATAGTCTATAGCCCTCTAACTAGATCTTTTAGTTCCTCGCTAATAGTATACCGACTTACTATTTCGTTCCTAGCTAGCTCTCTGGCTATAGAATATAGGATATACTAATCCGGTATTATAGTAACCCTAGCCTTATTAGCCTTAGGCGTCGACGATATCTTATAGGCGACCCTTTGCTAGGTAGTCGCCTTATACCCTATATCTCGTGTTTAGGAGCGGGTAATAGCAGCGATAATAACACGCCGGGTACCGTCGATAGGATATAGGGGTCGTAGCCCTTTTCCGTCCTTATATTCTCTTAAGCTAGGTAGGGCCCCCTCCTATAGAGTCTATACCCGCTTATATTTACTAGGCCTATATTCGGGTAGCGTTACCTAAGCGGCTTAAACGTATACGATCTTCACCACGTTACTTATTAGGGTAAAATAGATACTTATAATCCGTTAGTAAACGCTTATCGGGAGGTCGCTAACTAGTTATAATCTTTACGATAAGGTAGGAAGCACGTTATCGTATAGCGTTTCGTCTACTATATAATACGGCTATCTTAATAGGCCGTCTACCGGGTTCGTCTTGCCCGGGTAGTATTAAACCTCGAAATCGAATAATAATAATCGGTATACCTATCTAGTAAGCCTTCCGCGAAAGTCCCGCGCCGGCATATTCAAGACGCCTTTAAATGCTTAATAGTCCGTTAGTATAGTAAACGCCTGCCCTATGCCTTTAAGATAGTAACGCTAATACTTAAGGCTTTCTATTATAGCTAATAGCTCCTATTATCCTATACCCTATCGTTACTTTATCTCGGAAAGCTTCCGCGAGAAATAGGCGACCGGTCGCTATCTAGTCTTATACTTCTAACTTAGGATCCCGGAAATAGCTTTATTCGAGGTATCCGTCTTAACCCTTATATCCAGTACTGGATTCTAATACTATAGAATAGTCGCTGACCTAAAGGCGACTTTTAGTAGCTCGAACGCTCGCTTAGCGTTATCCAGGAACTTAAAAGGTCCTTTCTTTTTACCCGCTTAACTGCCCTTTAGTAGCGTAGTTAACGGCGTTATAACCCGGGAGTACCCCTTAATAAACCTTCTATAGAAGTTAGTAAAACCAAGGAAGACTTAGATATCCCGGAACGACTTAGGCGCCGGCTACTCGGCGACCGCTTATACACGTTCTGGGTTTATTATAATACCTTCGCGGGTTACTATAAAACCTAAGAGGTCTACCCGGTTATAGTAAAATTCGCACTTTAATAGCTTCGCGTATAGCTAGGCCCTACGAAGCCGATCCAAGACCTTCTTTAAGTCCTTAGTATACTATTCCCTCGATATAGAATATATAAGGATATCGTTTACCCCGGCGAGCCTATCTAATAGCTCGCCGACTAGGGGTAGAGGGTACCTGTTCTTAATCGTTATAGCGTTTAACCCTCGATAATTAACGCAGAGTTATAAGCTACCGTCCTTCTTAGGCACGAATAGCACTAATAAGCCTATAAGGCTCGTTAACTATTAAATACGACCGCTTATTATCCCTTCGGCGATATACTTTTTTAGCTCCTTTAGCTAAGCTCGAGATAAGGGATATAACGGCCCGAATAGCGGTTCCTTCCTGTCTTATAAGTCGATCGTGTATTCGGCGTCTTTTAGTAAAGGCGGCTCCTTCGCGGCCTGCTCCGAAAACACGTCCTAGTAATTAGCTATTTCCGGCGGTAGTTCGACGACTAGTCCGTATATCACCTCGTTATCTATAAACGGAATAGTTATATCCGGCGTCCCCGGTACGATACTAATAGCGGTAGCGATATATATAATATACGCCTTCGCCCGCTTCTCGATAACCTTATAAGCCTATAGCTCGGGGTCTATAATTAAAATCGGCCCGTAGACGAATATTTAGCGAGCTGTATTAATTATAATACCCTCCTAACCTATACTATTACTCGAGAGTAGTAATTATCCGGTACCCTTAGGTTAATCCGTATACAGGAAGACCCTTTTTAATAGGCGTGGCCGCCCCTCTGCGTCTAATAGATAGAAAGCCAGGCCGTATACTCCGCGAACCCTTGCCGGGCTACCGTCGAAGCCTTTAATCTCCGGAGTCTCGACCTCTAAGAGCGGTTTTAACCCTAGGCGTTCTACTAACGCCGGGCTAATAATATCTACCTACGTATAGGTATCTAAGTCCACGCTAAACTCGATCTCCTTCCCGTAACGGATTACTATTACTATAAATCTTATTACCTCGCTAACTATAATCGCCGGCTAGTTATTAGGCATAAGTCCGGCCCCCTTATTACCTACGCCGACTTGTTTCCCGATAAATAGAGTTCCCTAACCCGAATATCGTTATTAAGGTCGTTATATATAGTATACACGTTACTAACACGGGCACAACTCTTCGCCGCCCCGTTATTAGCTATTATCCGCTATTCCTGATTACTATAGTAGTCCTTAAAACGGTGACCCTTTTTACCATAGTTATAGTACTCGCCTATAAAGGCACGCGTGCTAGGCTACGCTTACGAGGGCTCTGGGCCCGATGCCTTTTAACCCGTTAGGGGCGCCCCCTTCGAGTCCGTCTTACCTAGCTCGGCGGGCGTACGCCGACGAGTTACCGGGGTGCTTACCCGGCTTAAGCGACTATCCGAACACTAAAAGTTTAATAGAGTCCTCTTATAACCGGTATCCGATCACTCACTACTCGCCTTCTTAATAAGGCTTATATCGTAGAATAGCTGCGCCTCTTAAGCTAGCGTTACTGCCTTATCTAATTCGGTTTTCCGCTCTTATATCTTATTCTTAATACGTAGAGGCAGCCGACTAAAATAGTCATAGGCATGCTTTTCGTTTCCGCTTATCTCCTAGCCTAATAGCCTATACAGGTTATCCTACCGTTTAAATAGCTTTATCGGCGTTATATCGCCGGTTATTCGTAGCTTATAAAGTTCCTTACGGTAATAGTACCGTTATATATCCCGGGATAAATACTCTTACTGAATAAACGCCGTAAAGTCGTTCTAATTAGGGTTAATAATTTTCCGGGCATAGTGCCTCTAGGACGTCTAAAAGGTATATTCGAGCTTTATTAAAGCCTATTCGATCTACTATAGCACTAGGGTACCAGGCCTAAACTAGTTCCTAGCCTTAATCGCTACTAACTAATCGTCGATTTCTATAACCATAGATAACTCTTTAATTAGCTTATAATTATATACCGGCGGTTTTTCGTAATCGCGCCGGGGCGCCGGTTATTCGGCGAGCTTCTTTATAATTACTCGGTTAATCTCGCTTTACTACTAGAGATACTACGAAAATATCGTAATTAACGCCTTTTACGTTAACGTTAAGGGGCTAGCGACGGATCGCCGATTAACCTACGAACCACTATCTTTAGGACCGAGTATAACCGGCGTATCTATAGACCCCTTATTTTTATCCGGTCCCTACTTAGGCACCGTTATTATTAGTTCCGGTATAATAGGCGCCTACTCGGTATCTACCTTATTAGGTCCCCGCGGGGGGACGCTTATTCCTCGAGTCCTTCTTAGTGGTATTTTCGGCCTAACTACCTTAAAGGTATAGAAGTTAAAGAATTATAACGAAAGGGAAGTCCGTAGACTCTAGTTAAGGAAAAGATATTA
Source organism: Sodiomyces alcalophilus JCM 7366 (assembly GCF_042370955.1). NCBI lineage: Eukaryota > Fungi > Ascomycota > Sordariomycetes > Glomerellales > Plectosphaerellaceae > Sodiomyces > Sodiomyces alcalophilus. Next base: position 8,903,716 of record NW_027263532.1, read on the forward strand.
TAGAAAGGGCTCGATAGCTTAGTATCGCAGAGTAATCGTAGTATATTCGTTAACTAAGCGCTAACTTCGAACCAAGACTTTAACTTAAGGGATTAAACTAATCCCTTAACGTACGCACAGAGATAGGTTCGGGTCGGTGGTCTATGCACGGCCATCGGTCCGACTATATGCCGATGGGTCTGTGATTATCTCGTTATAGCGCCTCGGGGGCGATAAGCCTAAGGATATAAAAGTATATACTAATATTACTAGGAAAGAAGTGGTATACTACTAGTATACTAATAGTCGTCGGACTTATAAGGAAATAAGTCAGGCTTATAGTAGTATCTTAGTAATACCGGGGCGGTAATAGCGGGGACCTAATAATTAGTATAGGTTCTGGCTATAGCCTTAAGGTATTAGTAGCGGGTTCTTAAACGCTATTAGGAGCTTATAGCGGCTATTAATAAGGGTAGAGACGGAGCGGTTATAAGTCGTGTCCTTAGGGTGCTATAGCTATACCGCGCTCACTTTATATAGGCTTAGGGTCGGCTTATAGCGGCGGTAGTATCCTTTAAGCGCGCCGCTAGGTATACTCGCCCCGCCAGCCGCTACCGCGGTAGTAACGCTATATTAGCTAGTCTAGAGCGTCGTCTAAACAGGCTAAAGGGAATAATCGCTATCCTGCTAGAGGTGGCTATAAGTGCCCTAGCGGTCTCTTAGCGGTCTCTTAGCGGTATCGTAGTACTAATATAATAGGATAGGGATATAAGTATATTACTAATAGCGGTAGCGTTTCCGGAAATAAGAATAAGGAGGAAGACGGCGAGACTAAGGCTAAATAGAGGGTAGATACCGCTATAATACGCCCTTTTAATACCGCCAGGGTCCCGGCTTATAGGAACCCTAAAGTAAATACGAACATTTAGATTCGGTACTATCTCTATTCCGTGTACTATATATCGGGGCGGTCCCGCTACGGGGTATTTATTACGTAATGCCTTATAATTTCTAGGGTAAGGCGGAAGTCGCTTAGGCGGCTAAGATATAGGGACTATTTCGCGATTAACTTTACTTTTTCGGGGTGGTTTAGGGTATTAAAGAGGTCTCCCCTAGTTAAGATCGGTCTCCTTATAGCGTTATAAAGGTCCCTTCGTGACTCCGGAGTAGTATTCTAATACTATAGGATAATATATTCGGCTATTTCCGCCGCTCCGTTACTATAAGGGTACTAGGCGGTAGCAAAGCCGGGAACCCTCGCTTTAAAAAAGAAGGCCCTAAGACCTAGCTTCTCGGAGCGGATCTAGGTAAGGATAAAGCTTTACGGCTTTAGGAGGCCTTTATATCTTTAAAGGTCTCTTTTTTAGGGGTTTCGGCTTCGTACCGCCATGGCGTAGGTCGGGTTCCGCGTAGACCCTAAGTCCCTTTACCTCTTTTTTTATTCCTCCTTAAGGGCGGTATCCGGGTTATTATTATTTATTTAGTATTAGGCGGTAAAGGATTAAGCGGGCTAGGCGAATACTTACTAGGTAATATAGCGGCGCCTTAGTACCGTTAATACTTTTATAACGGCCTAGGTGCTAACTAGGATAAGTCCCTTGGCTCCGGTATTTTAGTAATTAGAAGCTCTTTTAGCTATAAGGCGGGTAAGATATAGATTAAGGGGGGGGATAAACGTCTTTTTTTCTAGAGTCCAGATCGGTATAGCCTTATAGGCTCCTATAATAGTCCTAAGGCACTTATTCTAGGCCGAGCTAAGAGCCGTAATAAGACCGCGGTAGGGCTTATTAGTGATTATATAAAAGGTAGGGGCGTAATAGGAGATAGCTAGACGGATTATAGCGGTATAGAGGCGCTAGGCGTTAGTAAAGCTATAGCCCTAGGCTACTATAATAAGCCGGGTTAGGGCGTAGTTCTATATCGCTAGTTTACTTTAGATCTCCTTCCTATACTATAAAAACTTTAGTTTCCGGTTTAGGTATACTCTAAGGAACCTGGTTTCCGTTAAGGGTAGTACCGGTATAATACTAAGGTAGAGAGGCGACGGGGATAAGGAGTAGGATTTCGCGAAAAGCATAAACACGTATTTTAAGGGCTCGAATTAAAGGCCGCTTACTTAGGACTAAGCCTTATATATTTACTAGGCGGAGGCGAGGCAGTACCGTGTTTAGGCCTCCGTATAGCTAAAGGCGATAATATTTATACTATTAGTAAAGCCGATAATAGTAGTTCTCGCGGTATATTTAAGTTCTTTATATAAAATAGAAATATATAAAATAAAAAGAATTAAGGAGACCGGAGACCCTTATAGTACGCCGTTATAAAGGGGCCGCGGGGTTATTATCTAGCCGTTAAAGAGGAGGTAGACTATCCGGTCTTAGAAAAAACTATTAGTTAGCTGAACGGCCTACTCTAGGAATCCTTTATACTAAAAGGACTTAAGAAGTCTAGTATAGGGGATAGTATTAAAGGCCCCGCGTATATCTAGCTAAAGTATCGCGGGGGCGCCGCCTAGGGCCTAGGCGGCTTTAACGGCTTCTATTACGCGCTATATAGCCGTCTTTATACTACGCCTAGGTCTATTTCCTATTTAGCTACTAGGGAGTAGTCGGTATTCCTCCGTAGCGGCTATAAAGCGGTCTACTATAATACCTTTAAGTAGCTTTCCGATTATATTAAGGAGGGAGGTCGGTCTCTAGCCTTTAGCTATCTTATAGTTACTCTATAAGCGACCCTCTTTTCGGATAATCATAACGGTAGCGGTATAATCGTAGCGCGGGGAGTAGCTTAAGGATAGGCAGCCTAAGAGGATCGTGGCTAGGATCTAATATAAAGCTAGGCTATAGGCCTTTAGGAGGCCGGCTAGGAAGCCGTCTAGGCCGGTGGCGGCCTAGGGCTTAGTCTAGCGGAGGCGGCTCTAGATATCCGCCGCGGGAACACTTCGGTTTATATCCTACTTAAAGGGGTACTCTTACCCTAAGGGCCTAGGATCTAAGTCCCCGGGTAAGGGCAAGAACTTAGCGTATAGGATATCTGCTTTCTTATTATATAAGGTCGCTAGGTCGCCTTAGTCGCGGTGTAGCGGTGGTATAATAGGGGGCCCGGGTAGTTAGTGCCTTTTAGTTCGGGCCTATCTTTAAAGCCTTTAAAGGAGCCTATTATTCGCTTAGGTTAAGTAAAGGAGGTAGCGCTAATACTACCTTTTCGTTACCGCTATAGCTTTATTACAGCGGAGCTCGGCTTACCTATACTCTTCCTACCTATTCCGTGATTTCCTTACTATAAATCGCCGGTATAGTCTACGCGCTTCTTAGGTTAAGGATATTAGCTTATTAGTTTACTATAGGTAAGGTAGGCGACTGGGGGGGCCGGTTTATTATCGCGGGGCTATTTAGTTACTAATAATAATAAGGTCCTGGGTTAGCTAGTTAAGGGTCCTATCGATATTAAGGGCGTTAATAGGGGACCTAGTTATATAAAGATCCTAGGGGCTGCCTAGTAGGCGAGGGAGGGTATAAATTCCTTTTAGACCTAGCATAGGCGGTTAGGGGACCGGGGCGGGGCTACATTAGTAGGGCGGTCTATATTAAAGTAAATAGTCGTGGTTTAGGAGAGGTGGTCTAATCCGATAACCTCGCTATCTATACCGTTATAGCTATAGTGGAGCCCCTAGGACGCCTAGATAAAATCCATAATACTTAGCCTCTAGCCTAGCCTATACTAGGTGGTTATTCCGGGGGGGGGTAATAAGGTTAAGGTTCTAGTAGGAGGTTAGTTTTAGGAGGGTACTAGACTTAGGGTGGAATCTAGGATAATTAGCTTAACGGGGGTAGTAGAGATTAAAGTCTCTAAGGAGGATATAACGGCCCGGGGGGGGGACCCTATAAGGTCTATAGTTAAAAGGGTATACTATCGGGTAATAACGGATTAGTAGTTCTTAGAGTAAATAAACTAAATTATAATAGCTTAATCACTTACGCCGAAAATAACCGTATAGGAGTCCCGGTAGACCCACTATATTTATATACTAGGGGGGTGTCTTTTATAGATATAGAGTAAGGCCCTGCTACCTCCCTGAATCAGGAGGTACGGGGCCTTACTTAGGGTTTTTAGACCCTTTATAAAGGGGTTAAGCCCTAGCTCTTAGATAGCTATTATATCATACTTAGTATAGGCCCGTAGGAGGAGCTTTACTCGGGCCTATTTAGCTCCTATATTCCAGGTTAGGATATAGAGCTTTATTATTTAGAGGGGCAGGGGTTCGGGGCCGATCCGGCTAGTATAGCCTCCTAGGTGTCTCGGGTTAGGGTCGGGTCGGTCCTATAAGGGATAAGGAACGGCTCTAAGGGCCTAGAGGCCAGGGGGTATTCACGGGGTCTTTTCGGCGGGCGGCCGGGACTATAGCGGATAGGGGCGGCTTATAATAGGGTAAGGGAGGGGGAGGGTAAAGGATATCTAGGGCGGGGTCGCGGGTACACCGCCTCGGTCTATCTTATAATATCGAATTCTCTTACCCGGTACTTATATACTTCCCGAGCTCTCACGGCTTTATATCTCTTAACCTAGCAGGCGTCGTTAAAGGCCTTATAGTTTCTATTATATATAGTATACCTCCGGGTAGCCTTTAGAGCCGACGCTAAGCAGTTTTTAAAACTATTCTAATAGGTAGACTCGGGTTTAGTATAGTAACGGCACCGCCTCTCTGCCTCTAGGCACTAGGCAGCTTTATACACGAACTATAGGTAGTTAAAGCATTATAGAAGGTTTATATTAGAGTCGTAGGGCTTATATAGGTAGCTACCGCCCTCTTGTAGGAGGCTATTCTATATAAGATTCTCTACGCCTTCCGGTAAGGTAGTCTTAATAAGTAGTATCGCTACCTTACCGGTGCCGTATCTAGAGAGCCAGGTCTTTACTTAGTATATTTTCGTGTCGGGGTTAAAGGTATATAGGGACTATAAGAGCTTATTTTCGGATAATAGACCTAGGATTAAGCAGGGAATAGCTTTCGCTAGGACTAGGTAGGTTCGGGTAGCTATTTTAGCCCCGGGGCTAAAGGCCTATTTAACCTAGTAGTTAGCGAAGGTGGACCACCACTAACCCCCTCTAGTAAAGGTTAGGTATATATCTCCACTAGGCAGTCTCTAAGCCGCTATGGCGTCGTTACGGCTAGCGGCTATATTTATAGCTTAGATAATCTCTTTTAGTAACCGGGCATAGAGTACCTGGTCCGGTTAGTCTCCGTGTTTAATAATCAGTTCTTTATAGTATTAAGCTAGGATTACTCGGGGGGGGGGGGGGGGGGCTAGGTCTTATAGGGGTGCCATGGTAGGCGGCGTTACGGCTATTATAGCCTAGGTCGGCTTTATTCCTTTTCGGAGTTCCTCCCTAATTATACTATATACGGTAGTATAAAGGTATATAATCAGGGCCGTTACGGTGTTCTAGCTATTAAGGCAGCGTAGCTTAATAAGCTTTTCTATTAGCTCTATAACTTAATTAATCGTGGTCCTATTAGCTAGTAGACTTTAGATTAACGCCTTAACTTATTAGATCTTCGTTTTAGGGGCCCGCGGAGCCTCTATATCGGTCTTAGTTCGGTTATATATAGGATTACCCTGGTTCGGGCGGTAAGAGTCGAGTAGTAGTCGCTATCGGTAGGGGCGGTTTAAAGAATTTTTAGGAGGTAGGCTAGTCGCCTCCACCCCTTCCATCGTATTTACCCCCGCGTCCGCACTACGGCTTCTACTCGGTGCTATCACGGCGTAAAGGAGGGAGTTAGGTTCCTTCTCCAATTAGTTTCGTCGTTTTTACTTAAGGTACGCGTTGGTTAGCTCGAATCCTATCCGTTCTAATTTAATAATTATAGTTATATAAAAGACCGATATTAGGATATATATTTATATAAGCCTAGATTCGATTTACCGCAGTAAAGTGGTCTTACGAGGGATTACGTATATAGCGAGAACACTAGTTAACTGCGTACGTTATATCTAGTCTTAAATGCAAGGCTAGATATAATAAAGCCCCGATTTCCTATTAGTATTTATATACATTATTAGTTAACGCTTATTCAGTATTTGGCATTAGGACCTTCTTGTGTGTACAAGGGGTATCAACCCCTCTCAGACTTCGTTTATTATACCTTTTAAGTATTTTATTAGTATAAGGCAACTGGCTTATAGAAAGAGTCTTATTTTCCTTATTTATATTTATTATATGGCCCAGAAAGGTATTTATTTCACCTAAGTCTTTAAGTGTAATATCTTTAGATATCTCCTTAAAGAAATAGTCTAAAATGTTCTTAGAAGGGCTTAGAGCCACGATATTGTCTACGTGGCATAGAAGAATAGCTCGTTCTTCTCTTCTAGTATTTCTATTTTTATTATATTTATATTTATAAAAGGTAAAAAGACCATTATAATATTCAGAGACCCGGCAACCTAGCTTACATAATATGTTAACCAGGTAATTATGCCAGAGTCTAGTACTTTGTTTCAACCCGTATAAAGCTTTATTAAGCTTATAGAGCATTATATTATTATTATTTTTATTTTTATTATTTTCTAAGCTGTCTTCTTTCTCGAAGCCTGTAGGTTATATAGCATATATTAGGGTATCTATATTGGCATGAACGAACGCATTTTTAACGTCGAACTGCCTGAATTTCTAGCCGTGTGATACGCCTAGTATTAAAGCTAGTTTATAGCTTTCTGGCCGGCAGAAAGTTAAAAAGGTTTCTAGATAATTAAGACCTAGAACATAATTAAACCTCTCAATAACCCACCGAGCTTTATATTGAATAGCTTTGCTAGGGCCATTATATTTGATTCTGAAGACCTAACGACCTCCTAGTACGTGGTAGTCTTCTTTTGTTTTATTCTAATTATTAGGCGTATTTTTATACTTATTAAGTCCCAGGTCTTCCTTTTTTCGAGTTCTGATATTTCTGCTACCATCGCGTCTATCTATTTATTTTTATCTCGGCAGTTTAGAGCCTGTTTATAGGTAGCTGGTTCGTTAATCGAGTTTACAGTTAAAAGAAATAGGAAATTTTCTTAAAACTATAAGTTTCTAAGTATAGTATCTTTTATAAGGTATAGTGCACTATTATTAGAGGATATTAAATCCTTATAGTCCGGCTTTAAAGGTTTTAAAGGTATTTAGACTTCTAGCCTAGTACTTTGGCTACTGTTATTGTTAGCCGGGCTATAGGTAATATTATTATTATTATTATTATTATTAACAGCTAGAACTTCATAGCCCACTGCCCGTAGACAAAGACTCTTTTGTCTCTTATTATTATTCTTCTCTTCTTCAGGTTAAATAGACTTAATAGAACGGCTCGAAACGCGCGAAGGAATATTTTATAAAACTTAACCGGTATTTTCACTAAAAGTGATTCCTTTATTATACTTAACGGGCCAATAAGACCCGTGGTTAGAAACCTGGTTATATATCTAAGTATTAATATAAGGAGGGAGGTTATTATTGTGATTAGGCGTATAGTTATTATTATAGTTCTCTAAAGAAGAGTAAAGAAACTGATATTCTAAGACATAAACATCTCGAAACCAACCAGTCTTTCTAGTTACTGGGTTATAAACCTTATAGTTATAGTCGTTAAAACCTACTAAAGCACCTCGTAATGCCCTTATTAAGTTTCTTTATCTTCGGGTCGTTGTTTTATAATAAATAATAAAACTTATAACTCGTATCTTATTAATATTAGGTTTCTAACCTTATAAAAGCTTATAGGGACTCTTAGAGGTAAAAGCTGAATTAGGTAATCTGTTATATATTATTATTATTATTATTCTCTTACTCCGCTATCCTAACTAGTCTAGGAGCCCGGCTTAGGCTATACGGTCCTTCTTAGCTGGTTATAGGGGGGAAAAACCCGCTTAGGTAAAAAAAACCCTATACTCTCCTTAATAGGATCAGTGCCGCGTCGGGGCCTTAACGGTCCCGGTAATAACTCGATACGTATCTAGATCACACCTCTAGTCTAGTGGCTAACGGGAAGGTAGCAGGCTAGGGATTTCGGGTTAGCCTAGGGTACGGTATACTATATAGGTGGCCGAAAGAAGTCCGCGGCGGCTCCGCGCACTAGGAATCCTCCCTATATCGGGGTGGCCGGTTTTATTTACGCCTTCCTTTTAGGCGGGGGGTTTTTTAGCAGGGGCTCCTGCCTTTATTATATATGCCTGCCGAATTCGGCAGCCTTCTATAGCTATAGCTAGGTTAATAGAAAACTTTAAGGGCCTCCGCCCTTCTTCTTATTTTTCCTCCTTTAACCCTCTTATCATAATATTATAGGTTTCCCTTTAAGCCGCCCGCCCCTCCACTCCCGTCTCTATTCCCGGCTCTATACTATAGTTACTAATAAAGCGTTAGGTGATTTATTAATAGATTCTTCTTATTCGGGATCGTTAATTTATAAGTAGTAGCGCGGGTAGGAGGCCGGCGGTTTTAGGGTAGGCTAACTAGAAGGGCTATAGTTAATTAAGTAATAATAATTAAATCGATTAATAGCGGGGTCGTTAATATAAGTCTAAGGGGGTGCCGTGGGGGGGCCATATCGGGTCTAAGTTCTATACTAACAGTTACTAAAATACCGCTTAAGAAAAAGCCGTCTATAAAGAAAACAATTCCCGCTATTATAAGGCTAGGACTATACGGGTACTACCATAGGTATTCCTAGAGGTGCCCTTAGGGTGCTATAGTGATACCGTTAAGTAGCCGACTCTGACTTTTAATAGATATCTTAGATATACTAAACGCCTCGGCGGCGATAAGCCCGAAGATATAGGAGTATATACTAATACCACCAGGAAAGGAGTGGTATACTGCTAGTATACTAATAGTCGGCGAACTTATAAGGATATAAGTCGGTCCCGTAATAGTATCTTACTAGCGCCGGAGCGGTATTAGCGGGGTTAGTATAGGTTCCTGCTATAGCTCTAAAGCATTAGCAGCGAGTCCTTAAGCGTTATAGGGAGCTTATAACGGCTATTAGCGAAGGTGGAGACAGAGCGGTTATACGTTATATCCCTAGGGGTGCCGAAACTATACCGCGCTAACTTTAGGTAGGCTCGGGGTCGGCTTATAGCGGCGGTAGTATCCTTTAAGCGCGCCGCTAGGTATGCTCGCCCCACCGGCCGCTACTATAGTAGCGACGCTACGTTAGCGAGTCTAGAGCATTAACTAAATAGGCTAAAAGGGATAATCGCTATCCTATTAAAGGTGGCTATAAGTCCCCTAGCGGTCTCTTAGCGGTCTCTTAGCGGTATAGTAATAGTAATATAATAGGATAGGGACACGAGTATATTACTAATAGCGATAGTGCCTCCGAAAGTAAGGGTAAAAAGGATAGTAGCGAGACTAAGGCTAAGTAAAGGGCGGGTGCCGCTATAGTACGCCCCTTCGGTGCCGCCAGATTCCGGCTTATAGGGCCCTAGTAACTATAAAAGTCTAGATTAGGTGCTATCTTTATTTCGTTTATCTCTATATCGTTTATTTTATACCGGGGTAGTCTCGCTATAGGGTCTCTAATATATAGTTCCTTATAATTTCTAGGGCGAGGCGGAAGTTATTTAGGCGGCTAAGGTGAAGGAACTATTTCGTAATTACTTTTACCTCCTTAGGGTGGTTTAGGGCGGTAAAAAGGTCTCCCTTAGTTAAGATCGGTCTCCTTATAGCACCGTAGAGGTCCCTTCGCGACTCTAGAGTAGTATTTTAATACTATAGAATAATATATTTAGTTATCTCCGCCCCTCTATCTCTATAAGGGCACTAAGCGGTAATAAAGCCGGGAACCCTCGCTTTAAAGAGGAAGGCCCTAAGGCCTAATTTCTCGGAGCGGATCTAGGTAAGGACAGAGCTTTACGGCTTTAGGAGACCTTTATATCTCTAAAGGTCTCTCTTTTAGGGGTTTCGGTCTGGTACCGCCGCGGCGTAGGTCGGGTTCCGCGTAGACCCCGTGTCCCTCTACCTTTTTTTCTATTCCTCTCGGAGGACGGTATCCGGGTTACTATTATTTACCTAGTTTTAGGCGGTAAAGGATTAGGCGGGCTAGGCGAGTACTTACTAGGCGATATAGTAGCGTCTCGGTGCCGCTAATACTCTTATAGCGGCTTAGGAGCTAGCTAGGATAAGTCCCTTAGTTCCGGTATTTTAGTAATTAAGAGCTCTCTTAGCTATAAGGCGGGTAAGATATAGATCGAGGGGGGGGATATATGTCTCTTCTTCTAGGATCCGGATCGGCGTGGCCTTATAAGCACCCGTAATAGTCCTAAGGCACTTATTCTAGGCTAAGCTAAGAGCTATAACGAGGCTATAGGGGGGCCTATTAGTGATTCTATAAAAGGTAAGGGCGTAATAGGAGATAGCTAGGCGGATTACCGTAATATAAAGGCGCCGGGCGTTAGCGAAGCTATAGCCCTAGGCTATTATAATAAGCCGGGTTAGAGCGTAGCTCTATATCGCTCGTTTACTTTAAATCTCCTTCCGATACTATAAGAAATTTAGTTTCTAGTCTAGCTATACCCTAAGGAACCTGGTTTCCGTTAAGGGTAGTACCGGCACGGTGCCGAGATAAAGAGGCGATAAGGATAAGGAGTAGGATTTTATAAAGGGTATAAACACGTATTTTAATAGTTCGAATTATTATTATTATTATTATATATTATACTATTTTAACCTAATTATATAGGCTAGCCTTCTAGGCGATAGTCCTTCTCTGATTTAGGAGGGGGGAAAACCGGTTAGAATAAAAACCCCTCCCCTTATATAGTGTAGTATAAGTGCCCCGGGGCGGCGGCTACGAGAGCACTATACGGCCGTATATTAGCTCGGTGCGTATTCCGGATCTCACCTCCGGTATAGTGGCTAACAGGGTGTCTACTATCGGGTTTCGCCCGTGTCGGGGCGGTGCGTTACCGCTTTAATAGCTCCACGGCCTTCTAGCCCCTATCATTCTATATTATATAATCGTCTTTATTACGTTCCTCCCTTATATAGTCCCCTTTATTCTATATACCTCTAGGTAGGGTACGGTTCTACTACGCTACCGCTCCCCCTATCCGTGACTACCTTATTATAGGCGCCGGAATAACGATCGCGCCTACCTTCCTTTATAGCCGCCCGGTTATAGGAGCCTTTTAATAGAAAAACCTTTCCTAACCTTTTTCCCTCTTCCCTCCTCTATCTTCTTTTTTAAGATATCTTATTAAAGTGAGTTCGGGGCTACCCTCGCGGGTAGCCTACGTTATCCGTGTAACTAGTTCTAGCCCGTTTCGTTTAAGCTAACGTCTACTTAATCTAGATAACCTCTATTATTAACTAATCCGCCGGTAACGGCGCCGATAGCGCTAATAACGCTCCCCTACTAGCTAGCTCTGCTAGTAAAAAGAATATACGTTATCCGTATACTATCCCTACGTGTATAGCGCGTCTAACTTAGGTAGCAACTAATTCCCACGACTATCCGAGCCTCCCCTTATACCCGCTATATCTCCGCTATTATAATTAATCCACTAGTCGATAAATACCGTAACGTTACCGGTATAGGGGCTTATTACTACCGCTACGCTAAGGGAAAAAAAGGAGGCTATAAATCGGTGCTAGTAACTTACTGCACGGCACTAAACCGGTTAATATAGACCGTCTATCGCGTTAGGGTTAATAACACTACCACTATAAGTATTAATTACGGGGTCGCTATATAGTCTTTTACTAATTATCCTAGACTCGCTATACTTATAAGGCCGCCGGTAAGCGTTAGTTATAAGCTTTACGCGCTAGCTATAGCTCCTAGCGTTAGGCTAGCGCTACCGCTAAAGCTACGGCTATAAACGATCGTCCTATAACCTAGGCTTAGTTCGCTAGAGTCGAACGAATAGTTAAGAATATTAGCAACTAAATAATAGGTTAGCTTTATTCCCGCTACGTTCCTGCTACTAACCTGCCTAGAACCTCGCGATCCCCCCCGCCGCCGATCCTACTACCTCCGGTAAAGAGGAAGATAATACCGATAACGACTAAAGTAAGGATAATAAGGCCTAGTTAGAGTAAGGTGCCGGTAATAAGGCTGCCTAGAGGATAGCTAAGATAGCGGGGGGTTAGCTATATATAGGCGCGGCGCCCCCTAAGAGACCTATTAACGCCTATACCGTTTATGCCTTTCGCGGTATCCCCGTGGTTATCCTTATATCGTTATTATCCCTCCGGGGTCTAGGGCCCTTACTAGGCGGAAATCCCGGAGCCTGCCTATTTATAGGAACTATTTCGCTACCGCTCCCGCCCGCTTATCGTCCCTAAGGGCGCGGAGCTAGTCTGTCTTACTCCTTAGCTCCGCTCCCGCTACGCCCTATAGTCCCTCCCGTGTCTAGTCGTCTATATCTATATACTATAATACGATATACTTAGTTATTTTTACTCCCCTATCTATATAAGGGTAGCGCGGTGTTATTATACCGGGGACGCCGTATTAGAAAAGGAATTTATAAAGGCTAAGCTTCTCTGTCCGTATCTATATAAGGATTAAGCTCTAGGGTTTAGGGAGTCCCTTATATTTCCTAAGTGCCGTCTTCGAGAAGCAGGGTATCCACGCCGCGGCCACGCTATTATATTATCACGGGCGTATATTTTCCTATCTATACCGCTACTCGTTACATAGTCCACGTCTTAGGCCTCGCCCTAGGTACTATATCTATACTTAATCCTTTAGGTATTCCTATCCCCCTAGTATACGCCTCTTAGGGCCTTTACGCCTAACCCGCGTAGCCGTGTCGGCTATAATTCTGGTTATTATTAGGAATTCCTCCGTAGGGGTCCCCTTTATACGCTCTACTATTTTCGCAACTAGGAGGTTATAGTAGAGGTCGAGGGGGGGAACGCCCGCTTCCGTCTTTAGGACCTTAGTTATAGTGGCCCTATAGGCGCCGGTTATAATATATAGGCACCGCGCCTATTCTATAACGAGTTATTTTATAATACCTCTAAGTGTTTTACCCTTCTTTATAAGGGTATAGAAAACTAGCGCGGCGTATATAGCCGTGCTCCTAATAATACTTAAGTATAGTTTATATATATCTTTGATATAGTAGCCCTATGCTAACACGGTAAGGCGGGTAAAAGCGTATTTCTATACCTGGATCTTCGCCTTAAGGTGGGTTAGGTAGGCTTAGAATAATAGTTTATGGTTAAGGATTACCCTAAGCAGGGCGGCCTTTTTTCTTTATAGTACCTATACGCCTTCGATATAGAAGTTAAGCGCCTCCGGTCTCCTGGCTTATATAAAGTATATAAGCTCGTACTTTATAGCCTCGAAGCGTAGTCCACTCCTCTCCGACCAGTCTTTATATATTTCCTAGGCGTGTTATAAATACGCCGTTATAGCTACGGTATCGCGTCCGAACACAATAATATTTATATCGTCTATAAAGCCTACTATGGCTATTCTAGCCACTCTATAAAGTTCCTAGTAAAGGGTACTAATATATAGGATAAAAAGGATAGGTAATAGGGGTGATCCTTAGGGGATCCCGGCCCTTATTTTAGTATACGGCCCCGTCGCGCTATTAAAGCATAGCCGCGCTTTCCTTTTACTTAGGTAGGTTCGGAGCTATACTATAAACTATATCGGGAAGCCTAGGTCATTTATTACTTATACTAGGCGGGGGTATAGGATTATATTAAAGGCTCCCTAGATATTAAGCTTAAGTATTACTACGGTGCCGCTATAGTCCCACGCTATCCGGATACCTTCTATAACTACTTTTATAGTAATTATAGTATTCCTATATTTACGGTTCCTTATCTAGCCGGGGGGGAGTAACCTATACTCTTCCGCTATAGCCGTAACGCGTTCGGCCAGGATCTTCTTAAGTATTTTCCCTACGGAGCTAAGGAGTAAGATTAGTCGCTATCCGGACGTTATATAGTACGCCTCTTATAGTTTCCCGGGTTTCTTAAGGACCACGATATCCGCGCTACGGAACCGCCACGGGAAATATAAGGCCCTAAGGCAGGCTATATAGATTTAGGCGAGGCGCTTCTAAAGCGGGGTGCTATAGGCCTATAGGAATCCGTTAAGTAAGCTATCCTCCCTAGGCGCCTTCCACTTAGCGGTATATTAAATAGCGTATTTAATATCCTTATCCGTCACTAAGTCTTCGATATATATTATTTATAGGTATACCGCGGTGCCTAAAGGTCTAGGGTCTATAGCGTTCGGCGCTAGGAAGAATTTCTAGGCTAGGATATCTACTTTCTCCAAATATATCTATACTAATAGTCCGGCCCCGCTATAATACAGGGCTAGAATAAAGGGGGGCTTAGGTTATTTATAGCCGGCTATTTATACCTACTTCTAGAGTAACTAGAGGCTTTTATAGTCTTATACTATCCGATCGACCACGCTATACTAGTATCTACGCTTCCCCCTCCTAACTAGGTAGTCTCTTTCCTTAGTTACTTCCTAAAGGTCCCGCTACCTCCCTTATAACCGCCTCGCGTAGAACCTATAAGTAAGGCGCGTAACCTCTTTATTCGCTACGGTAATCTTAGGGTTCTACTATAATAGCAGGGGCTATAAGCGCGGTAGTCCTTTACGCGGGACCGTGGCCATTATAATATTATAAAGGTCTTAGGTTAGTTACTAGGTCGCTTATTCGATCTTCGTCGGGTCCGGTTTAATCGGGTTAATACGGATCTTAGCCGCCTCGGCTTAGACCCTAGTCGGGTCTATCTTCCTCTACTATTATCCTAAGGTTTTAGTTCGCCCTTACTATATTCGCTTTACGTAAATTAGCACCGCCTATACGATATAGTTAGATCCAGTAAAGTTATAGTTATTACCCTTATAATCTTATCGTGTATCCCCTATAACCTAGGTTAGGTCGAGTATACTATAGCGCCGTCCCGGGTCTATTACTATCCGGGTTAGGTGCCCCTTCGGCGTTATAAGGTTAAGGCGTTATCGGTACGCTATAGCGAGTAGGTCTTTAGATTATCGCTTATATCTATTATAGCCGTCCTAGAGTAGATACTTAAGATTAAATTCCCCTATAAGGATAGTGCGTCCCCGCGGCGGTTCTGCTATTAGCTAGTAGATTAGGGTATTCTATCCCGTGCCTTTATAATTCGTAGAGTAAATAACCTATATAGTCGTTTTCTAGGCCCCCTCCCCTAGTAACACCTAGGCCTAGTCGTCTCTAGCCCGCTATATCCACGCTACGGGTTCGTGTCTCTTATATATATAAAGGAGGGCTCTCCCTTCTCCCTAGATTATCCTATAGTCGTATCCCTTTAGGCAGGATAGCCTCCCTCTCCGGTCTAGGCCTAGTTCCGTAATCGCTATTATATTATACCCGCGGTGGTTATAAAGCGCCTACTATATCCGGTCTACCTTCGCCCCGATAGTCCACTATAAGATACTAATTTTTATATAATTATTAGGATAGGCTCGGTCCTATATCTATCTCTATCTCGACTATCACGGGTTAGGTAGCCTTAGGGGGGCTCGGCTCTAGCTAGGTAATCTTAGTCGTTATTACTTCCGATATCGGTTTATCGCGGTTCCGCCGCGTTCCCGCCTTATTAGCGGGCGCGGTTCGCTTTACGGTTAGAGGTGTTTAGGTGGTTTTAGGGGTCGCGGAGAAGAACTTCGTGATATTTATCGCTATACTATTAGCGTTATTATTATTATCGTTATTATTAGTGTTATTATTACCGCCGTTATTATTACTCTTTTCCCTCCTCGCCGCCTCTCTCACGGCTATTATATCACTCTCCCGCTCCTTCTCGTGTACTAAAGAAAGGCGAAGCCGTCACTATGCAGAACGGCTTAGGCAGTATGATCTCGGATAAGTCTTCGATAACAGGAGTGCTTAAGACCATAAAGTGTATATAACCAAAATAACATATATAATAAGGAGACCTTTAAAAGAAGTTCCTGGAGGTGTATACTGCTCTAATCAGGGTAACGTAGCTTAAACGAAGTGAATATAATAAACGTGGCAAAACTTAGGGTTAAAAGGATAATGATTATATAGGATAATAAGCATCCTCTATATCTAGGTAGCGTCGCCACGTATATATAATATATAAGATAAATAAAAAAGCGCGCGTCTTATAACGTCACGTAACGTCCTAACGATATAGCACTAGGTCTCCGATCCACCCCTTTATAATCGGCCCTAGTTATTTTATTTACGCCCTCGTGGCTATAATAACTCTAAATATAATCAGGTTACCCTAATTAAGCTAAGTATAATCTAGTAAAACTATCCTAAAACTTATTTATACTTACGGAGAGTCTATCCACCGACTATATAATCCTCCTTCTTGGTATATACTCGCTCTATAATAGCTATAACTATATCCTTATCCTACTTAATCTTAGCGTTATAATATAACTATCCTTCCTAGGGAATCGCGCGTAAAGGCGGTATATATAAGGAACTATTAATAGCGGTATCGTGAAGTATCGCCCGGTAAATACTATTATATAAATAAACCTAATTATCTTAAGAGAATAAGCTAGGTCTAATCGGACTAATATAAAAGTCCGTAGGGCGAGGATTATATAGTCTATAGAATAGATAACTACGAGATATCTTAATACCCTTATCCTACTCCTTTATATCCTTAACCTATTTACCTTAGATATTAATCTTCCTAGGCTACACTAAGACCTTTTTTAGCGATATCTAAATAATCTTATAGCTATTTAGGTTAATACTAGTAAACTTAGAAGATTTAGAGGACTTAGGAGTCTTCTTAGGACTCTTTATGACCTTAACGATCTTCTTAGGCATGCTCGGTGCTAAGGGCTTCTTAGAGATAACCTTAGGTGTCTTAGGACGCACCGGGATACTAGTATCTTTCTTAGGCTCCTATAACTTAGGAGTACTCGTAACTAGGGCCTAAGTCTTTTTCTTAGCCTAATTAAAGGAACCAGGGGTAGCGGGCTTAGACTTAATAATAGGTTTATTAATAGGGGTAAAACCTATGCTTTTAGGAGGTGGTGGTAAAGGGGACTAAGGGACCACCGGGACCGCTAATATCTTCTAATAACTAAAACCGAGAATTACTTTAGTATAGGATAGCCACTCTTCCTTAATATAATAAGTATAAGCTACGCTATCACTTTTATAGTAACGTCCTTATACGAACCGGTAAATCTTAGAGCTTTAAGGGAATAAGTAGCCCTCTTAGATAATAGCTTATATCTACTCGATAATAAAGAGGCTATATAAGTAATTATCCGTTTAGCGAGGACCGGGAATAATATAGAAACGGCGGGTAAGGCTAAAAACGGCCTTATTAGGTGTATTAATACTACGTAACTATCCTATAGCGTACTTAAATAACCGTAAAAGGCGGTCCTTAGTATTATTAGTATTCTAAATACTATTATACCTATATATACACTATATCTCTTAATCTATAATCAGACTAATAAAGTGATTCTTAAAGTAATAAATAATAGGGATAAAGCGACTTCTCTTAATACGGTTAATTTCTTTAAGCGGCTAAGGAGAATAGACTACCGCGCGGTTATTTAGCTCCTAGTAAGGTATAACACTAATCCAGGCTATAGGACGGGTATCCCCTTATCTACGCTTAAACATAGCGCGTATTATATCTTCTAGACTGCCCCGCTCTAACTATCTCTTATTTATTAGGTTATAATATATCCTAAAAGACGACTAAACTACCGGGTAAGTATCCCGCGGCCTCTCGGTGAACGTGCTTACTATAGGAATATAAGGTAGTATTATATTAACTATAATAGTATTAAGCTTATTATCTATAGTATTCTTAAGGAGGCGTTAGACTATATATATATTATCTTCCGGCTACTAGGGAAAACCTATAAAGGGGGCAGCGTTATTAGGGATATTAAATAAACGGTACGGTAATCCTTATATAGGGAATACTTATCGGCTATTATTAGGGTTATTAATACGGCGGGGGCGTATAGTCTTATCGATAGTAATACGGGTAGCGGGAATAATATTAGCGGTAAGGATAGGACCGGCGGGAGCCGGCTCCTAGTAATTAAAGGTAGGGGATATAGATATTCTGAATATCTCTATTAGCCTAATCACAGTAACGTGTAGGTAGCGGATATAAGGAAAAATATATAAGGGCGGCGAGGTAGTAGATAATAAAGAAATAGATAGCGGGGGTAAGTTAGAAAAATAAACTTAACGATATAGGAAAAGAGAGGAAGAGAGGGAAAACGTGTTAACTAGAGCTAGTAATAGGGGATATATATCCTTTATCGACGTTTAATATTTCTAGGCAGTGCCTCCCTTATAAGACTGGCTTTAACCGGAGTTCCTATTATAGCTACTAGTTAAATAGGGTCGTGATTATTAAAGAAAGGGTAATCCTAATACTTTTTATGGTTTTTAGATAAAGGTAATTTAGTGAATTAGGCGCGGGATCTAAATACGGAAGTCGGCTTACTATGTGACCGATCTAATTAGACGAAAAGATTAGATAGTACCTTTTTTATTATGCCTATAGTCGCGACTATATAATAAAGCGATATAAGGAAGGTAATCGTGAATCACGCTTAAAGCCTAATCTTTTTAGTAACTTAAAATAGGCTATTTATTTAACTACGCCTCCTTAAGTCACTAAACTATAAATCGCTAGGCTATATCACCTATTATTAAGGGATATAAGGCGGAGGGCTGCTAGCTAGAGGCGTATCTTTCGGGCTCTATGTCTTTATATTATCTTATAACTTGATGTCGCGTTTTCCTACTAACTTCCTACTATTAATATTAATAATAAGATTATCGATATATCCGCTAAAGCTCTAATCACGGGGCTTAATAACCTTAGCTTTTATAAGCGTAAGAAAGCCGTGGCTTATTAAGAGTTAGTTCGTCCTATACCGTGTTTCTGGTCTAAGACACGACTTATCGCGGGTACGGTTAATAAGTATAATGTTTTTACGATAGTCTAAGATATAGTAGTGAGTTCTCTTTACGCTTCTTATTATGTTACCCTAATTAGGGTAAGCTAATATTATAGATATAGGCAAACTCGTATTTTATTTAGTACGAAGTGGCTAGTAAAGGTGGTATATCGTATATCGAGCTTAACTTTATAGGCTAGGTTATTTAGGGTGACTCTAAGGCTACTATTATAGGCCGGGTATAGGATAGCCTGCTAAATCTTACTAATAGAGACGTGGAATAGGAGCTGTTTAAGAAGGTGAGGTTTAGTAATAGTTTATCTTTATTTCGCCGCCGCGTATTTATAGCTAAGGACCTCGCTGGTCTATAAAGGGAGTATATTATAAAGACGGTGACCCGGGCCTATACGGTTAGAGCCCTAATTATCTAAGGGTTCGGGGTTATTAATAAGGTGCCGTGCTAGTGCTATAAGGAACGGTGGTTAGCTATAAGTGATCGGGTTAATAATAAGATCACTTATCCTTTCTTCGAGTACGTGTCGCTTTAACGTAACGATCGATTTCCGGACTATACTAACTACTATTTTTATAAGATAGCTTATACGTATCGTGATAATAAGCTCCGAAAGTAGTTCTATTAGTCTAATCAGGAGGTCTTATAGCTAGATAGTGACTATATAGGTATTAGTCACGCTAATCCGTGTACTAAAGACTTACTAGTGCTACTATAGTCCGTATACGACGATAAGATACGTCCACGGCTATCGCCTCGATATAGCGTCTTTATAGTAAGCACTATTACTCTATACCGTGAAAGTGCTTAGTAGATACGTGACGTTTATAAAGGAAAGGGTCTTAAACTATAGGATTATATAATAGCATAGGTCCCTATATTAGCGTATAAATATAAGGATAATCTCGAGAAGTTCTGTTATACTATTTAGAATAACCCGATAAAAAGGGATTAAGAAAAGATAGTAGAGTGGTATTATATTCCCTTTATCTTTAAGGCTTAGGTTTAGCGGTATAAGTCGGAAGTATATAGCCCTAGTAATAGTAAGTATAAAAGTAAGCCGGAGTAAGATATAGATAGGTGATTCGGGTAGTGATTATTATAATTAGGGTAACCTTAGTATAATTAGGATATTTTATTTCGGTGCGGGGCGTAAACGGGTAAAGGAAAGATAGATAAATAATAAATATATTTAGTAGATATATCTTTACGGTATCCACTTAGCGAGTGCGTATAAACAGAAAATAGTAATAGTAAAATATAAATAAAAGGAACTAATAAATAAAATAATAAGTGGAAGGGCGTGGAATAGGGTGATTAGGGTAATAAAAGGTAAACAGGAGGGAAATAGGAAAAAGAGCGAGTTAAGAAGTCCTAAAAGTAGTGTTTTTGTTTTAGGGGGTAGTGGTTAGTTTTTAATAATAAGTAGATAGCGGTGCCTTATATATCCTCGGCCCTAATACTATACGTAAAACTCTTATTAAGTATAGTATTACCACGATTAGGTTAACTAGGTAGGAAGTAATAGTAGGGAATAAAGTATAAGGTTCCTGTATAGTCTTTATACTCACTTAGGTTAAAGTCAGGATCTCTAGGGATATAGACTTTGACTTTTCCCGATTATATCGCTTTCCGGAGCTCCGCTTCTAACCTTTTATAATACTCGCCTAGTATATCCCGAAGTCTCGTTAATTATCGTAGGAGTGTATTAACGGTCTAATTAGGGGAACCAGCGTTATCTTAACGCTTATTATCCTCGGCCCTAGTATCTTTATTAATAGATTTACCTAGGAGGAGGGGTGCTTTAACTAGCTCTCTATTAATAGGGACGCCGCGGGTAAGGTATATAATTATTAGTTCTCTGGCGTAGTCCCTTTTTAGTATCGTCTAGTCCTCCGGCTCCTAGTGTCTATCTTTATCCTAGATGAATTTCTTAAGGCGGTTAGCGGTAAAAATAACGCCCTAGAGCTCTTCCCCTAATAAAGTCGATAACCTAAAGGTCTTATTATCCTGATTAGACGATATAATACGAAATAGGCTATTCTAGCGGTAGTCTAGCTTCTTATCGCGGCTTATATTAATAGCTAGCTTAGTATTATATATAAGGATAAGGTCACCGACTCGGAGTCTTTACTTATATAGGGTCCTGACTCTTAAACGGTTAATAGAGTCCGTCTTTTACTACCGTTACTTATTAACTATATCGGTAGTAGTCCTCCGGTCGGCTTCTAACTAGGCGAAGGCCCTTAGGCGTAGTAATATCTCTTCCTTAAGGGTCTTAACGCGGCCCTAGTTAAGCACTCTCTAAGTAAGGCAGGTCGTCTTTATAGGTATAATAGCCTTATAGCTATAAAGGAGGTAAAAGGGGGTCCTCCTAGTAGATACTTAGATAGTCGTGCGGTCCGCGAAAAGGATTATAGGCAGGATCTTATATAACGTACCGCGGTAAATCTTCTACTAGATAGCTAGCGTATAGGCGATAGGCTTATATCCTACCTTATTTAGACTATTAGCGCGGGGGTAGTAGGTAAAGATAACCTTCCGCTTTATTAGGTACGCCCGATTTAGCTTAATTATACTACCCTTATTCTTAGGACCTCTATCCACGATAATATACTAGTATAGCCTATGCCGGTAAATAACGTCTTCCTATAAGAATATCGCGACGGCTCGCGATATATTCTTTTATAGTAGACGGGCTTCGACTTATCCTGTGAATATATATCGAGCTTCTACTAAGTAGTACCCGTTAAGATACTAGATATTAAGACTTACCTATATAAAGGGGAGGGCTTATTAAGGTAGTTAAGTAGCGATTAGGGGATCCTCGTATACTTTACCTTAGCGGCTCTAATACTTAGCGTATACTTTAATAACCTCCTTAGTCTACTTATAAATCCCGTCCTAAGTATATAAGGGGGCGAGCTTCTAGTATATCCCGTCCCTTATATAATAGCCTAACTCGTCGTGGGCCCTCCTAATCAGGGTAACTTAAGTCTCTTTATTATTAATCCACCTCTTAGGAGTCGAATCTTTTTTAGTGACTCTTATTTATAGTAGACTATCCTTTATAAAAACACGGGTCGATTAATCTTAGATACGGCGGGCGTTATAAGGGTCTATTCTAAAGGGTATCCGTAGGCTTATTAAATACAAGGCCACTTATTAAGAGAACTGGCTCTAGGTGATATCCGGGTCTAAAATATCCTCGGCTAGGGTAGGGTTATTAAACCTCTTATCCGTATCTATAAAGAAGATTCGGCTATTAATAAAGTCGTTAATATCTCCCTCCGTAGCGTTATTAGCCTAATTAAACGGAGTAGCAGGTATCCTCGAAAGTCCGTTAGCTATAGTATTCTTAGTTCCCTTAATATACTTAACCTCGAAGTCAAAGAGTCGGATCTAAGTAATCCACCAAGTAATAAGTGCGCCGGGTAGGTCCATAGCAGAACCACTAAGCTAGGACACTAAGGCTTAAGTATCTATTTCTAGTATAAAGCGGACTCTATAAAGATAGTTATAAAGTCGGCGAAGCACCTTTAATACTCCCCTTAGCTCTAGCTTACCGGTATTATAGACCTTCTTTACCGGGTTTTATCTACCGCTTTCATACTAGGCGATAGCTCTTTTCCTATCGATATACTAGCCTAAGATCCCGCCCTAGCCCTTAATATATATATCGATAATAATATAAATAATACTAGCCCCTTTACTATACTTAATAGTGATTAGGACCGGTATAAAGGTTAAGGCAACTTTAAGAGTATCTATAGCGTACTACTAAGGTTCGCTTTATAGGAAGGTGGAACTCTTCTTTAGTAGGTCTATTAGCGGCCCCGCGATAATAATAAAGCGGTAGATCCAGATATAGTAGAAGGTAGCGAGACTAAGAAAAGAACGGACTTCGGAAATAGTCCGGCACTTCTACTACTTAGTTAATTTAGCCACTTTAGCCTGCTTAGGGGAACGGCCATCGGTTCCGTACACATAGCCTATAATAGTGGCTGCTTTCTAATACTATTAGCTTTTAGCGCTAGCTATAATGCCTCTAGCGAGCTTTATATTAAGAAGGACTTTATCGATATTACTAATATACTTAGCTATATAGCGGCGAATTCTAGGTCTAATTAGGGTATCGTTATAGGTAATAGTCGGCCCTTTAACCGCGATATTATTAATAAAGGGTCGATAGTACTAGGGAATAAGGTTATAGAGGATACGGGTTATAGTATATATAAATTAGGCTACTAAGTTAGTCGCCCCTTATAGAAGGGTGTATATCCTAAAAAGTCCTAAAACCGTGGCGAAGGTCGTTAAGTCCCTTAATTCCTTATCGAGGGTAACCTGGTCGTAGCCGGAGAAGAAATCCAGAAAGGAAACTATCTTATATATACCGAAGTCCTTAGAAAACTCGTCGGCCCTAGGCGGGATAAAGGTATCGCGTAGGGTAATAGCGTTAATCTTAGTGGCAGAGTTAATAAGGCGTATATTACCGTCTTTCTTCTTTATAAGGAACTAGGGGTTACGGTAGGCCGCGTAGCTTTCCTTAATAACCCCCTTATCCTTCCTATCCTTAATTATCTTAACGATAATAGACTCTAGGGCTCTCGGGATAGGGATCCCTTTTACCTACTATACCTTATACGGAACCACCTTAATCTTCTACGGCGGGGCGACTCTAGGGTTAAGCCTCCCGTATTCCTACTAATCCTATATAATGGTAGCTTCGCGGTTTAGGAGGGTCTTCGTTAAAAGCTCCTTTTCTATAGGCAGTAGATAGCCGGTAGAGTCTAAGATATCTTTAAGTCGCTCTTCCGTAAATCTCGAGTAAGGGGCAATCTTAGAGAACTTTAGGGTAATTAGGCTAATAAAACGGTTATCTTCCTATTCCTATATATCCTTAGGGATTTCCGCTAAGATCTTCTGCTTCTAAAGGGGGTCGCCTTTAGGGACGGAACTATTAGACGGCGCGTTATTAATAGGGTGAATCTTAAGGGCTTTTGGCTTATATATAGTATAGATAGCCTAATTAGGCCCGTGGTATACCTCTTCGATTAGGTCCTAGTGCTTTTTCCTTTTTATAGTCTATAGCTTCTTTATAGCCACTATAGCGGCGCTAGTAATACGCGCGTCTTTAGCCCTTAAAGCCGATAACGCTAACGATTAATAAGACTTCTACGCTTCCGATTTAAAATTAGTATAAGTGATTTAGTATAAATTAGGCTAATTAGGGTAACTATAATAAGGGCTTATAGAAAAATATAGTAGTAGAGGAAGAAAACGGTGTTTATAGTGTTATCGGGCTTCCTTATCGTATTTCCTATACCCTTAGCCCTAATTCCGTGGTATCACCCTTAAGGCTATATATACCCTTAGTAAAAGTGGCTTAATCTCCTTAGAGAATATAAAGGCCACTAAAGACGCTATATCGGCGTCCCTAATCGTGTATTAAATCTTATCGCCCTCCTTTAGAATATCCGAAGGGTAATAGTTAGCCTTTTCCTTAACGGATAATAAGGCAGCGGCCTTAGGCTAATAGGTAGGGTCGCTATCCTAGAGCTAATAGTAATTAGCCTAATCAGACCGATCCTTATCGATCCGACGCCTCTTATTAGCCTTATAGTTCGGCTAGCTTTAGTTCCTCGGTATCTCCTTAATCCACTTATAATAGGTAATAAGCATAAGAATACGGGCGTTACCGAGTATAAAGTCGGTATCGATCTAACTATCACGGAAAGAAAAGGACGCTTTAGTCTCCTAGATCCACGGTATACTAAGTAGTATATCGGGCCCTAGACCGGGGAGAACTTAGAAGTTAAAAACGCTACTCTGCTCGCTAACCTATAAACGCTCCTTAAGGTATCTAGTACACGGTTACCCCTCCCGGTTATTAACGCCCTTAATTCGGATCTCGGTCTAGCTAATATGATATTCTAAACCAAAGCGTTTTATAGTGTTTATAGAGATAATATTAAAGGTGGCCCCTATATCGATAATAGCCGTAATAAAAACGTCGGGGTTATATATTAGGGCACCTTTACGAGTAAGCCTACACTTTAAGACTATGTATTAGGTAATAACTAGAGGGTTATCGGTCTTAGGGACGGCCTCCCTTTTAACGATAATAAGGGTATTCGAGTTAGTGTTATTAGGTTAGGTAAATAAGACGGTGTACCCCTTAGACGAAGGCGGGGGAGGAGGCATACTAGGGGGACCTTATCTATTAAGGAAGAAGGCTTTATTAGCGGTTAGGCGAACGATCTTACGCTAAGGCTAACTAGTCTTAGCGGCGCGTATTCTCTTATTATTTCTTAGCCTTATATCTGGGTCGCTAATAAGGTGATACTATAAAGGAACTTTAATCTAAAGATCCCTGATTTACCTATTTAGGTCTTTCTATGCTTACTTTAGGTCGTAAGGGTTATCCGCGGAGGCACTAGCCTTACCTTTGCCTTTATCGACGGCCTTAGGTTATTATTAGTCGGGCTATATCGGCGCTTTGTCTATCTCCACTTCTTTATTAACGACCTCGGCTATAATCGGGGTCGGTAGCTAGGATCGCGTTAACCTTATCGGCTCCTACTCGGCGCGAGAGGGCCATGACTTAGGGGACCGCGTTCATAATAACGCCTGTACCGTCGTAGACTATAGAGATAGCGCACTTCTCTAAAAGCTCCGTTAACTTATCTATATCGCTCCTTATCTATACGGCCGGTTTAGGCACTATAGTAGGCCTCCGTAAGATAGTCGGCGTATATATTATCGGGTTAGCCTGATTAGGCCGAGGCGTAACGGCTAGTATCGGTTTAGTGGTTAGCGTAGGGGTAGGAATATCTATAATACTCGCCACTTCGTTAATAGGCCGCCCGTCGGCTACCTAGACGTCTTCTGCCCACTCTTTTAATATATCCGATAGATTATAATACCTACGTAGTCGGTCCTTTAGGTTAACGAACTTATACTTTATCCGGTTAGCGAGCTATATATTAATATCTTTATATAAGATAGCGAGGAAGATATCGTAAAGCTTATAGTCTTCGATAAAGGTGCCGCCGACCTTATCTACTCTTGACTTCTAAACCATAACGCTTATTAATAGCTACTTAACCTATTAGACGGTCTTAACCTTTTCGTGCTTATAAGTAAGTCGTAACTAGCGTACTTAGTCGGATAGGTTAAGCTACTAGTCGGGATCTAGGTAAGAGTATTCGTTAATAAGCCGCTGTTTTAAATACTTCTATTAGCCGCCGGATACTTCGATTAGTCGGATTATCTTATTAACCGTAGGACGGATACTAGGCTCTATAAATAGGCTAATATAGGAGATCTTATCGGCCTCGCTAAGGCGGTTAAGCTTAGTATAGTCTTCGTAGTCCCTAAGGAAGTTAGATAGGGCCCTTCTATTAAAGTAAGGGGCTCCCGCGGCGAAAGGGTTTAGGGGCGCGCGAGACGTGATAGTAGCTTAAGTCTTCTTATTATTATACAGGCTAATATACTAGTAGATAGCCGCGAGCGTCTTTATAGTAAGGCTCGCCTTAAAGTTCTTTAGGACGTTATTAGGGGGCGCGACCTTTATGCTAGGAGCGTGGGCCTACTAGGGAGCGCTTAGTCCGGGGGAAATAGGGGGAATAGGGGAAATAGGGGGAGCGGGGGGAGCTAGCCCGCCGATAGGGGTCGGGTTACCCTAACTAGGCGAAGGAGAGGCCGATACGGCTTTATAGCCGGACGCCAGGGCACCCTAACCGTAAGCGACGGTTATTAACGGGCTAATACCGGGGTCTGCGTCCCCTTACCTAAGCGAGGCAGTCGTAAAAGGAGGGTTAGCTATAGGAGCGGTGTTACCCTAATTAGGCGTAACCGTGGTCGCTAGGGTTAGGATAGCCGCGTATATACTATTATTATTAGGCTTAGAGTCGCTATAGACTATAACCGTAGGGGGAGGGTCGCGATAATCGGTTTACTACGAAGCCGTTATATTATTAAAAGGGGGGGGTTAATCTATTATAGTAATAGGTTTAGGTAGATTAGGGGAATCAGGGTCTTTAAGAAAGAAAGGGTTAAGAAATAAGAAGTAGTCGTGTATTAAGTCTATAAGTCTAAGGGTGATTCTACTTAGCGATAGGGGGTAGGAGGAACCCTTTTTTTAGGGGCCCTAAAGAATATAATATAAGTACTCTCCGCTAAGGCTTAGGAGGGAACCTACCGTGGTTAGACTAACGGAGATACCTATAAGGAATAGGATAAGGTATCGCTAGCCGTTATAGGAGATTAGTTTAAGTCGTATCCGAGATCTATTAGTAGGTTTACCTAACCGCCGGGTCTATAAGGGCGCGGTATCTTAGGGCTCCTCGATAGGTTCTTCTAACCGTCAGGGCCTTATATAACTAGATTTTCTTAAAATTCTCGGGGCTAGGGACTTACTGCTATTCGTATAGGCCTTTATTACCCTGATTATAGTAAGGTTAACCCTACGCCTTTATTATTTTATACTTAGAGGGTTATAGTAAAGGATTTTTTTATATCTAGGCTTTACGGCCCCTAATAGTCTATATCCGTAGCTTTTCCTATTCCGGTAAAGGAGCACGCCCTTTATATCTATATCTATACTATATCCGGAATCTATCTTATAGTTAATCTATTCTTCGTTCTATTCGTCGTACCTTTTTCTTAACTATCTTTCGCTTTTCTTCCTACCTCTACCTTATTAGCGGTAGGGGCCTATCTCTCCGTCTATAGCTCTTATCTTATTTTTAGTAGGGAGGATCCGTCCCCGTTTTCTAGTTACTAGGTTTTTATTAAGACTATATAGGGGGCAGGTTTCCTAGGCTATTATCGTAATCTTAATACTAATTTTAAATATTAATGCTTTATTTTAATCTTGGCCCCTTAGCCGTATACTTCCCTTCCTATTTCCGTAATTAACGTATAGTTTATTTAGGTAGGCCGGAACTCCCCTTAAGTGCTTTCGGTTACCCTAATTAGACGATCAGGACTTCCTAGGCACCGAATAGATCCGCCTCTAAGCTCTAATTAAAGAAAGGCGAAGCCGTTACTATACAGAACGGCTTAGGCAGTATAATCTCGGATAAGTCTTCGATAACAGGAGTGCTTAAGACCACGAAGTGTATATAACCAAAATAATATATATAATAAGGAGACCTTTAAAAGAAGTTCCTAGAGGTGTATGCTGCTCTAATTAGGGCAACGTAGCTTAAACAAAGTGAATATAATAAACGTGGCAAAACTTAGGGTTAAAAGGATAATAATTATATAGGATAATAAGTATCCTCTGTGTCTAGGTGGCGTCGCCACGTATATATAATATATAAGACAAATAAAAAAGCGCGCGTCTTATAACATCACGTAACGTCCTAACGACATAGCACTGGGTCTCCGATCCACCCCTCTATAGTACCCTCTCCGTAGCCTCCGTAATTAAGATATAGGATCCCGCGGGGGGCCGCCCTTTTTAGCGCCGTTTCCGGAGTAGCGATATCGGCCTTTACTCTGCCGGTATAGTAGCGCGTTACTCGCCTAACGCTTTAGCTTTTACCCTATCGATCTAGGTAAGGTTAAACTCCTTAGCACGGTTAGTATACGCTTCCCTAGTCCTGGCTTTTTCCCTGGCTAGGAGGGGGCAGCTATCTCCGAGTATAGCGTGCGGGCCCTTATAGGCGGCGTAGCGCTTCCCGGCTTCGCCCCGGCGCGCCTTATAGTTATTAAAGTCGCCGTTATATTCCGATTTAGGGCCGCTATAATAGCCGTAAAAGGGCTCTAGGGCGCTATATTAGCCCGCTTTATACCCGAACTATAGGTATTTATTATAGTATAACGGTAATAGCTTAGGGTTATAGGGTTTATAGCGGTAATAGCCGTAATAAAAGAAGATTCCCTTCTTTATAATACGCCCCGCTACTTCCGGATTATTAATCTTTATTAAGAGGAGCGCTATATAGGCGTTCTTAACACGGGGGATCCTTATCCTAATCCGGTTAAAGCTAATAAAAAGGTTATTTATCTTAAGCTCTATAATAATATTATTCTTATTATACTTATATAAACACCCTATTAGGATTCCTTTTACGACCACTTAGTAGGTTTTTTTTATATCGCGGCCCCTAGCCTAAAGGCTATAGGTACCTAGTCTCTATATACTTTCCTCTAGGTATTATAGGGGTCGAATATAATCACGATATCCCCGCTTAGTAGGCGCCGCGCTATTATCGCGTCGCTTTATTTACCGGTATTATTTACCGCCTATACTATCTCGGGTAATATTCTCTCGCGTAGGTCTAGTCCCGTATTAGCGCTATAGCGTATAATAATCTTATATACGTGTTATACGGGGATAAATTTTACCGGTATAGTCTTAAAGCGGTGGTAGGCGGCTACTCCTATAACTTAGGCGTAGGTTTTCGGGTTCCTGGTTCTTATTCCTTATAGTGCCTCCTTAACTACTACCTAGATAATTTTAGTTATACCCTTAGATAAGAGGGGCGGGTAATTACTAGGCGGAAGCCGTAGCGGTACCCCTTCGATTATTTTATAGTAGCGGATATTCAGGATTTCCTAGGCCAGCTTAAGCGCCTCTTAGACGCTTACCCCGTTAGCTAGTATACCGGAGAAATACTTAGTAGCCTCGTCTAATATATTCCTATAACGCCCTCGGTACGTGTTCGATACGGCTTATTCTATTTAGTCCGGCTACGGTGTATTATTTCCTCTTAACGCGTCGGGGCGGCTTCTCCCTCGGCCTATCCCCCCGTATCCTCCGCGGCCTCGCTATGCTATCGGTTCCTGGGCCTTTTCGGGTCCCTGAATCCGAATACGTGTTCGCTTTCTCGCTTTTCCTGGTGTTTCGTTACCTTAGGGTCGATTTTAGTATATTTATTAGGGTTCGAATTAAAGACCGCTCGCTTAGGACTAAGCCTTATATATCCGCTAGGCGGAGGCGAGTCGGTGCCGCATCTAGGCCTCTATACGGCTAAAGGCGATAATATTCGTATTATTAGTAAAGCCGATAATAGTGGTTCTCACGGTATATTCGAGTTCTTTATATAGGGTAGAAATATATAAAATAAAAGAAATTAAGGAGACCGGGGACCCTTATAATACGCTGGCGCGGAGGGGCTATAGGGCTACCGCCTAGCCGTTAAAAAGGAGGTGGACTATCCGGTCCTAGAGAAAGCTACCGGTTAGCTAAATAGCCTAGTCTAGAAATCCCTTACGCTTAAGGGACTCGAGTAGTCTAGTATAGGGGACGGTGTTAAAGGCCCCGTGTATATCTAGCTAGAGTATCGTAGGGACGCCGCCTAGGGCCTAAGCGGCTCTAATAGCCTCTATCACGCGCTATATGGCTATCTTTATATAACGCCTAGGTCTATTTCCTATTTAGCTACTAGGGAGTAGCCGGTATTCTTCCGCTACGGCTATAAAGCGGTCCGTTATAATACCCTTAAGCGGCTTTCTAATCGTGTTAAGGAGGGAGATCGGCCTCTAGCCTATTATTATCTTATAGTTACTTTATAAACGACCCTTTTTTCGGATAATTATAACGGTAGGGGTATAGTAGCAGCGCGGGAAGTAACTTAGGGATAAGTAGGCTTAGAGGATCGTGGCTAGGATCTAGTATAGGGCCGGGCCGTATGCCTTTAGGAGGCCTACTAAAAAGCTATCCGGGCCGGGGGCGGCCTATAGTTTAGTTCGGCGGAGGCGGCCCTAGATATCCGCCGCGGTAACGCTTCGGTCTATATCCTACCTAGAGGGGTACTCTCGCCCTAGGGACCTAGGATCTAAGTCCCCGGGGGGAGGGAAGAACTTAGCGTATAGGATATCTGCTTTCTTATTATAGGAGGTCGCTAGGTCGCCTTAGTTACGGTATAGCGGTGGTATAGTAGGGGGTCCGGGTAGTTAGTATCCCTTAGTTCGGGCCTACCTTTAGAGTCTCTAGAGGAGCCTGTTATTCGCTTAGGTTAAGTAAAGAAGGTAGCGCTAATACTGCCTCTTCGCTACTATAATAGCTTTATCGCGGCGGAGCTCGGCTTACCTATACTGTTCCTACTTATTCCGTGATTTCCTTACTATATATCGCCTATATAGTCTACGCGTTTCTTAGGTTAAAGAGATTGGCTTATTAGTCCACTACGGGCAGGGTAAGCGACTAGGGGGGCCGGTTTAGCGTTACGGGGCTATCTAGTCGGTAATAATAGTAAGGTCCTGGGTTAGCTAGTTAAGGGCCTTATCGATATTAGAGGGCGTTAATAGGGGGCCTAGTTATATAAGAATCACGGGGGCTACCTAGTACGTAAGGGAAGGTACGAATTCCTTTTAAACCTAGCGTGGGCGGTTAGGGGGGGCGGGGGGCCGCGGCGGGGCTAGATCGGCTAGGCGGTCCACGTTAAGGTAAATAGTCGCGGTTTTGGAGAGGTGGTTTAATCCGATAACCTCGCTATCTATACTATTATAGGCGTAGCGGAGCCCCTAGGACGCCTAGATAAGGTCGATAATACTTAGTCGCCGGCCTAGCCTATACTAGGTAGTTATTCCGGGGGCATTATCCTTCTTAGGAGACTATTCCTATTAGCACTTATACAGCTCTTCTAAATGTTTTTAAGCATAGCTTACTATAGCAAGAGAACGGAAAGAAACAATAAGAGCTAGGGGAATAAAGAAGTCGAGGAGAATCGTTAAAAATCGTTAAGAATCGTTAAGAATTATTAAGAATCGTTAAAATATCGTTAACGAAGAGTTTATTTAACTAAAAGAACTCGATTTAGCCGCCGGGCTACGAAAATTATATATAGCGGGCTGCCCGTTAACCTCCAGCTTATATCGCTCTTACGTTACCATTCTAGGCTGCCTGTTTACTTTATTCTGACTATCCCTTTTAATTTCTTTATATTGTTTTTATATCTCCTTTAAACCTGTTTTCCTTTATAGTTTTCTATTAAACAGCTCTTTAAAGCTATTTTAACTATAGTTTGATTCCGACCTAAGCATATTCCGAGTGTTTTTAACTATGTAGCTCGAAATAGGGGGTATATTATATCACTAAATGGGTTATGTAGATATAGTTATACTGGTATGGCTACGCAGCGCAGTCTTTAGACTCCGAGGTCCTGTGCTATCAGCCACTAGAGCAGGTGTGGCTTATAGATAAAATATGCTACGAGAAGGGGATTCCGATTGGTTATATTTAGCCGAGGCATAGCCTATATATAGCTTAGCTTTTAGGGAGCCTAAGGCTAGAAATTAAGGTAATCTATTATATCTATATAGCTCGGTTCGGTTAATCATAGCTTTATATTATATACTATAGTAACTGATTTAGGCAGATTAGGGGAATTAGGGTCTTTAGGAAAGAAAGAGTTAAGAAATAAGAAATAGTCGTTTATTAAATTTATAAGTCTAAGAATAATTCCACTTAGTAATAGTGGGTAGAAGCCCTTTTTTAGGGGCCCTAAAGGCTATAATATAAGTATTCTCTACTAAGGCTTAGGAGAGCACCTATTATAATTAGGCTAACGGAGATACTTATAAACAATAGGATAAGGTAACGCTAGCCGTTACTAGAGATTATGACGTGAAGCTGTGATCAACTGAACCTAGCTATATAGATACAATAGATTGCCTTAATTCCACACCTCAGGCTCGTAGGAGGCTAAGCTATATATAGGCTGTGCCTCGGCTATATACAACCAATAGGAATCCCCTTCCAGTAACCTGTTTCATCCACAAGCCACACCAGCTCTAGTGGCTAATAGCCCAGGAGCTCGGAGTCCAAAGACCGCCCTGCGTAGCCGTATCGGTATAACTATATTTACATAACCCATTTAGCCATGTGACAGAGATTAGTCTAAGCCGTGTCCGGGACCTATTTACTAGTTTATCTAACCGCCGGGTCTATAAGGGCATGGTATCTTAGGCCGCTTCGATAGGTTCTTCTAACTATTAGGGCATTATATAACTAGACTTTCTTAAGATTCTCGGGGCTAAGGACATATCGCCGGTTATATAGACCTTTGCTACCCTAATTAAGGTAAGGTTAACTCTATATCTTAGTTATTTCCTACTCAGAGGCTTATAATATAAATTCTTTTTATATCTAGGCTCCGCGGCCCTAATAGTCTATATCTATACCTTTTCCTATTTTAGTAAAGAAGAAACATACCCTCGGTCTCCGAGTCTATACTATATACGGAATCTATTTTATCATTGATCTATTCTTTCTTCTACTTAGTATACCTTTTCCTTAATTCTTTTATATTTTTTTAGACGCCTTTACCTTTACCTTATTAGCAGTAAAGGCCTAGTTTCTTATCTGTGGCTCTTATTTTATTTCTAGTATGAAGGATCTATCCCCGTTTTCTAGTTATTATTTATTATTAAGCCTATACAGGGGTCGGGCTTCTAGGGTATTATCATAATTATAATTATAATTTTGATACTTTATTTCAATCTTGGCCCTTTAGACCTATACTTGCCCCCTTATTTACGTAATTAATATACAGTTCGTTTAGACAGGCCGGAACTCCCCTTAAGTACTTTCGGTTACCCTGGTTAGACGATCAGGACTTCCTAGACACTGAATAGATCCTCCTCCAAGTACTAATTAAAAAGAGACGAAGCCGTTACTATATAAAATGGCATAGGCAGTATACATTCAGATAAATCTTCGATGATAACACTACTTAAGTCTACGAGATATATATAGCTAGAATAATATATATAATAAGAAGACCTTTAAAAGAGGTTGCTAGAGGTATGCGCTGCTTAAAATAGGGCAACGTAGCTTAAACGAAGCAAATATAATAAATATAGCAAAACTTAAGATTAAAAGGAAAATAATTATATAAGATAATAATCATTATCTATGTC
The DNA here is from genome assembly GCF_042370955.1 of Sodiomyces alcalophilus JCM 7366. Taxonomy (NCBI): domain Eukaryota; kingdom Fungi; phylum Ascomycota; class Sordariomycetes; order Glomerellales; family Plectosphaerellaceae; genus Sodiomyces; species Sodiomyces alcalophilus. The sequence continues at coordinate 8,937,528 of NW_027263532.1, forward strand.
TGGGTAGCGTCGCTATATATATATAATATATAAGATAAACTTAAAAAGGCATATCTATAAGGTTACGTGATATCCTAATTATATAGCACTGGGTCTCTAATCTACCATTTTATAATAACTGCCCGACTTCTTCAATGACCCACGATATTAATACTTAGCATCTAAGCTCCGATAAAGGCCCTCCTATATTATACGCCTATGCAAAGCCCTATACAGATTAAAGCAGGGCGGCTACTAATAGTAGCTTTATAATAGTTATGGAGAGATAGAATGGAAGGGGAAAATCTAGAGGAAAAGGAGTAGTTTGAATTTTGGAAGACGATAAAGACTATAGAAGTGTGACACAGAGAGAGAAGAAGGAAAGAAAGATAGAGGCGGGAAGCCTAGTATATATAACCTTTCCCTTTGGCCTTATAGCTATACTAAAGTTCGTTAAGCTACTAGTTTAGCTACGTATTTTGTATTAGGACCCCGGGAGTATAAACGAGGGTGTTAAGTGAGTGATCGCGAAGAGTAAAGAGATAATCAGGATAAGGCACTTAGTGGTCAGGATATAATTATACTTAAGTTAAAAGGTAGGGGGGTGCCGAAGAGTTAAATTAATCGCTGGCCTCTTTATCCTAAGGGCGGCTATCTATCCTTTCTTATATATATACTAGCTAGCTTTAGTCTAGCGCGAGAGTCTATTCTGTCTAATCGATTACTATCTATTAGCTTATAGCGATAACTCGACTTATACTTTAATACCGACTATATTATAGCTAGCGCCGAGTTAGGTCCTAGACCAGATACTCCGTAGTTATCCGTACTTTATACCGGCCTAGAACCTTATCGTGACTCGTAACTATCTGGTACTTAGGTACCGGAGGTCCGGCACCTAATAGGGCGCCCTGTCTTTATAGTTTCCGTCCCGGAAACCTTAATACTAATCTAATATCCCTATATCTTCCTCCGACCCGATATTCCTGATATCCTTTTTACCCCCGATCCGCCTAAAAATTCTATTATAACTTTAACCTAATCTGCCCGTTACGTTCCTCCCTTTAATTATTTATTCCGGAATATCGTCCTTTATAGTAACCCTATTCTAGTCGTAATATAATTCTTTACCGACTACTTTATTATCCCGAATCCCTTTAATAAGGCTAGCCTACGACTACCTTTATTATACTAGGGTAGTCGTTCCTTTTAGTTATAGTATTACCTTTATTATTCCTTTTATATAGGTGAAGTAGGAGATTAGTTCTACCTAACCTTATAGATATCCTATTGTATATTTCCCACGATCCTATTCCTGTTATTTTCCTCTTTTTGCCCTATTATAATTAACTTTATCGGATTAAATAGTAAGCTTTATAAGTAATCCCCCGCGACTCTATAATAAAGTCGGGACTAGCCGATAATAGCTTTATTCTATTAACCTGCGTCGCGTCTTATTACTAACTCTGATCTTTTCTTTAGCCTTATTCTCTTATCGTAGCTATCTTTATTTCGTATTATTATAAGTTCCCCTTACCGTTGAACCTATAGTTAGAATATAAGCTAATTACCGTTATAGCGTTATTTATTTATTATAGCTCCTAAGAGTAATAAGAAGCGTGCCGCTAGTAGTAGTAATAGCGTAGCTAGGACTCCTAGTAAACGTCGGAAGAACGCCGCCGCCGCTAACGCCCTGGCCGCTAACGCCGCCACGCCCGGTATAGCTAAGCTTATCGATATAGGTAAAGGTAAGGCTTTATAAGCCCCGTGCTTATAATACGCCGGCTATTTAGCTGATTTAGATTTAAAGCATATAGGCACTATCTTATATAAGTCGTGCCGATATAGCGCCAGTGCGTATCCTATTATTAGCCTGTATTTAACTCCTTACTTATATACCTACCTAGAGAAATCGGCGAAATATTATTATTACTAGGTTAACGGTAATCGTTTATGCCTTTATATAGGCTTATACTCCTTTTACTATAGACCGCTCCGTGGTCCGTTTAATACTAACCGTTAACCAGTTACTAATAGCGGGTAAGGCTACCGCTAAAGTCTTATAGGATATCCTAAAGGACGCTAAAGTGCGGCCCGGTGGGTTTAATAAAGCCTGTGTTATACGTATATCTTATCCCGTGTTTAATTATATACTAATAGTTATAATAGGAAGCTACGCTCTAAGCTTAGTAAATCTTAAAAGTTAGTATCGGTAAGTATAAGGCCGAGACTACCCGTGGGTCCGGTAAGGGCGTACGGGCCGAGCGGCGCGATAATAAGGAAATTACCGCCGCTAAGCAGGATACCCTAGAGCGGGCTACGACCTTATTAAAGGAGATATCGGCCTCTTTAAAGGCCTGGAAAGAGATTATGGATCTGCTAAGGTAGTTCCTAGGGGTTTAGGGGAGTGTTACCGCTACGGGATTAGTTACTAGTCCTATTATAAATAGTAATACCGTGGTAATACTCCCTAACCCGGGCGTCGGTAACGGCGTCCGTAATACGCCTACCCCGTAGCCGCTATCCGCCTAAAAGAAGGGTAAGGCTAAGAAAAAGGCCACCCCTATTCTAGTTCAGCATAACACTATAACTAATAACGATTATAAAGATAAGGGTAATGATACCCCCTCGCCTACTACTCCGACTCCTCCTCCGCCTCCTCCTCCGCCTCCTCCCGCCGCTCATACTCCCGTGTAGGAACTCGATAATAACCTATAGCTAAGTCTTACCGGCCTCGCCGCCGACTAATGTTTTTTTTTCTTTTTTTAAAAAGGAATTTTATTCCTTTTCCTTTTTTGTTTTTAATACAAAATCCTTTTAAGGCACTACGTGTATCCTTACTCTACTATTATATCGTCCCGATCTAGTCCCCGCTATACTATAGTTATTACTAGAACGTATATAAAATATCCGTTAATTAGTTCCGCCGGTATATTCCTTATAGGTTCCTAGGTATTATCTTTACAGCCCTAACCTGCCTACTTAATAAGATATTCACGTCGTTTACCTTAGTAGCGGTAGGTATAACTTTTACCTTATATTCGTCGTCTTCTTATAGTTTAACGGCGACCTCCTACGGTTTAGGTAGTAATCCGTCGCGAGACCTTTATAGCTTAAGCAACGAAATAAGGAACACGTTATATATCTTTATACTAGTAGGCAGCTCTAACCTATAGGCTAGTCCGTGGCTATCCACTACTCCCGTAATCTTATAGGGTCTGATATAGTTATCGCTTAACTTATAAGATAGCCGGCGTTACTTTAGGTTTTTATAGAGAGCAGGATATAGTCACCTATCTTAAACCGTTAGGCTATACGTCCCCGATTATAATAACGTTTATATATAGCCTAAGCCCTTTAAATTAGTTTAGCTAAGGTCTTATAATCGGCCGCGAGTTAGGCGGCACGCCGGTCCGCCTCTACGGAGCGGACTTTACTAGCCTGATATAACTTTACTTTATCGGGCCCCCTCGGGTTATAGCCGATTAGTGCCTCCGCGGGGGTTATCTTTATAGCGGAATACCACGCTATATTATATATAAACTTAGCTAGTCCTAACTTATCTACCTAGTCGTTTTACTATAATGTGTAATAAGCTTATAGATAGTATTCTGAATTCTGGTTCTCTTATTCCGTTTAGCCGTCCGTCTACGGATACCACGTAGAGGATAGGCGGCGATCTATACTTAGGTAACGATAAAGAGCTGCCTAAAAACGATTAGTAAAAAGGGCCCCCCTATCTAAAATAATGCTATCTAGGAGACTGAAACGGCGGAAGATATATATCTATAACGTATCCACGAGCCCGGGCGCCGTTAGGCTACTAGTTATCGGAATATATATTACGTACTTAGTTAGATAGCAGACTATAACTAAAATTATGGCCTTTTTATAGCCTACCCCCGTTATAGGCAGTAGGCTAGTAATAAAATTAATTAAAATCTTTAAAAATAGATATTCGGGAATAGGAAGACTTACTAGCTCGCTATATAGCTTATAATATCTGGATATAGTATGCTAGTATACTAGATAGGTAGGGATAAACTCCCGAATATCCTTAGATATATAATTCCAAAAGTAATAGCCAGAGATTCGTTGAACGGTTCTTTTAATTCCGTGGTGGCTAGCTATTAGATTATCGTGGAACACTTATAGAACTTTCCACGTAATCCGGAGTAATCGGGTATAAAAACCTTACCTTAGAAATATAGAATACCTTATTTATCTCGTGATCAGGGGCGAGTCCTTTACCGGTTATTATTAGCTTCTTACTAGTTTATATAAAACGGGTTTTCGGCCTGAGCCTCGATAATTTCTTTATATAACGTAGGCGAGTTAGGATTAGTGACTACTCTTAGGGTAATTAAGCCTAGGGTAAACTTTCTTAAAAACGCTTCTATAGCCTTAGTATATTTATAGGTAAGTTTAGAGTTATTCGGGGTATACTATAGCTTCCGCGAGAGGCTATTAGCTAGGTTTAATAAGCCCGGCTAGTACTTAATTTCGAAATCATAGGCTATAATCTCTTCGAGCTAATATATATACTACGCCTTTAGCTTTAGCTTATCTATTAAGTATCGGTGATTCAGGTAGTTAGTAAGGACTAACACGGGAGTCTAGCTATAAGCCACGTAGTGCCTTTAGGTATGGAATAATTTAATAATCGCTATTAACTCCGAATCTGGTATACTATAGTTAAGTTCGGGTCTATATAGTTTCCGGGATATAAACACGATAGGGCGCTATATTCTATCTTTAAGCTAGCTAATAACTACGCCGATTATAAACGCCGACGCGTCGGGCTTAATACGTATAGGTAATATAGGGTTAAAGTGCTAAAGGACGGGTATTTCTACGAAAAGCCTTTTTATTTCGGTAAATACTACCTTAGCCTTTAGTCCGAAGATAATAATCCCGGGGTTCCCTCCCTTAGTTAGATCCATTAATAGTACGGCCACCTTTAAGTAGTTCCTAATAAATCTTCTATAGAACCTAGTAAAGCCGGTAAAAACTTAAATCTTCTTAATAGTATTGAGCTCCTCCTAATCGCGGATAGCCTTAATACGCGTAGAGTCTATATAAACTCCTTTAGAACTATAGATAAACCTGAGGAATTCGACCTTACGGGTCTTAAACTTATATTTCTCGGGATTAGCAAAAAGCGACTAGTCACGAAGTTACTATAGGACTTAACGTATATATACCCGGTACTCGTCTAGGTCCTAACTATAAATTAAAATATCGTCCAGGTATATTATATAAATAGCATCTATAAGACTAGCCAGGGCCTAGTTAGTATATTATTAAAAGCTTACCGGGGCGTTTATAAGTCCGAATAGTATTATAAGGTATTTAAAATACCCGTACTTTATCTAAAAGGCTATCTTCTATTCGTCTCCGCCCCGGATACAGAGCCGGTAGTAGGTATCCTTAAGGTCTAGCTTAGTATAATAATTAGCGGTAGATAGCCTATCCAGAATCTCGTAAATTAGTAGGAGTGGTGTGCGGTCCTTAACCGTTACCTTATTAAGCCCGCGGTAGTTAACGCAGAGCCGTAGTTTTCCGCCCTTTTTCGGGATAAATAGGATAGGGGCTTTTACCGGATGACTTAATAGTCTAATCTAACCCTTTACGAGTATATCCTTAATATAATATCGGAGTACTTTAAGTTCTTATATTGCGAGAGGGTAAATAGGCCTAAATAGTGGTATTTTCCCCTCCTTTATATAAATACCGTAGTCCTAGTATTAATAGGCGGGTAGTCGGCCTGCGTGCTTAATATTAAACACGTTAGTAAAGTCCTTATATTAGTCGGGTAGGGTAAAGGGTGCCTCGGGATAATCTTTATCCGGTTTTTTATTTAGTCGTTCCTTTTCTGCTTTATTCGGATACTACTATAAGCTTATATAACCTATCCGAAGGGTGATCTCCTTAGGTAGCTTTAGTATTAATACCTGCTACGCGTCTTCCTTTGCCTTTTTATAGATCTTCGTGATATAACTAACTCTAGGTTACGTTATATAAAAGGGTAAGTTTAAGTCTTTCGGACCTAATCGATATTAGGGTTAACTTATCCTAACTAGCGCAAGCCTAGGATAATCTTAGGGCTAGACGGGTCGAGGTTTATAATATAGAACTTATCCTGTTAGATCTTTATATGGCCTTAATAATCTTTCATCTTAATAATTCTTAATACTATTCCGTAGGTTATTATTATTACGCCTTTAAATAACTATCCTACCTTTAATCGGGGTCCCGTAATAACCTAATCTAGGCCTATAAGGGACTAATCAGCTATATTACCGTCGGCGCCCTTATCTAGACGCGCTAGAGTTATAACCTAACCCCCGCCTTTACGGATACTAATATAGGCCTCCACGGGTTTAATAGGAGCCTTTTTATCCTTAGGCGGGGAAGGTTCTTATTAGTCCTTAACTATAACACGGCTTAACGTTAGCCTTATCCCGGCTATAGGCTAGTTATTCGGGTTCTACCTTAGGTTTTATCGCTTAACGCGAGGATTACTATAGGTGCTTATAGAGTGGCCTCGCTATTAGTAGTTATAATAAGTAATATTCTTAATAGTTAGATACGAGGAAGAAGAAAATATCTTGCCGTGTCCGGGTGCCGAGTTAGGAGAACTCTAGGACTACGCCGTGGTCTAGGACTAAGCAGCTAGAGTCGTTATCTAATCTCGGTATCCTTATCGATTACCTTAGTCCTTACGCTGGTTATATTAGCTATACCGTGACTATAGCCTACCTCTAAAGCGACTCTTTAAAGGTTACGTTAAGGCCTCCGCCTTTTAGTATAAAGGGGTAAGCTCTTTATATACCCGTGAGACTCCTTAGGCAATAATATAATCACGGGTTACTAGGTGGACTCTAGTTAGGACTATTTAAATACGCTAGAACTTAGGTAGTTCCTTTAATAGTTCGGACTATAGGGTCTCCTATTTCCGAATAAATTATTAGAAGGTCTTATTATATTTCTAGGAGGACTCCTACTCGGATATAATCTAAATATCAACCTCCCGGAGGCGGGTATCCCGGTTATCTACCTATTAACCGAGTCAGGCCTCGAGTACTAGCTATAAGACCCGTATAGACTAACTATTATACTTAAAGCGGACTTTACTCTACTAGCGTTCCGTAAGATATCAGGGTAAGCAGGAGATAATAAAGTAGTTCTTAGTAGCGTTAGTTAGAAAGCTATAAGGGTTAATTATAAACCGTTCGTTTATCTCCTAGATAAAGGTCCGGTACTTAGCCTAGGATATCCTATCTTACTTTAGAAAGGGGTAGTTAACCTTAGCCTAATTAGTCTAGATACCAGGACCTCTTATAGTCGTATACTAGCTAAAGGGCACTAGAACCGCTTATCTATTAGCGAAATATTTAACTACTATACTGCCTAAATCCTATTATTAGTTCTAATTAAGACCGAGTTAATATACAGCTAGTTCCTTAAGCTCTAGCTAGCGCTTAGGTCTATGCTCCCTATCTTATTCTACGTAGCGTAGGTGTTCTTCTAGTTACTAGTATATTAGCTATTCCTTCGGGGCCTGCTTATACGGGGGCCTAACAGGAAGCGGCTTTTAGGCTAAAGGGCCCGAAGGGGTTAAAGGGGTAGGCGTTAAATAGATAATAATTAGACGCCCTTTTATAGGTGGTCTATAATTAGGTTAAATAGGGTTAGGTTCCTATTAGAGTTCGGATATACTAGGTTCCGTTATAAGCGTAGGTCCTTACTCCTAACCCGGCGGTGCCTTAGTAGTAGGTATAGGTAAACTAGTATCCGGCTAGGCTTATTCTAGCTACTTAGCGGTATCGAGTATCTATTAATCGTTACTTAGGTTAGCTATCTTATCTTAACTTCTTAATAGTCCTCGCGCCCTTAAAGGGGGAGAGCGATTAATATATTAAGTAGGTAATCGCGAAGAGTAAAGAGATAATTAGGATAAGGCACTTAGTGGTTAGGACGTGATTATACTTAAGTTCAAGGGTAGGCGGGTACCGAAGAGTTAAATTAAATAGTAGCCTCCTTATCCTAAGGGCGGCTATCTATCCTTTCTTATATATATACTAGCTAGCTTTGGTCTAGCGCGAGAGTCTATTTTGCCCGATTAATGACTATCTATTAGTTTATAGCGATAACTCGACTTATACCCTGATACTAACCACGTTATAGCCAGCGCCGAGTCAGGTCCCGGACCGGATACTCCGTAGTTATCCGTACTTTATACCGGCCTAGAACCTTATCGTGACTCGTAACTATCTGGTACTTAGGTACCGGAGGTCCGGCACCTAATAGAGGGTCCGTCGGTTCCTAGAGAACTCAGGAAGTCCCTGGGGAGTTCGGGAGGGCCCTAGAGGACTTAGGAAGTCCTTAGGAGACTTAGTAGAACCCTGGGGGACTTAGGAAGTAGTAGTTATAGTAGTAGTGTTTTGATAAATTGGGCTACGAGTAGTAGGCTATACGCGCGGAAGAGAGGAAAATCAAGCAAAAGCTGTTGAATTCGTAGAATCGTAGGATTACTGCTTGTTACGCAAACGCGTAGTTATGTGCTAAGAACTGACTTCTGGGATTTCTTCCTGGATCCGGGGCTGGCAAAAGACCCTGGAAGATTAGGTGGCGACTATTACTTCAACAGCCTACGCGACGGTTATCACGCCACGTTATTAGCTTAAGTAATAACTAAGATATCGTATTTACGATACCTAGTATATTTATATAATATATATTATAAGCCAAGTATATATATATATATATAATACGTATAGTATTATAGTATAGGTTAAGCTGGTTATAAAGTAAACGTGTAGTTATATACCTATAATTATATACTGTTTATTTTCACTTAGATATTATACTTATTATTATTATGATTATTACTTATTATAAGTATAATATTAACGCCCCCCCGTAAGCTGAATCTTATATAATAAGTGCAGCTTAGTCAGGTTATAGTTATAGTTATATTATAGCGCAGTAATCCTAGTCTATCTAGACTAGAATACATAGAGGAAAAATTTAAAAAAACCTCTTCTTTTTAATTCAAGGGAAAATTCAAAAACCCTTATTATGATTATAGTATATTATGCAACGGAAAATTCAGAAAAACCTTTAACATCTAGGAAAACCCGAAGGTAAAAAACCTTGTTATATCCCCTTATAAAGAACCAAGAATACTAAGTATTAAAACCTAGTATTTTAATTCTTTAATATTTTTATAAGGCGGCAAATCATACTCAGGCAACGTATCGTCCTTATAACCTAGGTTCATATAACCGCAAAGAGTATTATAAGTCTCTTTTGCTAAACCTTTAGTCATTATATCAGCTATATTAAATTTCGTATTTATATATTCGATTTTTATATTATGATTATATGGCTATTGCCTGCAGTAATGATACTGCCTGTCGATATGCTTTACCCGTTTATAAAATTCAGGGTTTTCGGCGAGCTTCTTTGCACTCTCACTATCTATTAAGATAGTAGGAATCTCGAGAGTATTATTATTATTATTATTATTATTATTATTATTATTATTATTATTATTATTATTATTATTATTATTATTATTATTATTATTATTATTATTATTATTATTATTATTATTATTATTATTATTATTATTATTATTATTATTATTATTATTATTATTATTATTATTATTATTATTATTATTATTATTATTATTATTATTATTATTATTATTATTATTATTATTATTGCCTCTTGTATTAGAATTCAGACCTAGATTCTGTAGTATATCTTTATATAGATTATAAAGATAGATTCCTTCTTTAGAAGCTTGTATAAGAGCTATATATTAGGCCTCTGTTATTAATAAAGCAACGACTTTTTATTTAGTTAAGGTCCAACTAATAGGGTTATTTACTCGCACGCAGTAAATATATCCTGAAGTCGAGGTTCTAATCCTCGATTATATCTGAAAAGCTGGTATTAGAATAACTGTAAATACCAAGGTCTTCTTTATTACAGTTATATAAAAGACCGATATTAGGATATATATTTATATAAGCCCAGATTCGATTTAACGCAGTAAAGTGGTCTTACGAGGGATTACTTATATAGCGAGAATACTAGTTAACTGCGTACATTAAATCTGGTCTTAAATATAAGGCTAGATATAATAAAGCCCCGATTTCCTGTTAGTATTTATTTATATTATTAATTATTGCTTATTCAGGATTTAGTACTAGGACCTTCTTATATATACAAGGGGTGTTAACCCTTTTTACACTGTGTTTATTATACCTTTTAAGTATCTTATTAGTATAAGGCAACTGACTTATAGAAAGAGTCTTATTATCTTTATTTATATTTATTATATAGCCTAGAAAGGTATTTATTTTACCTAAGTCTTTAAGTGTAATATCTTTAGACATTTCCTTAAAAAAGTAGTCTAAAGTGTTCTTAGAAGGGCTCAGAGCCACTATATCGTTAACGTGGCATAAAAGAATAGCTCGTTCTTCTATTCTTTTAATTTTATTATATTTATAAAAGGTAAAAGGTCCGTTATTATATTCAGACACCTGGTAACCTAGCTTAGATAATATCTTAACCAGATAATTATACCAGAGTCTAGGACTTTGTTTTAACCCGTACAAAGCTTTATTAAGCTTACAGAGAGTTATATTATTATTTTCTGAACCGTCTTCTTTCTCGAAGCCTATAGGTTATATAGCGTATATCAGGGTATCTATATCGGCATGAACGAACGCGTTTTTAACGTCGAACTGCCTGAATTTCCAGCCGTGTAATGCGCCTAGTATTAAAGCTAGTTTATAGCTTTCTGGCCGGCAGGTAGTTAAAAAGGTTTCTAGATAATTAAGACCTAGAACCTGATTAAACCCCTGAATAACCCACCGAGCCTTATATTAAATAGCTTCGCCAGAGCTATTGTATTTATTTCAGAAGACCCAACGACCTCCTAGTACGTGGTAGTCTTCTTTTATTTTATTATAATTATTAGGCGTATTCTTTATACTTATTAAGTCCCAGGTCTTCCTCTTTTCGAGTTCTGATATTTCTGCTACCATCGCGTCTATCCATTTATCCTTATCTAGGCAGTTCATAGCCTGTTTATAAGTAGCTGGTTCGTTAATCGAATTTATAGTTAAAAGAAATAGGGAATTTTCTTAAAACTATAGGTTTCCAAGTATAGTATCTTTTATATAATATAGTAAGTACGCACTATTATCATAGGATATTAAATCCTTATAGTCCGGTTTTAAAGGTTCTGAAGGTATTTGGACTTCTAGCCTGGTACTTTGGCTACTGTTATTATTAGCCGGGCTATGGTTAATATTATTATTATTATTATTATTATTATTATCAATAGCTGGAACTTCATAGCCCGCTGCCCGGAGACTCTTTCGTCTATTATTATTCTCTTCTTCAGGTTGAATAGACTCAACAGAATGTTTCGAAACGCGCGAAGGAATATTTTATGAAAATTAACCGGTATTTTCACTAAAAGTGATTCCTTTATTATACTCAACGGGTTAATAAGGCCCACGGTTGGAAACCTGATCATTATATGCCTGAGTATTAATATAAGGAGGGAGGTTATTATTGTATTCGTTTTCAGGCGTATAGTTATTGTTATAATTATCTAAAGAAGAGTAAAGAAACTCATTTTCTAAGACATAAACGTCTCGAAACCAACCAGTCTTTCTAGTTACTGGATTGTAAACCTTAAAGTTATAGTCATTAAAACCTATTAAAGCACCTCGAAGTGCCCTTATATTTAGTTTCTTTATATTCGGGTCGTTGTTTTTATAATAAACAATAAAACCCTAAACCCGTAAATTATTAATATTAGGTTTCTGACCTCGTGTAAGCTCAAAGGGACTCTTATATTTAAGAGCTGAATTAGGTGATCTGTTATATATATAAACAGCTAAAAGCATAGGTTCACCCTAAAGGTATCGAAGCAGCCCTGAGTGGAAAAAAAGAGCTCGAACCTTTTCTATTATAGTTCTTATAACTCGTTTAACAGAGCCTTAAGCTTTATAAGTGTACGGTGGCTTTATATTATGCTTTACACCTATAAAGAGGCGTTGAAAAGAGGCGTTATTAAATTCCTTTCCACCGTCTATATCTACTTCTTTAATAAGGAAGTAATATTTATTATTATTATTTTCCACCTAAGCTTTCCACTCTTTTATAGCTGTTATAACCGTCGTTTCAGACTTATCTAAGAGCAGTTATGCCCATAGAAACCGGGTGGAATGGTCTAGTATAAACAAAATCCAACGCTTTTTATATATAAGAAAGAGGTTCGATCGGTCCGTAAAGATCCATATAAACCTTTTCTAAATAGGAAAAGTCTTTGTATTTATTAACTGAATCTTTATTCGTAAGTGTAATAGACTTACTTCTCTTATAGGCATTATAGCTCTGTATTTTAGTTAACTCTTCGTTAGTTATATTATAATCTTTTTAAAGAGTATTAGTATAGAGACATTTTAAGGTAATAGGGTTAATATAACCCATCCTGTTATGACATAGCGTTGTGTTTTTAGTTATAGAGGTAGTCCTTCGACGGTTATTACGGTCTCTTTGTTTATAAAGCTCTTCTTAAGGTTAAAGAGGTTGAGGTTTCTTTGTTATATTATTGCTTTGTTAAGGTTTAACTAACCCCTTTCTTTGTTTATTTAGTTTCTTTAAAGCCTGTTCTTTGAACCTCTGAAACCTCTTTATCCTAGTTGAGTCTTAAGACTGTTCTTTAGGTGAAATACCTCTTTATAACGGTTTCTTTGTGTTTTGTCTTGTATTTATTATATTTATTTTATAAGACTCAACCCCCCCGTATAGCCGTGCTGCAGCCTAGTATAGCCCGTTATAAAGCAAAGACGTTGTGTAAAGAAAGAGGGGCTCTTTATTATTAAATAATAAGAGCTTCCTGTTTCTAGTAAGACCGCGAGCTTTACTATTAAGACGAGAGAGACTAATAATATTCATGCCTATTTCCAGTATATAAAGGCACTCTTTTGAAAGCAGAAGCTTTCTAGTATCCCTGGATTTTATCACGTAGTCTCCTTCACCTTATATCTTTATTTCTTTTGCCTGACCCCAACAAACAGTTCTTTCTTTTATATTACAAGTAGAAAAGAGTCTTTTATTTATTATTATATACGCCGTAGCCCCGCTGTTAACACAGAAATTCAGATCAAGCTTGATATTGTTTTCTGCTTGTATTTCATGAATCTTTTCTACTAACTAATTAATATTAAGGTTAGTATTATTATTGTTGTTATTATTATTATTAGTTGCAGAACTGCGTTATGCCTTCCGGAGAGAGATTTCTTAAGGAAACTCTTTTGTCTTTTGTAGAGCTAATTTTAAATAGCAGAACGATGTTTTTGATTATTTATTTGAGTCAGAATTGACTGAGTTATTTAACGATTTGTTTTTATTATTTTCTTTATTGCTTTATTCCCTTTTTCTTTATTGCGTTGTCGATAAAGGATAGAAACAAAGAATACTAAGCTAAAGGTCTGATTCTGATTGGCCTAGCTTCGAAGAGTGGGTCCAAAGTGGGTCTAAGCGGTGAAGCTATTCATAGATCTCGTAGCGCGAAGAAAAGCGATGCTCGTACTAAGCGAATAACAGGATTTCCATAGGCGGACTTTTTGCTAAAAGCTTATATACCACGTTACGATATCCTGTTATTATAGCCAGCGCGGTAGATCAAGTGGCTTAATTGTTATAGCTGTTATTCGTGGATACATAATAGCTCTTATGTTTAATCCACGTATTCGTTATTTTTCTTCTTTTTTAAAAAGTCCCTTTATAAATAAAGGAATAGTATATCCGATCGTAACAAAAAGTCTTATTCCGATCGTGTAGTTCTTCCGGAACAGGAATAAAGAGCTAGCCTCTTAGCACGACTCTTGGCGACCGTATTAGGAAGAATAAAGAGCTTTAAACCGTGGTATCGGTACGAATAGTTCGAATCGATTAGCTATCTTCGGGAGATAAAGGGATTTCGTACGGTCAAAGATAAGGATCTATGACCGGGGGAGGATAAAGAGACAGCCTGAATAGGCAAAAACGGCCTAAAAAGGCAGGAGTCTTTTTGGTATTTCGAATAGAGTAAAAGGGTAGAAAAGAGTAGATTTCCTTCTTTACTAACCCGGGCTTAACACCTTTTAATAAATTAGGCTACGAGTAATAGGCTATACGCGCGGAAGAGAGGAAAATCAAGTAAAAGCTATTAAATTCGTAGAATCGTAGGATTACTGCTTATTACGTAAACGCGTAGTTATATATTAAGAACTGACTTCTGGGATTTCTTCCTGGATCCGGGGCTGGCAAAAGACCCTGGAAGATTAGGTAGCGACTATTACGTTAACAGCCTATGCGACGGTTATCACGCCACGTTATTAGCTTAAGTAATAACCAAGATATCGTATTTACGATACCTAGTATATTTATATAATATATATTATAAGCTAAGTATATATATACGTATAATACGTATAGTATTATAGTATAGGTTAAGCTGGTTATAAAGTAGACGTCTAGTTATATAGCTATAACTATATACTGTTTATTTTGACTTAGATATTATACTTATTATTATTATAATTATTACTTATTATAAGTATAATATTAACATAGTGGTCTTTTTCTTTTTCGTCGTGGTATCTCTCTATCTAGAGTAAAGGAGGCCTAAAATAGCAGTCCTCCTTTATATTATAAGTAAATATAGTGTTTATACGGTGTCTCGCACCCTAGTAGTATACGGGTCGTATAGTACCTTTCTATAAAGAAATAATATAAATATACTAAAGGAAAAAATGTAAGGAAAATTGAGAGGGGAGGGAGAGTATTATATACTACTATAATTGCCTATAGTATAAGAGGAAGGGTTCGGGATTTCGGTTAAGTAATAGGGTGCGTAGAACCGCGTGGCGTTAAACACCCTCCGGTTATATAGTAGTAGTGCTACTCTGTATTACCGGCTTTAAGGACCTACTTAGTGGTTACCGGGGCTCGAGTCTTATATAGTCATTGATTCTATATGGGAGGCAGGCTAGAATAGAGGCCCTAAGTACTGTTCCGGGAGGGAGCGTTCTAGACACGTTAATCTACCCGGGTAATCGTGGAGGGGGGATTTCTTCTATTAGTCTAGGGGCCCGTATCTAGGGCAGACCTTTTTGAAGAAGAGGGTTAAGTAAAGGTGTTTTATAAAGCTAGGCTATTCGTGCCTAAGTTATTACGCTAGATATTAACGGCGCCCTATCTAGAGAATTACCCTACCACGGGCCTTTTTATAGAAGAGTGGATAGGCGGGGGTCTTGAGTTTACCGTACGAGTATATCGTGTATATATCCTAATAGTCAAAGCGGTTATAGTATACTATAAAGTCTTTATAGACGGAGCGGGCTACGAGTGGCCTATATAACAGTTACCTTTCTAAGGTAAGGAGTTTACCTATTAAGCGAAAAGTGGCGTTTAGGTTAAGCCGCCTATAGCTACAGAGTTATTTGTTTCCTATTATTTATAGAAGGCTATAAGCCTACCTTATCTAGCTTTCCGCTTAGTATAGCTATAGGTGGGTCGGCGTTCAGAGTAGAGTATCTATTAGGCGCCTCGCTTCGTAAGGGCGTCTGCTAGTTCGTGCCCTTCGATACCGGAGTGCCCTAAGGCCTATCGAAATTTAATTAAGATCGGATTATACTATACCGCTTATTCAATATCGAGGAAGGCCTATTAAAAGGATATCGGGGTAAATGGCCCGTTAATCCCTTATAGTGCTATAGAGTTACCGAGGCAGACTATAAATACCCGTGTCTGTTTATCTAATTTATTAAGGGCCGTATTAAATCTGGCTTTCGCCCCTTTAACCTCTATATTAAATACCTCGGCAGTAAGAAGGAGTTTATAGCCGGTGTATATAAGATTAATACCCTTATATATGGCGTAGCTATAACTTATCCTAGCGCCGGTTAGTATATTTAGTCGCGAGCTATTTATAAAGATAGTAATATCGTTAAGGGTCCTAGTACTAAACCAGGCTTAGAAGGCTATAGTAGCTGACTCTTTATCTAGGAGCCGCCTAGGGGAGCCCGGGTAGGCAGAGTAGTCGGGGGGGGCTAGTATAGGCCCGGGGGGGGTGTTAACTATAAGCTAGCCAGCTTCCGTAATGATAGTCGGGTATACGGTATTACCCCTATTATATAGGGGTTAATAGGAGTATAGTCGAGTCCGGAGGGGGTAGGACTCGTTAAGGGTACTAAGGCGGAGGGAGTGCCTAGAGCTGGAGGCGTTAAGTAGTAGGTTCGTAAGGGTCGTACTAGATTCCCTAAGTATAGTAGGGATTAGGGTAGTCTTTTATATAAGGAGGTAGCCCCTAATAGCGAAGTTAATAGCGACCTGGATTTTAGAGATTTAGTCTTAGAGATTATTACTGACCCTAGGGTAAACACTATATCTCCGTTTTATACCAGGGTATGTTAGCCTAGGGTCCTAGATCTTAGAGCCGTATAGCGCCTTTAGGAGGATAATAGTATAGACGGCTTTATATATAGTAGCGGGTACTGTACCGCTATAAACTTTATTACGGCCTTAGATATAGCCCATTAAGGACTATGCCTTGGCTGCTTTATTCTTAATATATATTTTAAATAACAGGTTCTTATCTAGCTAGATATCTAGTTATCTTATTCCTAGGGCGGCTATTATTTATTTATCCCCGTGTTATATAAAGGGGGAGAGGGACTCCCTATAGTAGGAGAAGTGTATAACCTTAGTTTCCCGGGGCCTAAGGAGCTTATATTTAAACGGCCTTATTCGATTATCTGATTTAAGAGTTCCTACGCCGCCCTTATTAATTCTTCTAGGTTATATCCTATATAGAGGATACTATAATCGTCTATATATCCGAAGCATAAGGTAGCTAGGCCGATCCGGTGGATTAGCTTAGTATAGAGTAGGAAAAGGACCAGGGAGGCTAAGGACCCCTTGGGGAGGCTATATTATAGCGGGGCTATATTTATAATATAGCCCGTATAGCGGACCCGGGCGTGTCTATTAACTATAAAGTTATAAACCCAGGATATAAGGTCATAAGGCTAGCCTTATTCTCTAAGCCTATAGCAGAGCCTATTACGGAGGATAGTATTAAAGGCTCCCTCGACATCTATAATAATTAGGGTAGCGACCTAGCGTCTACCGAATACCGCCTTTATATCGTGTATAAGGGCTATAACTATATTAGTAGCAGAGCATTTCGGTAAGGCACTAGCCGTGTAGGGGTTTAGTATCTTATAGGATATACTAGTCTAAGTAAGTCGGCGGCTAACTAGTTACTTCAGTCCTTTACTAAGGTAAAAGAGGAGCGAGATAGAGTGCTCGCCCTTATATATACTAGTGTCCTTATTTAGCTTCCGGATTATTACTATCTCCGCTTTCTTAAAGGGTTATATATAATAGCCGGCTTCGAGGTATACCTAGTAAAGCCGCGTAATAGGGGTTTAGATTACCAGCTATACTACCTATAGTATTACTAGTATAATCTTGTCGATGACTAAAGAGGTGTTTCTAATAAGCAGTACCGCTCTCCGGACCTTTTCGGGGTGGATCTTATCCTGCTAGCAGAGGGCCTGCCGGGGGTAGGTTAGAGTAAGCGGTAGGATATTATCGGATAATAATATCCTCTTAAATAGCTTCCTTTATAAGGAGCCTGCCTTTTTACTAGGTACGGTGATTATCTTATTATTATCCTAGAGAGGGGGTAACTATAATTAGGTCCTAGGAGTATACTGCCCTATAATCCTATATAAGTCCTTATATTCTCTAATACCATCTATCTACTCGCGCTAGAGACTTACTTTAGGCGAGCGGACTAAGGACCTTAGGGTAGCCCGGGCTACTATAATATAAGGGGAGGTAGGGTCTCTCCTTTAGGCGTGGTGGTACCGGCGTCTAGCTTAGGTATAGTTATTAGTCCACTAAGTGGCGGCCCTATTAGTTACTCGGTAGCATTAGCCCGCTAGCTATAGGGCGCTAGTTATAGCGTTAAGATAGCCTTAGCGGTATAGTCTAGGTCCTTTATTATATTAAGGGCGTTAGACAGTAACTATACGTTCTATTAGACTTCGGAGATAAAGGCCGGGATCTTATCTAGGGGTAGGCGGTAGCGCTTAATCACCGGTAAGGGCGTAGGGGGTCTAGGAGCAGGATTATAATTATATAATAGTCGGATCCGGTATATAGATAGTCCGTTGCTTATACTACGGCTAGCGGGATATTAAAGAAGGCGAGGTTAAGGCTATTACCCGCGTTATATATTAGGATCCCTAGGGTATTAAGGAGGGTAAGGGCTCCGTCCTTAGTCTAGTTAGCGAGCTAGGCGGTTCCTTTATTAGGGGTAGCGACTAGTTAATAGATATAATAATAGGTGTTAAAATCTCCTATAATAAGGGTCCTTCGTAGTGGTTCCTAGTTATCTAGGATATCTAGTATATAGAGTTTATTATTATCCTTATATATATTAGCGATATAGAAGCTATATACTTTAACGCCGCGGATATCTTAGTAGGGTATATTATAAAGGTTATAAGACTCGAGAATAGCGGGTTATTTCTATACGTATATATGTATACGAGGTCGTATACCCGTAGACTCCTGGTATTAGACCGGGGATAGGTAGTCGTATAAAGTGTATATCTTTATAACGTTAGTTATTCTATTAAGTAAGTATCAGGGCTCTTATAGGAGTATAATATCTACGCTAATATAGAAGGCGTATGCTACTCACCACTATCCGGCACTATACCAGGACCTAAAACCATATAGTTCTAGATTAGTGACAGCACTATACAGGCACTAAACCCGTATAGCGCTGGATTAGTGCTAGCCCTATACTAGCACTAAACCAGTATAGCGCTAGACCGGTGCTAGCACCGTCCTAGCACTATACCTAATATAGCGCCTAGCCTTAGATAGCCCGAGGTTCCCCCGTAGATATACACGACCAGAACCTCGCCCTCTCCTTTAGAGAATCTATCCTATTTATATATTATTTACTATACCCTAAGGTTACCTAACTTAAATCCTCTTATAGGCCCTATAGTACTACCTAGCCAGAGATATATACGGTTAGTGTATATTAAATAGTAGTAACTAGAATAAGATTATTCGATCTTAGTAAGGTTCGCGTACCGATCCTATTAAATAACCATAGAGACTATTCTAGTTACACGATCCTAGGGTAAATAACTATTTATTATTAATAAAGTGCCTCCCCTTAAATAGGACTAGGCGATGAGCAGCGACTATTAAGCTATAGCCTAATAGCACCGATAAGGAACTACTTATATACGCGCCCCTTATTACGTTTACTAGCCCTCTAGCGTAAAGCGTAAAGGTCTGCGTACTAAACCCCTATTTAGTTAAACGGCTATATATAGCGTACTAAGCGGACACGTAGCTAAAGCGGTACCGGTTAACCGTAATCTACTAAGTAAAGCGCCTCCCCTTTATTAGGACTAGGCAAATAAGCGATAAGTATAAGAGTCCACGAGTACTAGTTAGCCGACGGGCCTGTATCTAAAACGGCCTATTAAACACTAAATAGTATTATCGTAGAACCCGCTTAATAATAACCGACGCTCCTTACCCTATTCTCCTAGACTCTCCCCCTATACTAAGGGATCTAAAAGGCGTATATCCCCTCGCCGTAATAGCGAACGCTTATCCAGATATAGCTAAAAAGGTTCTTATACCCGAATATCGGCTACTCCTCTTTATAGCCGAGTAAGTAGGGAACCTCCCTAGCACTAATAAAGCTAGCAATACCACGACCTCTAGAGGAAGAGTCTTTAAAGCTATCCTACCCCCTTAGCTAACCTATCCTGCTAAGTGGGTTACTTATTATAACTCTTTTATAAAGGTATTCTATAATTAGCTAAAAAAGGAACCTGAGTATATCGACCTTTATAAGTTTATAGTTATACCCCGTAATAGCGTAGGAAAGGGAAAGGAGCCAGCCCCTTTTACCGCCGGCCACGATTCTCCGCTAGTAGAACTAAAGATTAAGGTTAAGGGATCGGAATCGCTTTTAATCCGCCCCGCTATAAGTATAGTCGAACGGCTAGTCGGAAGTTTCCCCGAAGATATAGCGGAAAGCCCTTTACTAAAGTACGCTAAACCTTTTAAAGGAACGCCTAACTATACCCTAACGCCTAATAACTATATACTATTCTCCGACCAGGAAAGTCTTTAAGTAGATACTATAAGCCACCGTGATAATCGTATAAGCCCTATACCCTCCGATATTATATACTATCCTCGCGACTAGATAGAGGATATCGGAACCGGGAATAATAGGAATCCGGAACGCTAGTAGCCCTAGGTAGCCCCTCCGGGTAATAATACCCCCGGATATAATCCCCTTAGCGTAGGTCCTCCCCTAAAGAATATACCGGGCGCTAGCTACCCGGAATTATACCTATATATACGATAATCGGATTTACTCGCTATCCTTAGCTAGCGCGATAATCGGACGCACCGATTTAAGGCCGGTAACCTAGGCTAGTTTAAGCCTCCCTTATACTTCGCTACCGACTAGGATCTTAAAACCAAAGGAACTAAACTAATCTATATAGACGTCTTCCGCTTTACCGATATAATAGACTAATATACCGGCCCAAGTGCCTAGCACCGCGAGTCCCTTCCCCGCGGATTAGCCCGCTATCTATTAGGCGAGGTATCGGTATAGTTTATAAGCCTTAATAAGGGATAATATTCGTACCTTACCACGATAGCTACCGTTACCGAATAGAAGACCGCCTTATAGGAAAGGTTCCGATTACCTTAAGAGGAAGCCGAGTATAAGCTAAGACGCGAGCGATATACTCTAGATAATATAGTTACCCGCTATAATATCCGTGTTTTTATAGATAAGGTAATCCGATTAGCGAAGGCGGCTAACGAACCTAGAGGTAAGTATTTAGCTCTTATATAGGATCGCTTAGACGCTAACCTAGCGAATACTATTCCCCGTCCTGGACCGGAGACTATAGCGACCGACTTTATAAATAGCCTGGCTAGTATAATACTAGGATAGTACCGGAATTATACTAATAGAGCCTAGAAAGTACTCGTTACCCGATGAACCCTGCCTCGGATTAAACGGACCTTAACCTTAAACTAATCTTCCTATGTATACTAGCCCTTTCCCCGGTACCTAGATCGACACGGTAGCCCGGCTTTATACCGCTCGCTATAACCCGAATAATATTCCCTAGTACCGGATTATCGTCCCTTATTCCCGGAATATCGCTTACTAGGACCAGGACCAGGATAATTCCGCTAAAACAACCGCGCCCTATTAGCCCTAGGAACGCTAAACCGATATATAAACGAACACGGCTAACGGCTCTTAGCTAATAATACGTTTAATTAACTAGCGCGCGGTAACCGGAACTTTCGCTAGGAACGATCCAGGGATCTAGTAAATACTATTATCGATAATAAGGTCTCCGATAAAGGATATAAGAATAATAAGGAACTAAAGGACCTATACTTTTTTAAAGAGGAGTCTAATAGTTCTAAGGACCTTATAGATAATAAAGCCGAGACCGATAAAGGCAGCGATTAACTATACTAAGTCGCTAATAGACCCGGATTCGTACCTAAATACTAAGATCTTTATTAGGTACGACGATAATATACTAGGTATAAACAGCTAATAAGATCTAATAATAAGGCCCTCCGCTATAAGAAGTCCTATTCCTACCTATTCCTAATAAAGGAATAAGGCGGTTAGGACTCCCCGCTAATCGAAGGCGCCTTATAGGAAGTAATAGACCTAGTAGCCGGCCTATACGGTTATATATACGTAAGGGTCTAAGTTTATATAACCCTAGATAGCGCTCCCTTCGAAGTTTATATTAATTTAGGTACCTCGCGATATATCGTAAGCCAGCACCTCCTCCTATACCTCCCCGATATAGAAGTCGACACGTCTAAGAGATCTACGCTTCGCGGCGTGGGTACTTTAGATACTATCGGATAGGCTTTATTTACCCTACTAGTATAAAGCACGGTAAACGACTAGCCCCGAGTCGGACGGCTATATATAAAGGCTTAGGTGGTTCCTAAGCTAGAAGCCGGTCTACTCCTTAGGCAGGAATTTAACTATCCGAATAAGGTCGATATCCTTAACTCACGGGACGCTATCTAGATTAGGTCCTACGAAGGTCTTATCGTCCAGGCCCGTATCTTCGCTAAACGTTCGCTAGTTAGGCGCCGATTAAAAGCCACTAAAAAGGTTACTATTCCACCATATTAGTATAGATTCGTCCTATTTAAGGAACGGAATATAACCTTAGACTCTATACAATTCTAACCGGATATTAAGGGTTTACTAAACTATATCCTTAGCGAAGGCATATCCGTCCTAATCTATAACGCTAATAACCGGCCGCTATTTATTTCCCGGGGTAGTAAGCTAGGGTATATAGATCCCTTCCACGCTAACGGATATTTTAATATAAAGCAGGATAAAGCCCACGATATTCTAATAAAATAACTAAAGGCCGCCGAGAAGTCCCTAAGTCCGGAAGGATAAGGCGATATTTTTAAAAGGCATTTACCTACTAATAAAAAGCTCAGAATCGCTAAGAGCCTAGATATCCCGACTAAAGCGACCCTAGAAGGCGTGACTATCTACGACTATAGACCCCGCTTTATACGGCGTTTCGCTAGGATTATTAGTAACTACCCTAAGGTTTAGACGGACTAAGGCGTTATCGATATAAATAAAAGGACTATATACGCTTTCCCCTAATTAACGGGTAGTATACCTAAAGGATTAGCTAGAAACTATATCCGCTTAGCCGTAAGGACTAAGCCTTTCTAGACTAGACCCTGGATAGACTCTACGACTAGGACTATATAGAATAGACGTTAGTACTAACGCCCTTTAATACTCCGGTTTTTATTATATAATAAAAGGGGAAAGGTAAACGTAAAGGCCGTATAGTAGTCGACCTTTATACCCTAAATAAGGTTACTATCCCGGATATATACCTAATACCGCTTTAGGATAAAGTTATTAAGCCACTCCGAGGGAAGAAGTTTATCTTTATTATCGACGCCCGGGCATTCTTCTACTAGTTCCCTGTATACGAACCGCACCGTAAGCGGTTCACTATTATTTCTTAACGGGGATAGGAACGACTAAAAGTCGCCCTAATAGGCTTCCGTAATTCGCCCGCGCACGTCTAACGCTATATAGACTAGCTCCTTCGCCCGTATAAGGACTTTATCTCCGCCTATATTAATAATATCGTTATTATATCGGATACTAAGGACGATTATACTAAGCACTTAAACACGGTGCTCTCCTTATTTAGTAAAAAGAGGATAAGTATCTCTCCTAATAAGTCCTTTATTAGATATCCGTTAGTTTAACTACTAGGATTCGAGGTCGACGCCCTTAGGCTATTAAATACTAAAGAATATACCGAGGCTCTATAAAGGATTCGCCCTCCGACTTTTCTTTAGTCCTTAGAATATTAGATTAGGATAATAGGGTGGCTTCGCTATCTTATTCCCCGATTCTCCTATCGAATCGCTCCCCTTTAGTAACGGAAAACGACTTTTCTCGCCGAGGCTCGTTAAATCAGGAAAGATAAGGGATAGGCCTATAAGGCGTATACTAAATATATAATATTCGAGGCCACTACTAAAGAGTTAGCTATATTCTATAATATTACCGGCGCTCTTACCTCGGATACTTACCTATTCTACTATATCCCTACTAAGATCCGTTTTATCTAGCTAGACGCCTCTAAAGAGCACGGGTTCTCCGCTATACTCTTTTAGTTAATCGATAAGACTAAATAGCTTATTAAAGGGACCTTTAAGAAAACCGATATTCGACTAGTACTCTATATTAGTAAGGGGCTTAACGCCGCTAAAGAAAAGTACTAGCCCACGGAACTTAAGGTTACCTGCCTAGTATAGGCCGTTTATAAGACCCGCACTATTATTTAGTCCGCTTATCGTAACCCAATTATAGTCCTTATAGACCACGCCGCTATTATCGGTATTATAAAGTCGATAGTCCTGTTTAGTACCGATAAAACCAGGCTAAATATAAAGCTTACCCTCTCCTCCGAGTTTCTTAGCTAATTCTAGTTAGATTATCGATATATCCCCGGTAAAACGAATATAATAGCCGACGCCTTATCTTAGCTACCCACCACCAATAGCCCCCCGGCTAAAGGTCTAGGCGAATTAGACCGGATTTAGGAAGACTAGGCTATATACTATGTTAACGAAATCTAAATAAAGGACGATATATAATAAAGGATTATCGAAGGATACGCTAATAACTAGAAATAGGCACCTATCCTTACCTAAACCACTAACCGTAACTTATTAGTTAAGATCCTTTTCGAGGTGGATAATAGCCTTTTATACTAGGTGGATTTAAATAGGAGAAAGCGCCTTTATATCCCCTTCTCCCTATATAAGGAATTCCTCTAGGCCGCCTATAACGACTAGCACTATTTCGGAGCTAAACGGATATAATATAATTTAGTTAGCCGCTTTATAATCCTATAACTCTATAAGGAGGTCGACTTATATATCGCTTAATATAAGATATATCGTACCCACTAAACGGATTAGTAGGCTCCCCTTAGCGAGATATAGCCTATCCTAATACCCCCTATCCCTTTTTATACTATCGCTATAGACTTTATTATCGGGCTGCCCGAAGTGCCCTCTATAGGGATACCGTGGCAACGCGAAGGCTTCCCTTTATTCGATACCCTCCTAACCGTTATAGATAAGTTCTTAAAGGCCTCCCTGCTTATCCCTAGCCATAGCACCTATACCGCTAAGGACTAGGCGTCTATACTCTTTTAAGCCCTTTAGATAGGTAACTAGGGTATTCCCCGCACTATTATCTCGGACTAAGACCCTAAGTTCTTATTAGACTTTTAGATAATACTATAAAAGGTAGCTAGAACTAAGTTAAAGTTCTTAACGGCCTAGTATCCCTAAACTAATAGTATTTCTAAGAGGAAAAACCAAACCGTCGAGATCGGGATACGTATATACCTAGCGGATAACCTAAACGCCTTATAGCTAAATATAATTATACCTTTATAGTTTAACCTAAATAACGCCTTTAATAAAACGCTCGGCTATATACTAAATAAGATACTATACGGCACTAAAACGAATAGTCTACTCGATCTAATCGGTAACGTTAACCCTAAGTTCGTATATAAGATATTCTAAGAGGACACGAAGCTTATTATTATAATAGCTTAGATATATATAAAGCGCTTATACGATAAGAAACAGCGTAATATTCGGTTTTAGCCCGGTAACCGCGTATACGTCCGCCTTAGCCGCGGATACTCGCTCCTAGGTAAGGCTAGCCCTAAGCTCGGTGCCTAATAAATAGGCCCCTTTAAGGTCCTTAAGTAAGTATCGCTATTAGCGTACCGATTAGATCTGCCTAAGACTCTTAACGTGCACCCCGTTATTAGTATTACTTAACTCTAAACGGTTAGATTCGCGGAGACACCTATAACCAGAGGACCTATTAATGTGTAAGACAGGGACTAAGAGTAATAGCGGGACTTATACGAGCATTATAGGATTAAAGCTATCCTGTATAGATAGATTACTCGTAGGGGAAGAGGTAAGCCACGTACCGAGTACCTTATTTAGTAAAAAGACTAGCCGGACTAATAGAATATCTAGATACTAGTAGACGCTATAGAAGCTCCGGATTTAGTAAAGGAATTCGAGGAACGTTAAAGAGCTTTGGAAGTGCTTTGTTTAGTATTAAAGGGAATAAAAGAGGTTAAAAGACCAGAGCCCGGCGAGCTCTAAAGAACTAAAGGGACCTATTTACCCTCGCGGCGGAGCCAGGCTAGAGCTAAAGAACTATACCCCTTAATAACGAACACTCCTTTAGAAGGCATAACCGATATAAAAAGAATAACACTATCTAATCTCGAACTAGTAAGAATAGAAGCCTTACCGGCTATATAGCCCCGGCGTATACGTAAATTAGCACGGTAAGTATAAAAATAAAAAGATTTCCTTAGCCGTCTATAGCTTTACTATTTCCCTCTATTCTTTACCTATAGCTAAGCGATTAATATAGTCACCTCTATTATAAGCTTATTTAGTAATTCACCCTTTATATTACTTATTATACCTATCACGAAACCTATCACCTATTCCTATCTAACTATTAAGTCCTATTACCCTAAGGTATCCTATTATATAAATCCACCACCGCTAGCCGTATCTTACGTAAACCTATACCCCCTAACGCAATATTCTATATTATTATATACCTAACCGACATCTATCGGTTAAAGGACTAAGAACTACGAGACGAGTTTAACCGGTGGTTTAGAAATAGGCGTGACGGCGCTAGTCTAACGTTTAAAGGATACTTCCGGGCTATCACGCTATTCGGTAATAAGAACGGAGTGGCTTACCACCTTACTACGGCTAGCCTAGTATTTAAGTATTAGATCACCGAATATAAGGCTATCGCGAAGCGTTACTGTCGGTAAGCTATAGAACGGGGATATAATGATCCCTAGAACCGGCGATTAGACCGCACCGTCTTTGCCCTAGGAGAACTCGCTAATAAATGCGTTACTATAGCCACGGTAAAGCAGATTACGCTAGAATACCTATAGCCCTAATTCTTATTAGATAATAATTAAGCCATCGCTTAGTGGCCCTAGTATAAATAGTTATTTAAGCAATACTTAGTAATAGCTCGTTATAATATACCTCGCGGACCTAACGGTTAATTCTTACACGGCTCTACACGTAGAGCTAGCCGGATTATAGTAACTAAGACAGGTTCGCTAATACGCGTAACCCATACGCTAAATAATTAATAGAGCCCCGTATTTTATAACGCTAATATTATAGCGGATATGCTAGTATAGGTGGATAAAGCTATTAGCGTTAGCCTGGCCCTTATTAACGCGGTGGATACGCTCGGTAATAAAGAGGTCAACCTTACTAACTTTATCACGGCGACTAAAGAGCACTAAGACTATATTAAGCGCCACGTAACCGCTATTAAGGCTTAATTATAAAGCCTTAAAGAGCGACCTATACCGGCTATTCGCTTAGTGATAGAGATACTATTCTAAGCTAGTCTAGAGCCTTCCTTATCGGGAACATAGGCCGCTATACCTAGCGCTAGTATACTCGGAAAACGAGCTTATAATAGTATAGGATCCGACCGGGTCGCTAAGCGACTGCTCTTTACTATATAAGGCAAAGATAAGATATAGGTATAGGCCACTAAGAGCTTCGCACGGCGGCTTAAGGACCTTAATGCTTAAGCCACGAGACAGGACTTCGAGTATAAGGGCTATAAGCTAGCCGTTATAGCCTAGCGTTAGCACGCTATTATAGCGCTATTACCCACGGCGAAATTCGTAATAGACTTTATTAAGGAGTATATCACTAAGAATAAGGTATAGTAGGCGGCCGATATACCCTTCCTGGTCGCGATATAGCGTATAGAGACCCTTATTTAGGTAGCTAAATTAGAGAGCGATAGTAGCTTGGACGACGGTAAGCGTATCGCTATGGCTAATAGGCTGACTAGCAACGTAAGCTTAATTATAGACGCTATTCACTATACTATAGTTACCCACGATTATTATAAGAATAACCAGCGTAAGGGACTACTAGTATCGTACGACCTAGTTAATAACGACCTTAAACACCGTAAGGAGGGGACCTAGCCGGAGGATACCGAGGTTATCCTCGAGATACCTATAAAAGAATAGGGATTACCTAGCCTAGAGCCAGAGGCCCCCGAGGTCGAGGTTCTATAATAGGATAACGCCGGAGGGATTTAGTATATTAGCCTTCGGGCTCTTATATTCTTTTTTTCGGTTACCCTGTTTTCTTTTATTTATATTAGGTCCCGGGATAGTAATCACGTGGAGGAGGGACAGGCGACCAGGTATAGTTGCCAGTGCTATAAATAGAGCCTACCGGAGTTAGAGAGTCGCGCTATAGGGCGCTATTATATACTATAGTTTTTTTTTTTTTCGGTATATACGGCCTTAGCCGAAATAAAAATTTCTAACGACGTCTACGACTTATCACCAGTATAATAATCGGCTATGCCGAGTCTAAGTTAGATAGCGTAGACTATACGCCGAGGGGAAGCCCGCGGGACGCAGGGCTTTATCTCTCCCGGGGTATTATGCTACGCACCACTATCCGGCACCATACCAGGACCCAAAACCATATAGTTCCAGATTAGTGCCAGCACTATACGGGTACTAAACCCGTATAGCGCTGGATTAATACTAGCACTATACTAGCACTAAACCAGTATAGCGCTAGACCGGTGCCAGCACCGTCCTAGTACTATACCTAATATAGCGCCTAGCCTTAGATAGCCCGAGGTTCCCCTGTAGATATACACGACTAAAACCTCGCCCTCTCCTTTAAAGAATCCATCCTATTTACACATCATTTACTGCACCCTAAGGTTACCTAACTCAAATCCTCTTATACGTCCTATAGTACTAGCTGGCCAGAGATATATACGGTTAGTGCATGTCAGCGTAGTATAGTACGATATTATAGGTAAGGCTCCTTTTCCTATATTTGCCCAGAAGATCTTAAGTTTCCGGGTTATTATTTAAGACTAATATAGTTAGTTACGGGCGCGGTACCTTACTTAGTATCAGAGCTAGGGTTTATATTATTTTTATCGGCGCTAGGGTAATGTCTCCTTCGTTAAGGGGGATAGTTACTAGGAGTCGGTTAATAATATCATTACTCTAAAGGATTTATTTATCAAGGGGGGGATCCTATACCAGGGCAGGGTCCTGTTCCGGGGCTAGGCCCGGGTTTAAGGTATCATCTAAGGCGTTAGTTTCACTAGTTATATCAGCGGTCTCGGGGTAGGATCTCGGGAGCTACTTATTTACCTGGTTATAGGCTAGGGAGAAGAGGCGGGAGCCCTTTTTTTTTATAGCCTTACACTAGGCCTGGGTTACTCTTATAATAACTCCATTAACTATTATAGGGCGGGCAGGGCAGGTAGTAAGGTCGCTAGGGTAGGGCCCCTTATAATTAATATATTAGGGGAAGCTATTATAGGCCGAGTCGTGTTCCGGCTTACTATAAATACAGTAATATTACTTATAATAGTATAGGCGTAAGCTATACTAGTTATAGCATTTTGTGTATTATATAAGCGATATTTTCCTAGGGAGTAGCCTAGCTAGTCCGTTATCGTAGGTATAAAAGGGCTTAACTGGGGAGGCGAAGGCGGCGCTCCAGGTCTAATCGGGCTGATCGGGTCTATAGGTCTTCCAGGTAAGAAAGACTCGGACCTGTTTCTACCCTATTATAAGGATGATATTATGTTCTATAATATCAGGGACCGGGAAAAAGCCGGAGAGCCCTCGGATCATAGCGGGGATATAAGGAATCATATAAATAGTCTAAATCTAGGATCTCTTAATAGTTATTATATTAAGTAGTTTAGAAAGCTTAGCACTATAAGTAAAGAAGGATATTCGAATTCCTACGGTCTTTGTAGTAACCGCGTAACCGGTTAGAATCCGAGTTGTTATTATAATATCGCCGCTCTAAAGCGAGTAGCTCTTAATAATTCGGCGACGGATAATAGCTAGGTCTATAAGGGCGTCTTCGTTATCCTGTGGTATCCGGATAAAGATCTCGTGGTCCTAGAGAACGCCCTATTAAGGTTTCTTAGGCTTTATTCGTATATCCTACGGTTTAATTATAGCTAGTATAGGAGCTAGCGCCGGTTTTAGAGGTGCGTTTACGGTTATAGTTACTATAATAATAGCGTAGGTCTTTCCTCCACTACTAGCGGCTACTACGGCACTAGTATAGGACTATAGTCCTTATTAGAGTCGTGGCCTCTATCGTATATCTTAGTATCCTAGCAGGGAGCTAGAGAGGTAGTCTACGAAAAGAGTGGCGTAATATTTGGTCTTTTCCGGGTACCTTTTAGTAAGGCATTAAAGAGTATCTAATATAGTCTTTCCTATATAGATTAGGCACTCTTATTTAGCGAATATCGGTATAAATCGATTTATAATATTATATAAAGGGTTAACCGGGGCGGAGATAAGGGTGAGTCGGCCTAAGATTAGGAGGGGCTCGGCGAGGCTAGTAATCGTGTTCATTAGTCCGTTAGAGTTTTCCTTGCTCTATGCGTTATTAGGATATAGTAGTCGTTTTTTAATCGCGGTTATAACCGTGGGAGTGCCCTCTACGTTTAGGGGGCGACGATAATACGAATAGCCTCTTCCTAGGGGATTTAAAGGGTAAGCCTTTTATTACGGTGATTAGGCTTAAGGCGGCTATTATCCCGGGAGCGGGAGGCTAAGAGCTAACTCGGGTTATGGTATCGGGGGACAGGGCGGGGGCCGGCGTAACGGCCCCCGTCGCGTTAGCCTAGGCTATAGGCGGGAAATTACGGTCTATTAGTGTTTATAATGTGGATAGGCGGTAGGCACTAATAGTCCTAAAAGTAGGAAAATAACTAGGAAGAAGAGTTTAGGACTTAGGAAGTCTCTGGCTTATAGGACGTTACGTATATTATAGTATACTGTATATATAAATATATTTATGTTCTGGGTATAGTATAAATACCCCCCGTAAGCTAACTCTTCTATAATAAGTGTATCTTAGATAGTTATAATATATTTATTATGGTCTATATTCTACTAGCTAGAGCGAGGAAGAAAAAGAAAAACCTCTTTATCTTTTTAATAGTATAAGGGAAAATGGACAAATCCTTTATTTTATTCTTAGAAAACCTGTCTAGGGGAAAAAAAACCTAGTATTTAAGTTCTTTTATTTCTTTACACGGTGGCAGGTTATATTCAGGTAGTATGTTATCTTTATAACGTAGGTTTATATAACCGCTGAGTGTATTATAAGTCTCTTTTAGTAACTCTTTAGTTATTATATCTGTTGATATTATACTTATAATAAGTAATAATAATATAAATATACTAAGTATTATAAATACGATATCTTAGTTATTACTTAAGCAAATAACGTGGCGTGATAACCGTCGCGTAGGCTATTAACATAATAGTCGCCACCTAATCTTTTAGGGTCTTTTGCTAGCCCCGGATCCAGGAAGAAATCCCAGAAGTCAGTTCTTTATATATAATTACGCGTTTGCGTAATAAGCAGTAATCCTACGGATTTACGAATTTAATAGCTATTTACTTGATTTTCCTCTCTTCCGCGCGTATAGCCTCCTACTCGTAGCCTAATCTATTAAAAGGTTATAAGCCCGGGTTAGTAAAGAAGGAAATCTACTCTTTTCTACCCTCTTACTCTACTCGAAATACCAAAAAGACTCCTGCCTTTTCAGGCCGTTTTTACCTATTTAGGCCATCCCTTTATCCTCCCCCGGTCGCAGTTCCTTATCTCTGACTATACGAAATTCCTTTATCTCCCGAAGATAGCTAATCGATTCGAACTATTCGTACCGATACCACGGTTTAAAGCTCTTTATTCTTCCTAATACGGTCGCCAAGAGTTATACCAAGAGGCTAGCTCTTTATTCCTATTCCGGAAGCACTATACGATCGGAATAAGACTTTTTGTTATGATCGGATATACTATTCCTTTATTTATAAAGGGACTTTTTAAAAAAGAAGAAAAATAACGAATACGTGGATTAAACATAGTAGCTCTTTAAAGCTCTTATAACTACTCCACGAATAACAGCTATAATAATTAAGCCACTTGACCTACCGCGCTGCCTGTAATAACAGGGTATCGTAACGTGGTATATAAGCTTTTAGTAAAAAGTCCGCCCGTGGAAATCCTGTTATTCGCTTTATACGAGCATCGCTTTTCTTTATACTATAAGATCTATAAATAGCTTCACCGTTTAGACCCACTTTTAGACCCACTTTTGGAAGCTAGGCTAATCAGAATCAGACCTTTGGCTTAGTAGTCTTTATTTCTGTCCTTTGTCGATAACGTAATAAAGAAAAAGGAATAAAGGAAAATAAATAAAAATAATAAAAATAAATCGTTAAATAACTTAGTTATTTTTAACCTAAATAAATAATAAAAAATATCGTTCTGCTGCTTAAAAATGGCTTAATAAGAGACTGGTAAAGAAATTTCGGTTCGGAAGCTCCAGGGCCGCATAGACTATCAAAACTAGACTATAGGAATACACGCTTACTTTGCTCGTAACGGAAAATATATTAAAGACGTTATAAAGCCCCTTCTAGTAAATCCTTCTGTAAAGCAGAAGGAGGAGTCTCTAAAGGCAGCTAGAGATATACTCTCTGCTCTTTTAGACGGTCCCTTAACCCAGGTTTAAGGAATAAACAAAGCTTTAAAAGTATAGGATAAACTAAAGGATTTATATAAAGCAAAGGGATTCTAGGCCGACTATATCGTCCTAACTTCTTTTTCTAACCTCTCGCCTTCGGAATTCCCTAATCTCGAAGCGTATTTATATAAAATATAAGAGAGACTGCTTACCTTAAATTAAAGAGGTATATCCTTTTCTGATAAGGTGATCTTTACCTAGATTCTTAATAGTCTCGATAAGAGGTACGAATCTATAGTAAGGTAAATAACTTAAGCTCTCCGTCACGATATCACTAGTTATATACTAGATAAATTAATAGCGGAATTAATAGATGCTTTAAGAAAGGTCGATCAGCCATCGAATGCCCTCCTTATATAAGGTTCGAAATTATAGAAGAATAATAGCAAGAAACCCTGGAAAAAGACTAAGGGTTTATTCTATAAGAACTATAAGAAGCCTGGCTATACGCCGACTAACTATTACTTTCTTTATCCTAAAAAAGCACCTAAGAACTAGGTAATAAAGGATAATTTAGGATTAAGGAAAAATACCCAGAATAGGGTAAATAAATCTTAGTCCTCTTAAAAGGATAAGGAAAAGAAAGGAGGAAAGACGAGTCTCTCTCGAAGAGAGAAGCGTATAATAAACCTTGTACTAAAGGCAAAGGAATAGCACGCCTTAGATACGTCTTTAGAGGAGGAGAACGACGAGTCTGCTACGGTTAATATAATTTTAGATTAACAGAATTAGTAGCAGGATTAACCGCAGGAAAAGGAAAAAGAATAGGAAGACGATAATAAAAACGAAGAGGCCGGCATTATTTTTAAAGACGTCCTCCCTCCTCCGTTTCCTCTTCTAGACCGTCCTAATCCTTTTATATAGGATTTAATAGATATAGATCAGATATTTATTATCTCTTCTAAGAATAAAGATATAAGTAATACTAACCTTAATATAGATTAGTTAGTAGAAAAGATTTATAAAATATAAGCAGAAAATAGTTTTAAATTAGATCTGAATTTCTATATAGATAGCGGGGCTACGGCGTATATTATTATAAATAAAAGACTCTTTTCTACTTATAATTCTATAAAGAGAACTATTCGTTAGGGTTAGGTAAAGGAAATAAAGATATAAGGTAAAGGAGACTGCGTTATAAAATTCAGGGATTCTAGAAAGCTTCTGCTTTTAAAAGAGTGCCTTTATATACCGGAAATAGGCACGAATATTATCAGTCTCTCTTATCTTAATAATAAAGCTCGCGGTCTTACTAGAAACAAGAAGCTCTTATTATTTAATAATAAAGAGCCCCTCTTTCTTTATATAACTGCTCTGCTTTATAACGGGCTATACTAGGCTATAGCACGGGCATTATCGTACAGGGGGGCTAAGTCTCTAAAAATAAATACAATAAATATAAGAAATATACCAAAGAAACAGCCTAGAGACTTAACTAGAATAAAGAGGTTTCAGAGGTTCAAAGAACAGGTTTCAAAGAAACTAAATAAACAAAGAAATACCTTAAAGGGGTTAGTTAAACCTTAATAAAGAAATAATATAATAAAGAAACCTTAACCTCTTCAACCTTAAAAAGAGCTTTATAAATAAAGAGACCGTAATAACCGTCGAAGGACTACCTCTATAACTGAAAACACAACGCTATGGCATAACAGGATGGGTTATATTAACCCTATTACCTTAGAAAGTCTTTATACTAATACTCTTAAAAAGGATTATAATATAACTAATAAAGAGTTAACTGAAATACAGAGCTATAATACCTATAAGAAGAGTAAGTCTATTACATTTACGAATAAAGATTTAGTTAATAAATACAAAGACTTTTCCTATTTAGAAAAGGTTTATATAGATCTTTACGGTCCTATCGAACCTCTTTCTTATAATAAGAAGCGTTGGATTTTATTTATACTAGACCGTTCTACCCGGTTCCTATAGGCATGACTGCTCTTAGATAAGTCTAAAACGACGGTAGTTATAGCTATAAAAGAGTAGAAAGCTTAGGTAGAAAATAATAGTAATAATAATAATAATAATAATAATAAATATCACTTCTTTATTAAAGAAGTAGATATAGACAGTAGAAAAGAATTTAATAACGCCTCTTTAACGCCTCTTCGCAGGTATAAAGCATAATATAAAGCCACCGTATACTCATAAAGCTTAAGGCTCTATTAAACGAGTTATAAGAACTATAATAGAAAAGGTTCGAGCTCTTCTTTTCTACTCAGGGCTGCCTCGATACCTTTAGGGTAAAGCTATTCTCTTAGCTGTTTATATATATAACAGATCACCTAATTCAGCTCTTAAATATAAGAGTCCCTTTAAGCTTTTATAAGGTCAGAAACCTAATATTAATAATATACGGGTTTAGGGTTCTATTATTTATTATAAAAACAACGACCCGAATATAAAGAAACTAGATATAAGAGCAGTTCGAGGTGCTTTAATAGGTTTTAATAACTATAACTATAAGGTTTATAACCCAGTAACTAGAAAGACTGGTTGGTTTCGAGACGTTTATATCTTAGAGGATCAGTTTCTTCACTCTTCTTTAGATAACTATAATAATAACTATACGCCTAAAAATAATAATAACCTCCCTCCTTATATTAATACTCAGGCATATAATAACCAGGTTTCTAACCGCGGGCCTTATTAACCCGTTAAGTATAATAAAGGAATCACTTTTAGTAAAAATACCGGTTAATTTTCACAAAATATTCCTTCGCGCGTTTCGAAACGTTCTATTAAGTCTATTCAACCTAAAAAAGGGAATAATAATAACAGACATAAGAGTCTTCGTCTACGGGCAGCGGGCTATAAAGTTCCAGCTATTAATAATAATAATAATAATCATAATAATACTAATAATAATAATAATAATATCAACCATAGCCCGGCTAATAATAATAGTAGCCAGAGTACCAGGCTAAAAGTCCAAATACCTTCAGAACCATCAAAACCGGACTATAAGGATTTAATATTCTATAATAATAATACGCACTTACTATATTATATGAAAGATATAATACTTAGAAACCTATAGTTTTAAGAAAATTCCCTATTTCTTTTAACTATAAACTCGATTAACGAACCAGCTACCTATAAACAGGCTATAAACTGCCTAGATAAAGATAAATAGATAGACGCGATGGTAGTAGAAATATCAGAACTCGAAAAGAGAAAGACCTAGGACTTAATAAGTATAAGAAATACGCCTAATAATTATAATAAAATAAAAGAAGACTACCACATACTAGGAGGTCGTTAGGTCTTCAGAATTAAATATAATAGCTCTAGCGAAGCTATTCAATATAAGGCTCCGTGGGTTATTCAGGGATTTAATTAGGTTCTAGGTCTTAATTATCTAGAAACCTTTTTAACTACCTGCTAGCCAGAAAGCTATAAACTAACTTTAATACTAGGCGTATCACGCGGCTAGAAATTCAGGCAGTTCGATATTAAAAACGCGTTCGTTTATACTGATATAGATACCCTGATATACGCTATACAACCCACAGGCTTTAAGAGAGAAGATAGCTTAGAAAATAATAAAAATAATAATTATATAACACTCTATAAGCTTAATAAAGCTTTATACGGGTTAAAACAAAGTCCTAGACTCTAGTATACTTACAGGGTTAAGATATTAACTAAACTAGGTTACTAAGTCTCTGAATATAATAACGGACTTTTTACCTTTTATAAATATAATAAAATTAAAAGAATAGAAGAACAAGCTATTCTTTTATGCCACGTTAACGATATAATAGCTCTAAGCCCTTCTAAGGATACTTTAGACTATTTCTTTAAGGAGATATCTAAAGATATTACACTCAAAGACTTAGGTGAAATAAATACCTTTCTAGGTCATATAATAAATATAAGTAAAGATAATAAGACTCTTTCTATAAGTCAGTTACCTTATACTAATAAGATACTTAAAAGGTATAATAAACGAAGTCTAAAAAGGGTTAACACCCCTTATATACATAAGAAGGTCCTAATACTAAATCCTGAATAGGCGTTGACTAATAATATAAATAAATACCAACAGGAAATCAGGGCTTTATTATATCTAGCCTTCTATTCAAGACCAGATATAACTTACGCAGTTAACTAGTATTCTCGTTATATAAGTAATCCCTCGCAAGACCACTTTACTGCGTTAAATCGAATCTAGGCTTATATAAATACATATCCTAATATCGGTCTTTTATATAACTATAATAAAGAAGACCTTAGTATTTACGGTTATTCTGATACCAGCTTTTTAGATATAATCGAGGATAAAACCTCGACTTTAGGATATATTTACTACGTGGGAGTAAATAACCCTGTTAGTTAGACCTTAACTAAATAAAAAGTTGTTACTTTATTAATAACAGAGGCCGAATATATAGCTCTTATAGAAGCTTCTAAAGAAGGAATCTATCTTTACAATCTATATAAAGATATACTATAGAATCTAGGTCTAGATTCCAATACAAAAGGCAATAATAATAATAATAAAAATAATAATAATAATACTAATACTCTCGAGATTCCTACTATCTTAATAGATAGTGAGAGTGCAAAGAAGCTCGCCGAAAACCCTGAATTTCATAAACGGGTAAAGCATATCGATAGGCAGTATCACTACTGCAGGTAATAGCTATAAAATAATAAAATAAAAATCGTATATATAAATACGAAATTTAATATAGCAGATATAATGACTAAAGGTTTAGTAAAAGAGACTTATAATACTTTTTGCGGTTATATAAACCTAGGTTATAAGGATGGTACGTTGCCCGAGTATGATTTACCGCCTTATAATAATATTAAAGAATTAAAATACTAGGTTTTAATACGTAGTATTCTTAGTTCTTTATAAGGGGAATAACTAGGTTTTTTACCTTCGGGTTTTCCTAGATATTAAAGGTTTTTCTGAACTTTCCTTTGGATAATGTACTATAATAATAATAAGGCTTTTTGAATTTTCCCTTGAATTAAAAAGAAGAGGTTTTTTTTTAAAAAAAAAGAAAAAAAAAGATTTTCCTTTATATATTCTAGTCTTAGATAGACTAGGATTACTACGCTATAATATAATATAACTATAAGTATAACCTGACTAAGCTGCACTTATTATATAAGAGTTAGCTTACGGGGGGGTGTTAATATTATACTTATAATAAGTAATAATAATATAAATATACTAAGTATTATAAATACGATATCTTAGTTATTACTTAAGTAAATAACGTGGCGTGATAACTGTCGCATAGGCTATTAACGTAATAGTCGCCACCTAATCTTTTAGGGTCTTTTGCCAGCCCCGGATCCAGGAAGAAATCCCAGAAGTCAGTTCTTTACACATAACTACGCGTTTGCGTAATAAGCAGTAATCCTACGTATTTACGAATTCAACAGCTATTTACTTAATTTTCCTCTCTTCCGCGCGTACAGCCTACTACTCGTAGCCTAATCTATCAAAAGTAATAATAATAATAATAACAATAATAATAATAATACTCTCGAGATTCCTACTATCTTAATAGATAGTAAGAGTGCAAAGAAGCTCGCTGAAAACCCTGAATTTCATAAACGGGTAAAGCACATCGACAGGCAGTATCACTACTACAGGCAACAGCTAAAAAATAATAAAATAAACATCGTATATATAAATTATAACGAGATAATCGCAGACCCATCGGTATATAGTCGGACCGATGGCCGCGCACGGACCACCGATCCGAACCTATCTCTATGTGTACGTTAAGGGACCAGTTTAATCCCTTAAGTTAAAGTCTTGGTTTAAAGTCAGCGCTTAGTTAACGAATATACTACGATTACTCTGCGATACTAAGCTATTAAGCCTTTTCTATAATATCTTTTCCTTAACTAAAGTCTACGGACTTTCCTTTCGTTATAATTCTTTAACTTCTATACCTTTAAGGTAGTTAGGCCGAAGATACCACCGAGAAGGACTTAAGGAACGAGTATCCCCCCGGGGGGATCTAATAAGACGGACGCTAAGTAGGCGCCCGTTATACCGAAACTAATAATAACGGTGCCCGAGCAGGGACCGGATAATAATAAGGGGTTAACGGATACGCCGGTTACGCTTAGTCCTAAAGATAGTGGTTTATAGGCCGATCGGCGATCCGTCGCCGGCCCCTCGATATCGACGTAAAAGGCGTTAATTACGATATTTTCATAGTATCTCTAGTAAAAAAGTAAGATTAATCGAGTAATTATAGAGAAGCTTACTAAACGACCGGCGCCCCGGCGCGATTATAAAAAACCGCCGGTATATAATTATAAGCTAATTAAAGAGTTATCTATAGTTATAGAAATCGATGATTAGTTAGTAGCGATTAAG
Organism: Sodiomyces alcalophilus JCM 7366; assembly: GCF_042370955.1. Classification (NCBI taxonomy): domain Eukaryota; kingdom Fungi; phylum Ascomycota; class Sordariomycetes; order Glomerellales; family Plectosphaerellaceae; genus Sodiomyces; species Sodiomyces alcalophilus. Next base: position 8,976,305 of record NW_027263532.1, read on the forward strand.
GCTAGGAACCAGTTTAGACCTAGTGCCCTAATACTATAGCAGATCGACTAGGCTTTAACGAAGCTCGAATATACCTTCTAGACGTCCTAGAGGCATTATACCCGGAAGATCACTAACCCGAATTAGAACGACTTTATAGCGTTTATTCGGCGAGAGTATCTATCCCGGGATATATAACGGTACTATTACCGTCAGGAACTTTATAAGCTATGAATAACCGGCGATATAACGCCGATAAAGCTATTCGAATAATAAGATAACCTGTATAGGCTATTAGGCTAGGAGATAAGCGGAATCGAAAAGCGTGCCTATAACTATTTTAGTCGGCTACCCCTATGTATTAAGGATAAAATATAAGAGCGGAAGACTAAACTAAATAAGGCCGTAACGCTAGCTTAAAAGGCGTAGCTATTCTAGGATATAAGCCTTATTAAGAAGGCGAATAGTAAGCGGTCGGATACCGGCTATAAAAGGACCTTATCGAACTTCTAGCGTTTAGATAGTCGTTTAAGCCGGGTAAGCACTCCGGCGACTAGTCGGTATACGCCCGCCGAGCCAGGTAAGACGGACTCGAAGGGGGCGCCCCTAACGGGTTAAAAGGTATCGGGCTCGGGCCTAGAGCCTTTATAAGCGTAGCCTAGCACGCGTGCCTTTACGGGTAAGTGCTATAACTACGGTAAAAAGGGTTACTATCCTAAGGACTATTATAGTAATAAGGAACGGCGGATAATAGCCGATAATAGGGCGGTAAAGAGTCGCGCCCGCGTTAATAATATACACGCTATATATAATAACCTCGATAACGATATTCGGGTTAAAGAACTTTATTTATCGGGAAACGAGTCGGCGTAGATAGGGAGGCCGAACCTATACCCGATAACCGGCCAGCGATTATAGTTAGCGAGGTGGCGAGATCTATAGCGATAATAATCCGTTACGGAAAGGAGATTAAGTTTAGCGTGGATTTAGATACCTATACGTAGGTAGATATTATTAGCCCGGCGTTAGTAGAACGCCTAGGGTTAAAACCGCTCTTAGAGGTCGAGACCCCGGAGATTAAAGGCTTCGACGGTAATCCGGCAAGGGTTCGCGGAGCGTACGGCCTAGCTTTTTATCTACTAGACTTAGAGGGGCGGCCACGCCTATTAAAAAGGGTCTTCCTGTATACGGATCGACCTAAGGGTACCGGATAATTACTGTTTTTGAATAATAGTATAGGTTAGGAAGGTATTATAATTAATACGGCTCGCCGAATATTCGTTTACGGGCCGATCTTAATTATAGACCCCGAGCTATAGGCTCGCGAGGTTATCGAAAAGCGAGCGAAGGCGTATGTTATATATATCGCTACCGCTACTATTATTATACTAGGGACACCGGATATAATTATTCCGTTTATAGATAACGATAAGGTGATATACGGACTAGTTATCGAACTACTACTAGAAATCGCTAACTATTAGGATATATTTTCGGAGCAGGCTATAAAGGAGCCACCCTTACTAAAGGACGCTGAATATATAATTAACTTATAAGACGGGAAGGAACCGCTATTCGGGCTGTTATATCCCCTGTCTCGAGCCTAGCTAGAGGAGCTAAAAAAGTATATCGCCGAAGGGATAGCGAGCGGGCGTATCTAACGGTTAATAAGCCCTATAGGCTCGCTAGTGCTATTCGTGCCTAAGAAGGACGGTAGCTTATAACTCTATATCGATTATTAAGGGTTAAACGCTATAACGATTAAGAATAGGTACCCTTTACCCCTAGTCGGTGAGCTATTAGATAGGCTCGCCGGGGTAAAGTACTTTTCTAAGGTGGATATTCGAGATACCTATTATAGGATCCGGATTAAGAAGGAGGACCGCTAGAAGACGGCGTTTAGAACACGATACGGCCACTATAAGTATACGGTTATACTATTCGGGCTAATAAATACCCCGGCTATTTTCTAGGTATATATTTACTAAGTACTTACCGGTTTACTAAATATATATTATATCGCTTACCTTAACGATATCCTTATATATTCCACGTTAAGGGAATAGTATATAAAGGACCTAAAGAAGGTTTTGGATCGGCTTTGTAGGGCCTAGCTATACGCGAAACTATTAAAGTGCGAATTTTACTATAAACGAGTAGATTTCTTTGGGTTTATAGTAACCCGCGAGGATATCGCGATAAATCCAGAACGTGTATATACGGTCGCCGAGTAGCTAGCGCCCGAGTTATTCCGGGATATCTAAGTTTTCCTCGGTTTTACTAATTTCTATAAGAGGTTTATCGAAGGGTACTTTAGAGTTATAACGCCGCTAACTACGCTATTAAAAGGCAGTTAGGCGGGTAAAAAAAAGGACCTTTTAAGTTCCCGGATAACGCTAAGTAGGCGTTTAAACTATTAAAGGTCGCCTTCGGGTCGGCGACTATTCTACGGTACTAGAACCTAGTGCTAGATATAAGGGTCGAAACGGACGCCTCGAATAAGGCTATTTCCGGGATCCTAAGTTAGAAGTATAAGACTAGATAGCGACCGGTTACCTATTTCTCGCGGAAGCTTTCTAAAACGGAGTAATAATAGGGTATAGGATAGTAGGAGCTATTAGCTATAGTAAGGAGCCTTAAGTATTAGCGCTATTATCTTAAAGGTATAGGATAGGCGTTTACGGTGCTAACGGACTATTAGGCGCTTAAAGGCGTGCTAAATATACCGGCGTGGGACCTTTACGGAAGGCTCACTAGATAGGTATACCGATTATCGTTATTCGACTTTAAGGTTTAATACCGCCTAGGTAAAATAAACCCGGTAAACGGCCTATTAAGATAGCCGGATTATATAGTGGATAAGACGCTATACGATAATATACTTCCTACCCTATTATAAAGATTATAATTAGTTAGCGACCTCCCGATAAGCGTTTATTAACGGATCGTGAGTATCTATCTTACCCTAATAAGTAACGCGGTGAAGATTATATACGTTTAAGCCGCTTAGGTAATACTACCCGAATATAGGCCTAATAAATATACGCGGGTATAGACTTTATAGGAGGGGGCCCTACCTAGCTTAAAAGAATATAAGGACGGAAGAGGGCTATAACCCCTGCGTCCTATTAACGGTACCCGGCGTGTTATTATCGTTACTATTACCTGCTCCCGAATATAAGACGTGGGGTATAGGGCGATTACCTAATAAAGGGTCGCCGATAAGATATCGCCGACGCCCGAGGCTAAGGCTAGGGTTACTATAATACCGGATTAGTATATCCTATATTCCGTGGCTAGAGAGCTAGCCAGGAATAAAACGGTAGGTCGGCGTATTATTAGTAAGGAACTAAAAGATTTAGTTAGGGGGCTATAAACCACTAACCCGGATTATATATCCTTAATTAAGAATATTCGCTAAGGGACCGGAAAAAGAGCGGGGTACTCTCTCGGAGATAAGGATATACTATTATTTAAGGGACGGTTAGTACTGCCTATATAGGGCGCCCTAAGGGCGGAGGTCCTACGATAGCACCACGATAACCCCTAAGCCGGGTATATAGGAGCGAATAAGATACTCGAGCTGATTTTAAGAAAGTTTTATTAGGTAGACTTAGCGGCGGATATTCGCGATTACGTCGCCGTATATTCGGTGTATTAAGGGGTATAGGTGCCACGATATAAGCTATACGGTTAGCTATAGACGCTATTATTACCTATATATCCGTTCTAAGAGATTAGTATAGATTTTATTACGGGTCTACCGCCTATAAAAGGGGCCGATAGGTAAATATACGATACTATTTTAGTGGTCGTTAACTAGTATACAAAGTATACCCTGTTTATTTTAACACGGAAAGACCTAGTAGCACCCTAGTTAGCGGCGCTGCTATATAAGGAAATCGAGTACCGATTTAGTAGCCTAGAGGGCATAGTAATAGACCGGGATAAGCTATTTATTAGTTAGTTTTAGACGGAGTTCTGCTATAAGCGGGTAAACACTTAGCGACTATCCACCGTATACTACCTATAGATAGATAGTTAGATAGAATAAACGTATTAGTTCCTAATTAAGTACCTACGAATAATCGTTAGTAACACAACGATATAATAGCCTATTTAGTTATTAGAAGTAGGGTTCGCCTATAATAATAGTAAGCACTCCTCGCTTAGTATCTCGCCGTATAAAGCGTTATACGGGTATTACCTATATATAGTAGAATATATTCGACCTAGGGACGATACCCGGGTATAAGGCGTTTAAGAATATATTAAGAAACTAGCGGAGGTTTAGCGGAAAGTCCGCGAATACTATACGTATACCACGGAATACTAGGCTCGGTACTATAATAAGCGCTACTAACTATAGTAGTATAAGGTGGGCGACGTTATTAGACTATCCACGAAGAACTTCCGATTCCGGTAAGGGTTAAAGCTAGCACCGTGATATATTCGGGTATAGGTAACTAAGAGGATCGGCGAGTAAGCGTTTAGGGTTCGCCTTCCTTCGTAGTATATAAGGATACACGATATATTCCCGGTATCCTTATTAGAACCGTGGAAAGACCGAGTAGCCGTAGAGCTATCGGCGAAGGATCTCCCGCTTCTAAAGGAGGAGTAAGACGAATAGGAGGTAGAAGATATCGTTAGTTATAAAGAAGAATAAGGGAAAACGTTCTACTTTATAAAGTGGGTTGGCTAGCCGGTAAAGTATAATACCTAGGAACTAGAGGACCACCTAGAGAATACTCTAGGGATCCGGAAAAGGTACTAGAAGCATAAAATATATATATATAAAAAGTAGGATAACTATAAGATAGCCTAAAGCGCCGAAGGGTTATCGGATATAAAAATAAAAACTCGATTATAGGCTATAATAACCTTTTATTATAGTAACTTAATAAACGGGGTTAATACCCCGACTAGTCCTAAATCCTAAACTATTAGTATAAAGTTTAACGCTATTATAAGCGATTAATACCGGCGAAGGCTCGGCGGGCAAAAAACGAATTAATCGTCGAAGCCATGGAAATCAGTCTCTGCGCCCGAGGTGGCGCCGGATAAATAGCGACGATAGTTAGGACGGAAGGGTCCGGGGACCGCTTCCTCCTTATTATCGTTATTAGCGGCGGATAAGGCGGCAGGAGTAAGCGTCGCCGACGCTTGTTTATAGTATAAGCGGCTAGGCCACGTAAGCGCTAAAGCCCTTAAATACATCACGACCGCCTATATAGGCGGTATAGTCTCTAGAGGGGACTTTCCCCTTATAATAGACTACGAGAGCTGCTCCGGTAGTAAGGCCCGAAGGCTCGTACTATAACGATCGCCTAACCACCGGCCTACGCGCCCTTAGCAGCGTATAGATATCGACCTCTTCTTTAACGACGAGTCCTTTAATAGGCTTATAAAGCTAATACTATACCACTATCCCTATACACACTTTATTATAGGAGACTTCCTAAAGGGCCTTAAGTTAGCTTTTTTATCGGTAACGTCCTCTAAGCTATATACGGTAAGGCAGTATCACTGCCTTATTATAATGATCCGCCTAGATAATAAACAAGCCCTATAGAGTAATCTTAATAACTAGGCTTACCTTAGAGGGATCCTGATTAAGAGGTCGTTACCAAATACGGCCGCCCAGAACGCCGGAGCCGAACGCTATAGGGCTATTATATACGCTATCGCCTAGGCCCTCGCTATCGCCTCCGGCTTTTAGTGGGATATATAGCCGGAGATCGTCGCCGCCGCGATATACCTATATAACCTGATTCTATGCCGTGACCTCGGGTAGGAGTCGCCGAAGGGTTATATAGATAAGTGGGTTAATAAGATAGGCATCGAGCGTATTACTAGCACCCCTTTAATTGGTTACCTAAAAAGGTACAGTTACTATGCCTATCTATTAATTACTAACTATTAACGTGGGCGCCGGAAGAACGAGAAGCTCGCGGAGAGGGCTTATATCGGTTATCTGATCTGTCACGAAAGTATTAATATATATCGGATTTAGGTGCTAAAGCTCGGAAGGGTCCTGCGTATAAGAGACGTTAGCTTTAACGAAAAGATCCTGTATAAGGATCATAACATAGACCCACCTATTCTAATAGACTTTTTAAAGAGCTTAACTTGCCTAACGATACCGAAAAGGATGCCCCGGAGACCGTTAGCGTGCTACCAGTCTACGATTAATTTATAGTATTATAGTAGAATACGATGATAGAGTCGTTCTAGGATATCAGGAGGCCGGAATAGCTTAAAGTAATTAAGAGAGTTAAAGTAGTTAAACGGGTTATTAAAGAAGAAGAGATTGAAGTAGTAGCTGTTAAAGTAATAGAAAATTCGACTCCCTCGTTTAATTCTAGGGGGGTGTATAAGTCACTATAACGATCATAGCCGCCTAAAACGGTAGCTATAGTGGCCACCGAGGTTGCTCCTTCCGCTATAGCAGCCACAGCTTAGGGCTCTGCTATAACGACGGCTATAATTACTGCTTTAATTACCTCTAAAACCTCTTCTATAACCTCTCCTAAAATAACGCCCCCTTCTTCATTTTCACCCCCTATAATAATGCCTCTAGCTTCACGTTAATTAACGCCTACGGTAGCTATTCTAGCTGCTACCGTAACAGCTGCCCAGTAGCCGGCTCCTCCGGTTAAGCCTCTAGCTCCTATAACGTTAGTAGTAACCGCCGCTGCCTCTAACGATAACTCCGATGACTCCGATAACGAGGACTCGGATGAAGATTCTTCCGATTCCGATGACTCTAACGATACTATTACACCTGCCGCCGGCGCCGCCGGCACTACCACGGCTACAGGTTTATTATCCCCTGATTAGTTAGTTCTAGAGGATAAAATAACGGCTACTGCCACGGCTACTATAACGGCAGCCCCGAGCCCTTCTACTACTTCTGCGGCAGCTGCTTAATAGCTGCCTCCGCCGGCTGCCTCTTTAAGGCCGGCTAGCCCTCTATCTTCAGGTTCTCTAGAGCCGGATACCCGTCTATCCTTGTCTACGGCGGGTGCCTTATCTCTAGCTACTACCACGCCGGTAGCCTCCTCTCGGCTATAATATAACCGCTAGCTACCGTAACGATATACCGACTCTGCCTTCCTTTATCTTAACCGCTTCGATATACCAAAGAAGCCACTACTACGCCGCGATATACCCGAAGAGCCGTTTAATTAGAGCTAGATAATAGGGTCTCTATATAGAACGTAGTGGGTTATAACCGCCTTTAAAGAGATATAGCCTCTCGTTAAGATAGGCACGTTTAAAGCTATTAAGACTCCGTTATCTTCTGCCCTTCCGAGCCGCCCTTTAGATCTAATATAGGTATTTAAATATAAGGTTAATCTATCTGGCTATATTACTAAATTTAAGGCACGCCTCTGCGTTCAGGGTGATTAATAGCCTTAAAATCACCTTAACGCCTACGCCTCTACCCTAGCCGGCAGGACCTTTAAAACGCTTATAGCTATTACTACCTACTTTAATCTAGAGGCCCGCTAACTTAATGCCGTTAATGCGTTCATGAACGCCCGCCTTGACGAAGAGGTCTACGTTAGAGACCCGCTGGGATAGAATATCTTATAAGCAGTAGCACACGTTACTAATAAAGCCGGATTAGAAAGGTTTTTAAGCCTCCCACGGCCCTTAGACCAAGGGATTAACCGGCTACGCTAGGCCCTATATAGCCTACGCTATTCTCCTAAGCTATAGCACTAGGGGCTCTCTTCTATTTTAGGTAAGTATAGTCTTATATAGTTAAAGGAGGACGATTATGTTTTCCGAAGCGATAAGCTACTTATATTCTTCTACGTTAACGATATAATTCTACTATATCGAAAAGAGCACGTCAATGCCGCCGAAGATTTAATTAAGCAGCTATAAGAGCGCTTCTAGATCCGGGATTTAGGTCCTATTAAGTGGTTCCTTAGTATCAGGCTTATAAGAAATCGTTAACGACGAAGGCTATGGTTATTACTGGATAACTATATTAACGAAAAGATAAAGGCGTTGAATATCGTGACTAGCCGAAAGGTTACTATGCCGCTCGCCTTTCCGGATACGCTAGAGCCGAATAGTTAATAATAGTAGGCGTTAAAAGACTCTATCCACCTATATCTTTAAAAGGTCGGATCGATTAATTAGGCCGCCTTCTAAATAAGGCCGGATATCGTAAACGCTGTTTCTAGACTAGCCGAATTCGCTACTAATCTATCCGGTTAGTATCAGGAAGCCGCTAATAGGTGCCCTAAGTACAAAAGTACCTCGACTTAACGAGGTCACTCTGCCTGTCCTTTAAGCCACGGGATTCCGATGAAAACCTAGCTAAATACGCCCTTTTTTATATAAGCGACGCCGCCTTTAAAGACGATTATAAGACACGGTATAGCTCCTAGGGATATATAACTATACTTTTTAGAGGCCTTATCAACTAGAAGGCGAATAAGCAAATAAGCGTTATTATATCTAGCACCGAGGCAGACCTTATAGCTCTAAGTGCCGCCGCCCGGTAGTATATCGCGACGCTAAGGTTAATAAAGGATCTAACGTCAACCTTTAAAATTAACCCTATTACTATCTATTACGATAATAATCAGACCCGTTAGCTACTAAAGAGCTCTTAGCCGTAAGTTACCTTAAAGTTAAAGTATCTGGATATATAGGCCCTATAGATCTAGCAGATTATATAACGCCGGGAGATCGTGATTGATTAGATCGCTACTAATAAGATAGTTAGCGATAGGATAACGAAGGTGTTACCGCCGTAAAAGCACGCTATATTCGTTAAGATACTTAGGATAGAAAAGAGCTCTGCCGGCTTAGTTTAAGCGGATCGATTATCACTGCCTTAAAGGTGGTTTAAACCGATTATTATCGACTTAATAGTGGTTTAGATTGGATTGGATTATAATCGCGATTAACGTCATCGTTAGATTAACTATAATTATATGATAATTATCACGTTATTTTAGGATTATAACAAGGCACGAGCTGTTTAACAAGCCGTTAACCTTTGGATTAATATCTAGGCTTAAAAACCCTAGATAACCACGTTGTTTTTAAGCTTTAATTCGATCAGAACCGTCAGGATCAATCTTACAGCTCTAGGGGGGGGTGTCAGGCATTTATACCCAAAGACCCCAAAAAGCCCAATAAGCCTATTAGGTATATTCGCAGAGCCACGTCACACACTGCTCCGAATACGGCGGTACTTTTATTAGATATATCATAGTGCTTTTCCCCCTCTTTTACCTATATATTTAATATCGTAGACTAGTACTCTTTTATAGTCTATAATAAACACAAGTCACACTTCGTACGATATTAGTGTCCTGATACCTTTATAGTAGTGTATTAACTACTAAAGGTTTAGCTGATATCCTATAGTTAAAAGTCTTTAGCGTTTATAAGTTACCGGATAATATTATTTCAGATCGGGGTTCTTTATTTATAAGTAAGTTTTAAAGAACTATATATACGCTCTCAGGTATTCACTATAGGATATCCACTATATTCTACCCCTAGACCGACGGATAGACTAAGTATTAGAATTCAAGTATTACGTACTGCCTTTATAGTTATTACTCGCGGGAGTAGACTAACTAGGTAGGTAAGTTATCTTTTACGTACTTTATCTATAACACCGTATAGTACTCGGTAATTAAGCAGATACCCTTTATAGTATTTATAGGCTATAATCCTTATAGCCCCGATAATATCTAATTACCTAAGTCATCAGATATTAGGGCGGTATCAGCTAAATAACGGGTAAAGTACCCAATTACTAACCGTTAAGTAATAAAGACTTTTATTCGGAGGGCTTAAGAGTCCTATAAGAGGTTCTATCATACTAGGCAGACTTGATAGCGGTTTAAGATAAGGGACTACGTTCTAGTCTCCCCCAAGAATATTAAGCAGAAACGGCCTAATAAAAAGCTCTCGGATAAATACCTCGGGCTATACTGTATCACCTTAGTTATTAGTTACTATAATCTCGCCTATCAGCTACACCTCCCGTAGTCGATAAAGATTAATAATATCTTCCCGGTTCCTTTATTAGAACCCTAGCGGTCCCGCGATAGTTAGGCTCCTAAGCATATAAAGGTGGATATAGAGCTATAGAAGTCGGAGGTGTATAAGATAAAGGTGATTTTAGCGTATCGGGTTAATAGGTATAAAAGACAGTACTTAGTTAAGTATGCGGATTATAGACACAAGCATAACACCTAGGAACTAAGGCGTTATATCCCGGAGCGACTTCTTTAGGCATATCACGATTAGTAAAAGGAGAGGACTCTGGAAAATATAGAAACTATTATAACCCCATAGGGTCCTTTACCGTTATTATTAAGTTATTATACTATAACCCCTAAGAGTCTTATTGTTACTCAATTCGCTAAAGAAAAAACTATCCTAAACTCCTAAAAGTAAAACCTATAACCGAAACTTTAAAGGCGTATTAGGGCGCCCCCCTGCACGGACCTTATTTCCACTTCACTTATCCTATTCATTATTAGCGGCCCGGCCCTCCTAATATCGACAGAGACTCTTATCTTTAATATCACTAGTCTTAAGGAAGTTATACAAGCCTTCTAGGAACTTATTAGCCTTCCTTATCTCCTTTATAACCGATTACTGGTACTATATCCGGTAATCCGCTAGTTTGGCGCGGAGGCGGCGGTCATACTCCTTTTTATTAAAACTATTAGTATTATACCGTTAATTGCCGGCCAGAGCTTGGCGTAGGCAGCCCTGCAGGTGCCTTATGTACTATAGCTTATTATCGCGTAAACCACCGAGTTCGATAGCGTTAAGTAAAGACTTCTAGAAGGTGCGGGCGGCTTTAGTGGCCTTCTAGTTTAACTACCCTTCCATTAATAACCCGGCGCGGTTTATAATACAAAAGGGGTATAACTTATAGTCTTATAATTAGTATCATTATAAAGTGCCTACTAATAAAAGCATTTAGTAAAAGCTATAGACTTACTCGAGTCCTGGTAGAAATAAAAGATAGTAAGGCCCTCGCTATCTAGAACAATATCGAGGAACCCATAATAACACTATTAATAGGGATTATCTCGGAGGTCGGCCCCCTTAATAACCTTTATTACCGGGTACAGGCTAAGGCAGTTATTATCCTTAAGAGGTATAGCGTCGCCGCTACTCCTATTAGTCGCCGGACTAATATAGGTAACATTTTCGTTACTAAAGATATCGTTACCCTAAGAGCTCTTACCTCTACTAGGGATAAAGTTATTATTATCGTTATTATTACTACTAATATAAATAAGACCGTCGGAGCTAACCGATATAGTTATATGCCTATTATAATCGACGATACTACGCTTATCGTTAGCCCTATATCACGGGCATAATTTATTAACGTCAGGGAGAGCCTAAGCAGGAGGAAATAATATATCTTAATAGTTATAAAGGGGATTAGATAGGATATAATATTCGGAGATAGACGGTTAAGTCGGCTCCGGGACTAGTACTATCCGGACCGACCTGGTATAGTGTGATAGGGAGGACCACTAACGGACGGGTCGTGGTCCTAGGAATACTTTCAAGGGGATTGTCTATAGTTCCCGGGGAAAAGGCTTAAGTTATTTATAAAAGGGATAGGTAAAGCTAAACTCCTGACTTAGAGGTTTAGCGAATAATTTAACTCTTAATCTAACCTATTAGTTTATATTGCCTTTTTAATTATCTTATAATATCTCTTTACTCTTTATATAAAAAACCCCTAATATATTATTCGCTTAACCGTTCTAACGGGTATAACGACTATGAAGAGTTATAAGTATAATTCACCCTTATTAGTTACCTAACGAATAACTATACCTCCTCGTATATACTTTAGCACTACTCCCCCTAAGGATAGAGGTTATAAATCGGTTTATAAGCACACGCTATCTCCTAGTCCCGGAAGCGATATCACCGCGCCTCTACTTAGTAAGCAGGAGACTACTATCCTATAGGACCCTTTAAAGCCATAGCCAGAACCGTCTCTAGCATCCTAGCGTAAGCCTCTTATAGTCCCTTAGTATAAGATACCCGTAGCTTAATCGTCTAACACTATAAAGCCATAACCTAATCTTTAGTCGAATATACGTTATAATATTAAGACACTAAAGAATTATCCCACGGATTAGCTACTTCCCGAAAAGCTAGACTTCCTCTTAAGCTACTATAAGGAATATAAGGAACGCGAGCGTAAGTTAAAGCGTCTAGAAGCTATTCGTTGTGGTAAAGACCCGGATACTACCCTATCCCCTTATAAACCTTCGGCGAACTATTATTATCCCCGGGGCGGTTATAGCGACCTATTTAAGGTAAATCTCCTAACCCCGAAATAGGACGGTAAGTCGTATAACCAGTTTAGAACCTTTATAGAAGAGATTAAGGAACGCTTTTACCTCGATCTAGCTAGTTTTATAACGGAGGCGAAAAAGGTCTACTTTACCGCTAGCTGCCTTAAAAAAATATAAAGTCCCGTTAATAAGCTTACTAAAGAAGGACCTATAGTTCTTTAATAAAAGCGATATAGGCTAAGCTAAAGGCCTTCATAACCGAGCAATTAGTTAATAGTAAGACCTGCGAGTTATTAGTTATGGAATAGATCTTTTAAGAACGGACCTTTTAATAACCCGGTTAAACCTATAATTAATTTCTCGATAAGCTAGGTTCCTTATTTAATAAGGTATCTATCCCCCTTCCCGATAAGTAGCGTATATAGTTTATTATAACCAAGCTAAATAAACCTCTACGCGACTAAATTATTACTGGAATTTTACCTAAGACCTTTTAAGAGTTAAACGTCGCGGCTTATTAAGCTAAGGTTATATTAATATATAAGGGTAAACCGTCCGATCAGGATCGCGGCTATTACTCGTATACGCCCCGCGATCAGGGTTATAAAAGGGAGCGCGGAACTAGTAATAAACTCTTATTACCCTAAGCTAATAGTTCCCGCGAAGACACGCCTACGCCCCCTACTACTATAGCCGCGGCTATTACTATTACCCCTACCTAATAGCGGGATAACCCTAGTATAACCTCAGAACTTTTAGGCCCTCGGAAATATTATAAATATAAAAAGGAGGGCTATATTAGACCTTTTTACCCTCGCTTACGGAATAAGCGGGCTAACTAAAGTTTTACCTCGGCTACTAACCCTAATTAGGAGGCTATAGCTCCTAGTTAACCCACTTTAGGTCAGGTTATAACAAGGTAAGCGTAGACCTATCGGCATATAGTCGGACTGATAGCCACGCACGGACCACCGATCCGAACCTATCTCTATACATGCATTAAGGGATTAGTTTAATCCCTTAAGTTAAAGTCTTGGTTTAAAGTCAGCGCTTAGTTAACGAATATACTACGATAACTCTACGATATTAAGCTATTAAGCCTTCTCTATAATATCTTTTCCTTAACTAAAGTCTACGGGCTTTCCTTTCGTTATAATTCTTTAACTTCTATACCTTTAAGGTAGTTAGGCCGAATATACCACCGAGAAGGACTTAAGGAATAAGCGTCCCCCCGGGGGGATCTAATAAGGCGGACGCTAAGTAAGCGCCTATCGTACCGAAATTAATAATAACGGTGCCTAAGCAGGGACCGGATAAAAATAAGGGGTCCACGGATACGCCGGTTACGCTCGGTCCTAAAGATAGCGGGTCGTAGATTAATCGGCGATCTATCGCCGGCTCCTTAATATTAATATCAAAGGCGTTAATTACGATATTTTCGTAGTATCTTTAGTAATAAAGCAAGATTAATCAAGAAATTATAGAGAAGCTCGCCGAATAACTAGCGCCCCGGCGCGACTATAAAAAACCGCTAGTATATAGTTATAAGCTAATTAGAGAGCTATCCACGGTTATAGACATCGACGATTAGTTAGTAGCGATTAAGGCTAGGAATTAGTTTAGACCTAGTGCCCTAATACTATAGCAGATCGAATAGGCTTTAATAAAGCTCGAATATACCTTCTAGATATCCTAAAGGCACTATACCAGGAAGATCGCTAACCCGAATTAAAACGACTTTACTATATTTATTCGGTAAGGGTATTTATCCCGGGATTTATAACGGTATTATTACTATAAGGAACTTTATAAGCTATAAATAACCGGCGATATAACGCCGATAAAGCTATTCGAATAATAAGATAACCTATATAGGCTATTAGGCTAGGAGATAAGCGGAAGCGAAGAGTATACTTACGACTATGTTAGTCGGTACCTCTATATATTAAGGATAAGATATAAGAGCAGAGAACCGAATTAGATAAGGCGGTAACGCTAGCTTAAGAGGCGTAGCTATTCTAGGATACGAGCTCTATTAAGAAGGCGAGTAGTAAGCGATCGGATACCGGTTATAAGATAACCTTATTAAACTTCTAGCGTTTGGATAGTGGCTTAAGCCGGGTAGGCACTCCGGCGACTAGTTAGTATATGCCCGCCGAGCCAGGTACGGACTTAAAGGGGGCGGCCTTAACGGGTTAAAAGGTATCGGGCTCGGGCCTAGAACCTTTATAAGCGTAGCCTAGTATATATACCTTTACGGGTAAATGCTATAACTATAGTAAAAAGGGTTATTATTCTAAGGACTGTTATAGCAATAAGGAATAGCGGATAATAGCCGATAATAGGGCGGCGAAGAGTCGCGCCCGCGTTAGTAATATATACGCTATATATAATAACCTTGATAACGATATTCGGGTTAGGGAACTCTATTTATCGGGAAACGAGTCGGCGTAAACGGGGAGGCTAAACCTACGCCTAATAACCGGCCGGTAATCGTAGTTAGCGAGGTAACGATATCTATAGCGATAATAATCCGTTACGGAAAGGAGATCGAGTTTAGCGTGGATTTAGATACCTATATATAAGTGGATATTATTAGCCCGGCGTTAGTAGAACGCCTAGGGTTAAAACCGCTTCTAGAGGTCCAGACTCTAGAAATCGAAGGCTTTAATAATAGCCCGGCAAGGGTTCGCGGAGCGTACGGCTTAGCTTTTTATCTACTAGACGTAGAAGGGCGGCCACGCCTATTAAAAAGGGTCTTCCTATATACGGATCGACTTAAGGGTACCGGATAATTACTGCTTTTATATAATAGTATAGGTTAGAAAGGTATTATAATTAATATAGCTCGCCGAATATTCGTTTACGGGCTGAATTTAATTATAGACCCCGAGCTATAGGCTCGCGAGGTTATTCAGAAGCGGATAAAGGCGTATATTATATATATCGCTACCGCTACTATTATTATACCGGGGATACCGGATATAACTATTCCGTTTATGGATAACGATAAGGTGATATGCGGACTAGTTATTAAGCTATTACCGGAAATCGCCGATTACTAGAACGTATTTTCGGAGTAGGCCGTAAAGGAGCTACCCTTATTAAAGGACGCCGAATACACGATTAACTTATAAGACGGGAAGGAACCGCTATTCGGGCCGTTATATGCTTTATCTAGAGCCTAGCTAGAGGAGCTAAAGAAGTATCTCGCCGAAGGGATAGCGAGCGGTTATATCTAACGGTTAATAAGCCCCGCGGGCTTGCTAATGCTATTCGTGCCTAAGAAGGATAGTAGCTTATAACTCTGCGTTAATTATCGAGGGTTAAACGCTATAATAATTAAAAATAAGTACCCCCTGCCCCTAGTCGGCGAGCTATTAGATAGGCTTACCGGAGTAAAGTACTTTTCTAAGGTGGATATCCGAGATACCTATTATAGGATCCGGATTAAGAAAGAGGACCGCTAGAAGATAGTATTTAGAACGCGATACGGCTATTATAAGTATACGGTTATACTATTCGGGCTAACGAATACCCCGGCTACCTTCTAGGTATACGTTTACTGAGCGCTTACCGGTTTATAAAATATATATTATATTACTTACCTTAATAATATCTTTATATATTCTATATTAAAGGAATAGTATACGAAGGACCTAAAGAAGGTTTTGGATCGGCTTTATAGGGCCTAGTTATACGCGAAACTATTAAAGTACGAATTTTACCGTGACCGAGTAGACTTCTTAGGGTTCGTAGTAACCCGCGAGGGTATTACGATATACCCGGAACGTATACGTATAGTCGCTAAATAGCCGGCGCCGGAGTTATTTTATAATATCTAAGTTTTCCTTGGTTTTACTAACTTTTATAAGAGGTTTATTAAGGGGTACTCTAGGGTTATAACGCTATTAACTACGCTATTAAAAGGCAGTTAGGCGGGTAAAAAGAAAGGACCTTTTAAGTTCCCGGATAACGCTAAGCGGGCGTTTAAATTACTAAAGGTCGCCTTCGGTTCGGCGACTATTCTACGGTACTAGAATCTAGTGTTAGATATAAGGGTTAAGACGGATGCCTTAAATAAGGCTATTTCCGGGATCTTAAGTTAGAAGTATAAGACTAGATAGCGACCGGTCGCCTATTTCTCGCGGAAGCTTTCTGAGATAAAGTAATAATAAGGTATAGGATAATAAGAGCTATTAGCTATAATAGAAAGCCTTAAGTATTAGCGTTACTATCTCGAAGGTATAGGGTAAGCGTTTATAATGCTAATACACTATTAGGCGCTTAAAGGTATATTAAACGCGCCGGCGCGGGACCTTTATAAAAGGCTCACTAGGTGGGCATACTAATTATTATTATTCGACTTTAAGGTTTAATACCGTCCGGGTAAGATAAACCCGGTAGACGGCCTATTAAGACGGCCGGATTATATAATAGATAAGACGCTATACGATAATATGCTTCCTACTCTATCGTAAAGGTTATAACTAGTTAGCGACCTCTTAATAAGCGTTCGCTAACAGATTATAAGTATCTACCTTACCCTAATAAGTAACGCGGTAAAGATTATATACGTTTAAGCCGCTTAGGTAACGTTACCCGAATATAGGCCTAATAAACGTAAGCGGGTATAGACTTTATAGGAGGGGGCCCTGCCTAGCTTAAGAGAATACGAGGATAGAAGAGGGCTATAACCCCTGCGTCCTATTAATAGCACCCGGCGTGTTATTATCGCTATTATTACCCGCTCCCGAATATAAGACGTGGGGTATAGGGCGACTATTTAATAAAGGGTCGCCGATAAGATATCGCTAACGCCTAAGGCTAATAAGGCTAGGGTTACTATAATACCGGATTAGTATATCCTATATTCTATAGCCTAAGAGCTAGCTAGGAATAAAACGGTAGGTCGGTATACTATTAGCGAGGAATTAGAAGATCTAGTTAAAGGGCTATAGACCACTAACCTAGATTATATATCCTTAATTAAGACTATCCGCCGAGGGACTAAAAAGAGAGCGGGGTACTCTCTCGGGGAAAAGGATATACTATTATTTAAGGGACGGTTAGTACTGCCTATATAGGGCTCCCTAAGGGCGGAGGTCCTGCGATAACACTACGATAACCCTAGGGCGGGGTATATAAAAGCAAATAAAACGCTTTAGCTGATTTCTACGAAGTTCTACTAGGTGGACTTAGCGGCGGATATTCGCGATTATATCGCTATATATTCGGCGTGTTAAGGGGTATAGGTGCCACGATATAAACCGTACGGCTAGCTATAGACGCTACCGTTACCTATATATCCGTTTTAAGAGATTAGTATAGACTTTATTACGGGTCTGCCGCCTATAAAAGGGGCTGATAGGCAAACGTATAACGCTATTTTAGTGGTTATTAACCGGTATATAAAGTATACCCTTTTTATTCCTATAAGAAAGGACTTAATAGCACCCTAGCTCGCGGCGCTATTATATAGGGAAATTAAGTGCCGATTCGGTAGCCTAGAGGGTATAGTGATAGACCGGGATAAGCTATTTATAAGTTAGTTTTAGATAGAGTTTTATTATAAGCGGGCGAACGCTTAGCGATTATCCACTATATACTACCCGTAGACGGATAGTTAGACGGAACGAATATATTAGTTCCTGATTAAGTACCTATGAATAATTACCGGTAATACGATAATATAGTAGCCTATTTAGTTATTAGAAGCAGGGTTTGTTTATAATAATAGCGAGTATTTCTTACTTAGTATTTCGTTATATAAAGTATTATACGGGTACTATCTATATATAATAGAGTATATTCGACCCAGGGATAATACCCGGGTATAGGGCGTTTAAGAACGTATTAAATAGTTAGTAGAGGTTCGGCGGAAGGTCCGCGATTACTAGGCGCGTGCCACGGAGTACTAGGCTCGGCACTATATTAAGCGCTACTAACCCTAATAATATAAGGTAGGCGATATTATTAGACTATCTATAAGGAATTTCCGATTCCGGTAAGGGTCGATGCTAGCACCGCGATATATTCGGGTATAGGTAACTAAGAGAATCGGCGAATAGGCGTATAGGGTCCGCCTTCCTTTATAATATATAAGGATACACGATATATTCCCGGTATCCTCATTAGAACCACAGGAAGACTAAGCGGCTATAAAGCTATCGGCGAAGGATCTCCTACTTCTAGAGGAGGAGTAAGATAAATAGGAGGTAAAGGATATCGTTAGTTATAAAAAAGAATAAGGGAAAACGTTCTATCTTATAAAATAGGTAGGTTAGCCGGCAGAGTATAATACCTAGGAATTAGAGGACCACCTAGAGAATGCTTTAGGGATCTGGAAAAGGTACTATAAGTATAAAAAATATATATATAAAAAGTAAGACGACTATAAGATAATATAAGGCGCTAAGGGGTTATCTAATAAAAATAAAAACTTAATTATAGGCTATAATAATCTTTTCTTATAGTGACTTAATAAACGGGGTTAACGCCCTAACTAGCCCTAAAACTATTAGTATAAAGTTTAATACTATTATAGGCGGTTATTATTAGCGAATACTTAACGTATAAAAGTTTCTTTAATCATTAAACCTATAAAAGGAATTGTTAAAGTTATTAGACGATAAAGCGCTGGACGTATAATATTAGCGGTTAGGCTAGAAAGGGCCCGGAATACCCTTAGCGTCCTTATTAGTATTAATAATAGTCGCCGAAGATACGGCCGAAAAGTGGCGATAAGGAGTATAAACGCGGCGGCGGGGGGGCTACTTATTATCGTTATCGTTAATAAAGGATTTATTAGCCTAAGGGCCGGGGGGCGCGGAATGGTCGATGTCGCTAGAAGAACCGGCCTGGTTCTGGGTAGGCGGGGCGCCGTGAGCCTAGGCGCGACGAGGAGCCGCGGGGCGGCTAGCGAAACGATGACCTAAAAGAGGATAGCGTGGGACCTTAATTACCGCTAATAAGTCGGCGAGACTAAGGAGAGATAGGAAAGCCTTTATACCTTCCTAGCGAGCCTTATTAGGATACTCGCGGCTATATATTATCCGTAAGTCGGCGATATAATAGCGAAATAATATAACGTCGCGTAACTTATCCTTACGCGGAGGGCGAACCTGGTTTAAAAAGACTATAGTATCGTTATCGGAGATACGGCTAAGGCGGTGTATAAAGTCTAAAGTTATAACCGAATAAAGGGACGCTACTTTATCTAAAAGAAATTACCGATTCTATTAACTTATTAGCTAAGTATCGCTAAATACTCGGCGAAAAATAACTTATAGCTATAATAGGTAAATCACGATTACCCCGAAAAACGATTATACGGAACTATTTATAAGTAATAGAAATACGCGCGTGAGCACGCTACCGTTTAATCGGCGTTAAAAGAGTATCCCGATCCAGGATTTACTTATTATACTTCTAGAGTAGCTAAGCAGCTCCTAGTAGGAACTCAGGAATCTAATAATTTTTTTTTAGTAACTAAGGACCACGGAACGCCGAGGTATTATCGAATTTATAGCGGAATATTATTATTAATCGCGGGTATAACTAATATAGCGATTAGCGCTAATAACGCTATCGGATTTATTAAAGTACTCGATCTCGATATACCGACCTAAGCTAGTAATATAACGCTAATAGGGCGCCTTATTAGTAAGGATAGAGTATTATCCTTAAGTAGCGTTATACGGATAGCTATTTATAGTAAGAATAACCTATAAAGAGATATCCGATATAATAATAGCTCGGCGAACGGGTAGCGATAAATTATAATAATTAACGGGATAGTAAATAAGGATTATTACTATATAATCGGCGATATAATAGTAAGGGAAGATAGTTATAGAAGGAAGGTTAGAATGATTATAAGGAGAATTATAGGATAAAGCTATATACTTATCGCTAAACGGTTACCTAAGGCTAGGTATAATATCCACGAAGGGTTAGATAACTATAAGTAATAACAATAAGTATCACGGAGTTTCTATAATAATACTCGGATAGATTATAAGGTATATAGTCGGCGATAGAACGCCGACGAAGGTAAATAAAGGAGCGGCTACTCTTTTTTCCTACGGTTTTCTAACAAGGGCTTATATAGAACTAAATAGGGAGAGGTAATTAATCGCGATAAAGGCGTAATTAAAGGTATTACGATAATACGAGTCTACGGGACTAGACTTATTAGGAGGGGGGGGCAGTGTAATAAGATAATCGTAGACCTATCGGTATATAGTCGGACCAATAGCCGCGCACGGACCACCGATCCGAACCTATCTCTGTATATACGTTAAGGGATTAGTTTAATCCCTTAAGTTAAAGTCTTGGTTTCAAGTCAGCGCTTGGCTAACGAATATACTACGATCACTCTGCGATACTAAGCTATTAAGCCTTCTCTATAATATCTTTTCCTTAACTAAAGTCTACGGACTTTCCTTTCGTTATATAGGTATAGGCCCTACCCTAAGTCCTATAGGGTTAGGCCTAGGATAACGTATTATTAAAGTCGTCCCCTCCCCTTAGTCTAGTAAGGGTAAAGCTTAATAAATAACTAAATAGTGGATAGGACTATCGAGTTATAATTCTAGATAGCGCTACCGACTTTGATGTTATCGATAAACACATAATACCCCCCGGTAAAGTAATTACCGGACCTTCTAAGGAAATCAGGTAATTAAATAAGCAATATATAACCTAAATACTCGGATCGATCTTATTTATAGTTCGGATTATAGATAGTTAGAATCGTACACGGATATAGGATATAGCGTTATATATTATGAATTTAGGTAAAGATAGGTTAGAGGTTATCATCGGTATCCCCTAGTTAACTAAGTATAACCTAATAATTAACTAGGTAGAGAAAAGTTAAATATTTCGGATTTAGAAAGAGGAGTTAAAGTTCGTGGGTCTATAGAAAGAGTTAAAAAGGGCTATAAATAGGGCAAAGGTGACCGTTAGGCTTATTAAGGCCTAGGTAGCGCGGTGTTATAGGTTTTGTGTAAGGAGTAAAGAGAGTCGTTAAGACTATAGTAAGAACAGGTCACGAAGCTGACCTTAGGGGGGGAATAATTATAAGATTATTCGTTAAGCCCTTTTAACTCAGGACTTAACGGGAAACACCCTACTTAAGGACTAGTGACTATCCTCCCTAGGATCGGTATATAATAACCTAAGGCTCTAAGACCACAGGTCTTAGGCCAGCTTAATAATCCTAAAACATAACTCGGTCCTAAATATCCCTAGGGTTAACCCCAGGGCCGGTTCCGGGTTCTTAACGAATTCCTTAACGCCTCTAAGTCCTATCCGATTCCCTTAAATAGAATATCCCTGATATCACGCCCCTCCTTCTAAGGCTCCTGTCTACGGGAGCCGGTAACCGTTACTAGTCCGGCCTATCGGTTAATCCACCCGACCTAGGGACAGGCAGGCCGGCCTAAACCCCACCTAACAGGGCCACTAACTCCTTCCTTATCCTCCTAAAGCTAAACTAATCGTCCCCCTTAACCTAACCTAACCCTCTAATTAATCCTATCCACCCCGCGTAATATAACCGTAATCTTTATAAACTAAGAGACCCAGTTATCTTTAAATAAAGCATAACTCTCCTAGGTCTCCTTTATTTATCTCCCTTACTACGACTATACTATAATAAAGCCCTAAGCGCTCTAGCCGGGGCCCTATCCAATAAAGGGCTCTAGTCAGACTAAACCATAACTCTAAAAGCAGATATTAGGTTAGTAGTAAATCGTAACCCTTATTACTCTTACGCTACTACTATTATTAAGGCGACCCAAAAAGCCTATATAAAGAATACTTTTAGAATAAAGCCCGCCACGCTATAATCCTAAAAAATAAAAGAACTAGCTCTATTTCCTTTATCGCCCTCTCACGGCTTATCCAGCTTAAGGCCGGGTAATAATAAGGCGTGATATCTATCGCGAATATTAATAATAATAAAGCCTATCCGTAGACGCGTATACTATAATAGCACCCTAGACGCGCCCTTTATTAACTAAATAACCGTATCATAGAAACCCGTAATAGGTAGTCGTATCTAGGTAAAGGGGGAAAGAATAATATAAGTAGGGTCTATATTAGGTTATACGACTATTCTAATATAGGACTTTTCTATCTACCTAACTTATCTTATTATTTTCCTTTTCCTTACCCTTTCTTATTTACCTATCTATAGTAATAATAACAGTATCGCTATTATAGTAAGTTATCTATCCCCGTCTATATTAAGGGTATTAACTTATCCTATTAACTCCTTATTAGGGTATATATTATCTCTGCGTGGTTCTATATATCGCGTATAGGATCGCGGGCGGCTTAGGATTCGGCTAATATTATGGCAGATTATTATTATTATTATTACCACCACCGTTACTACTACTAATATATAAGTGTTATATCCCCTTCGCGTAGACTATAGGCTGACTTAAAGTATTAGAGCAGACCACTATTATATAATAGCGCCCCCTGCTTTAGCTAATAAGTATAAAAAGTCTGGCGCGGCTAGTAAGTCCTTTAAGAAGTCCGGTAAGGCCGGTAAAAAGTCCGACGCGGTCGGCACTAAGCCTCCTAAGGTAGCACCTAAGGTTATCGATAAGGGGATAACTAAGACTACTAGGAAGAAGGCACGGCGGGCCGCTAAGAAGGCTTAGGCTAAGGCTAAGGCCGTAGCTATAGCGGCTACTTTTAAGTAGTAGTAGTAATAGTAGTAGTAGTAGTAGTCTAACTCTTTATCGGACTCGTTATCGGATTTATCCTCGGATTTATTATCTTTTTCCTCCTTAGAGGACGAAGCTATCGAGTAGCTAGGTACGGCGGCTGCTTTAGCTAAATAAGCTATACTAGTAAGGACCGTTAAGAAGCCGGCTATTACGGCTACTCCGGTTACTAAGTCGACCAGCCCTCTCCTTTTAGGGTATAATAACTCGCTATAGGGTGCTTTTTAGCCCCTTAGTAACCTAGAGGGCGTCCTTAACTATATTAGTTAGGACGTTATTATAAGCGGTAGTACTAATAAAGCCATTATCTTTAACGATAAGAAAACTAACTCTAATAGATTATCGTTATCGGAGTTCGCTCTATCTATAAACGGGTCTAGCGATAGACCCTCGGACTTTAGCAATAGCGGCGGCGTCGAAATACCAGTATATCCTATTATTTTAGTTAGGTCGGGCCTAGAGCTTCGTGCTCCTTATAGGCGGTGCGCCCGCGTACTAGGTTTCCTATTACTATATAGCGATAGCGCTACCGGTCCTATCACTATACGGCCCTGCCACGGTAATAAGGTATCCGATAAATACCACTACTACTATAATAATAATAGCCGTGACTACGAGTTAGTATATTTATATAGTTATAGTCCCCTTTACTATAACCGCTCTTAAGGTTATTAACTAGATATATAGCTTTTATTATAGGCGGAGCGGGTAGCTAAGAAGCTATAGAAGATATTAGTAGCGGCCGCACGGGGCGGTAGTGGTCTAAACGACTAGGCGTCTATAAGTTAGCCCGATACCTTTATAAAGAGCACCGCTAATATATATAAGCGCCGGGCTTTCTGGGTCTAAATTAAGTTACGCCGGGCCCTCGAGGCTATAAAGAAGTACGCCCGCGATAATAAGGGGTTTAACCCCCTAGAGCGTCGTCGCTAGGAGGAGGAGGAGGAGGCGGAGAAAAAGCGCCGTGATACTCCTATTAATACGGAGCGCTACCTAGCCACTATTACCCGCCGTCTAGGCTAGTTAGTTAAATAAAATTCGAAGTTAGCCGGTCTTCGTAAAAAACCGGCTATAAAAAATAAATAAGGATTACTTACGGTTATTATTAGGCTCGGACTAGGGGGAGTTAGGGGTAAGGGGGGGTGGGGGGGGGGCGTTAGCGTTTAGTTTTTTTTTTCTTTTTTCTTTTTTTTTTTTTTTTTTTTTTCTTCCCTAGGCCTAAATAAGAAAAGACCCTACGGGGCATTAATAACACCATTAATTAGCTTCCCTCTTCCGATTATAATACTCCTCGATAAGCGTATCGGGGAGGTGTCTTCGTGGTTCCTAAGTATTATATTTATACTTATACCCGGCCTACTTAATAAGGTATTCGCGCCTATTCCCGTTATAGCGATAAGCTAGGACTTCCTCTACCTCGTATTTATCCGACTCTTATAGTTCGACCTTAATGTCCGCGGGTATAGGCGACCTATTATCCCGAGACTTTTATAGTTTAAAGAGCGAGATTAGGAAAACGTTATAAATCTTTATCGACTCCGGAAGTTATAGCTTATAGGCGAGCCTATACTAGCCTATTACGGAGGTGATTTTATAGGGGCTAAGGAACTTATCTAATAGTTTCTTATTAGGGCGATATTACTTAAGATTCTTTGAGGATAATAGTATATAGTCGCTAATCTTAAAGCGCTAGGCCGCCCGGCTAGCGTTATAGTACCGTTTATAGGTAGTTTAGGCTTTCCTAATAGGGACCTTTATAGCTCTACGATTTAATATAAGGTGCTTTACCCTTTACTTAGCTATAGCGGCACGAACCTTGCCCGACTTACGTATTTATATATTATATAGTCTGCGTAGGTTAAAACCTATTAGCGTAATAAAAGGGGTTTACCGGATAGCCGAATACTATACGGTGTTATAAATAAACTAAGCCAGGGGTAGCTAGGTAACCTAGTCGTCCTATTATAGGGCACCGAATACCCGTAGGAAGTGCTCTAAGTTCTAGTTCTATCGTTCCGTCTAGGTATCCGTCTAGGGGTGGAACGCGGTTAATAACCGCTACTCGACGCTTAGGAGGCTATATAGGGTAGTCTAGAACTTACTAATAAATAGGGACCCTCGGTCCGAAACGATACTATTAGGTAGGCCGTAGATACTAAAAATATACACCTATAGAATACTAGTAAGACCCTTAGCTATTAAAGAGCTGCTATAAGGGATATAGATCGTGTACTTAGTGTATCGACACACCACGACTAGGATAGAATCTCTTTTCTTTCCCTATAAGGTTATAGGGGGAGGCCTATTACGAAGTCTATTAAGATCTCTTAGAATAGCCGTTTAGGTACGGGTAGAGGTGCTAGGTACCTAAAGGGCTTATACTAACACGGCTTAGTCCTTTAATAAATACTATATATAGGCACGAACTTCTTAACGTCTTATAAAAGGTACTCCTAGTAGTAGGACTCGGAAATCCTCTTAATAGTCCGACCTAACCTATAGTGGCCTATAGTAGGCGCGTTATAAAATACCTAAGGGACCTTATCGCGTAAACCTAACTAGTTCGGTATAAAAAGACGGTCCCTAAAGTAGACCATACCTTAACTATTATAGGACTATAGGTCCGCTAAGTTATCCTTTAATACTAAGGAGATATAAAAGGGATCGTCCTTTTAGGCAAAGATAATCTCGTCCTTTAGGCTAGATAAACCTAAGGGCTTAGGTATACCTCGGGCCCTTATAAGGCTAATAACGAACTTCTTAGTAAATCCCTTAACGGGCTTTTACCGCTCCGCTTCGAGATATGCCTAATCTATAGCAAGCTACGGCTTTTATAAAAGCCTATCTACGGTATTCTAAACGCCTAGGCGGTAACGAATCTTAAAATTAAAGCTTAATAGCTCCTCTAGCTAATAGGCGTATTAAGGTTTAATTTAAGGCTTATTTAGTAGATACCGCTGATTTAAATAGTTAGTTAGCACCTTTATTAGGGTCTAACTATACGCTAAATAGTAGCGCTATTACCGGAACGCTTTAATAATCGCTATTAACTCGGTATTTAGTATCGGATAGTTTAGTTCGGGTCCCCTTAGCTTCCTAGATAGGAACGCCACGGGTCGCTAGGTTTAGTCCTTATACTAGCTAATTATAGCGCTTAGTACGAAGTTAAACGCGTCGGGTTCTATACGAATAAGCAGGGCTAGGTTAAAATACTATAACACGGGTACCGACTAGAATAACGATTATAACTTCTTAAATACGGCCCTCTTTATATCCCATAACTAAAACGTACTTAGTCTACCCCCTAACCTTAATAGGTCCGTAAAAGGGGTAGCGACCTTAGAGTAGCCTTCGATAAAGCGTTAGTAGAAACCGGTAAAACCCAGGAAAACCTAAATCTTCTTAACGGAAGTGGGTTCCTCCTAATCCTTAATGGCCTTAACCCTCTTAGGGTCTATAAAGACACTATTAGGGCTATATATAAAGCCTAAAAACTCGACCTCTTATATCTCGAACACGCACTTCTAAGGGTTTACGAATAGGGACTATTCCCTTAGGCGTATAAGGATCTCCTTAACGTGTATGCGATAAGTACTAAGGTCCTTATTATAGATCAGGATATTATCTAGGTATATAACGTAGATAGTATCGATAAGACCCTTTAAGGCTTCGTTAATATAACGCTAAAAGCTAGCGGGGGTATTATATAGACTAAAAGGTATTACTAAGTACTTAAAGTGTCTATACTTAGTTCTAAAAGCTATCTTCTACTTATCCCCTTCCTAAATTCTTAAACAATAATAGGCGTCCTTAAAATCTAACTTAGTATAAACTATAAAGAATATAAGGCGGTTAAGGATCTTATATATTAAGGGGAGTAGGGTATAGTCCTTACGGGTAACCTTATTAAGACCTTAATAGTCTATATATAAATATAGCTATCCACCCTTCTTTAGTATAAATAGGATCGGGGCGCCTATAGAGCTTATCGATAAGCGAATCCACCCTTTAGCTATAGCCTCCTTAATATAGTCTTAAAGGACGGCTAGTTCTTACTCGGCTAGGGGGTAGATAGGGCCGAATAGGGGTAACTTACCTTCCTTTATCTTGATTACGTGATCCTAACGCTAATAGGCGGGTAAATAGCCGGCCTTTATAACGTCGAAAACGTCTAAAAACTCCCGATAATACTCGGGGATAACGTTCCTTAACTTATCCTCGTCTAGTAACTCTTAATATAGCCCGGGATTAAGATATTCTAGGATCCCTTTATCTAGTTAGGTCGGGTCAGGGGGCACGGGGGGTATAGGTTATAATAGGTCTAATTAGATAATAGGGATTAAAGGACTATTAGGTAACGTATCCTCTTTTTCCTCGGTAACGTTCCACTTTATACTAATAACTTAGCCGATACAGGGGGCACCGGACTTTATAAAGCGGATAATAAGCTATATATACTCCTTCGCCTTCTTTAACTCTCTTTAACCCGGGACGCCTCGAAGGTCCTCTTACTAGAGTCGATATATCTATTCGCCGGACTAGAAAAAGGTAATAGGGTTATATTCTACTAACTAGGGTATACTAAGCATAACTTAGGACCTATCGGGGTCTATATCCAGCACCTCGAACTTAATCGGATATATCCGGGTCCGGTGCTAACTATCTATAACTTTAATATACGTCTTAAAGGACCCGATAGACTATACGTCGACCCTAGGGATAACCTATCTAAGTCACTTCGGTGGTCCTAAGGGACTATAGTCGAGAGGCAGGGCCTTTTAGTTAATTAGGTTAACCTCGGCGCCTTTATTAAGCTTAGCGCTCCGGCGGCCCTATCCGCCGCTTAACTATAACTCTAACTTCGCTTTAATCGCGCCCTTACTAGCAAAGAATAGCTAAGACGGCGGCCCTTCCTAGGCCTATACCTATCTAATAACGGGGTGCCTCGGGTTAACCGGTAGGTTATTTAGGTTCTAACTAGTAGAGTATCCTAATAACTAACCTAACTTAGAGGGTTCCTTCGGGTATTTATTCCGGTAATAACCCTTTTTATTATAGCTAAAATATATAACGCTGCTATTATTACGCCTTTTAGGAGGCCCGGGGGCTTCTATATCGTCCACTTTAATTAATTCCATAAAACCTTAGGGAGGTATAGAGGGCCGAATAGTTATAGTACGGGCCCTATTAAGGGCCCTATTACGCCCACGCTTCTTGCCGCGGGGCTGCCTTAGGCGATTATTCCGGGGCGTCTCTTCTTTATTCTTATATAAAAGAGTAATCTCTGCCTATCAGGCTATAACACATAACGCCTTACTATTAATAGGGATACCGGCGGCCACGATCTAGTTATATAACGGCTTATTAAGCTTTATTAAGATTAACTATATACGCTATTTATTAGGGAAGGGTAGGGATACCTTATTAAATAATAAGTCTAGCCTATTAATAAACTTAGCGTAGGTCTAATTAGGTTTCTATATAGTCTAGTCTAAGAATAGCTTCTTAGTTATAGATATCTTACGGGTTTTATTATTAACTAATTACTCGGTTAGGAAGGTCTTAAGGTCCTCCTAAGTAGCACCTTTAGTCTTCCTATAAACGCGCCTATAATAGGCACGCTATCAGGATTTTATAATCTTCGGTAATAGGGTAAAGGTAAAATAGATCTTCTTTACTTCGGACGGCTTAACCTTATCGAGTATAAAGCGCTCTTCGATTTCTTTAATAAACGTCTAGAACTAGTTATAGGACTGCCTATCCTATTCGGGGAGCTTCTACGGGACCTTATACTAGCTTTTATAGGAGTCCCCTTAGGGGACACGCTTAGAGGTATTAGGGTCCTTCCTTTATTAAAGGGTAAGGAGGCGCTTCTCGTTCTTTTTATAGGCTTAGCGGTCCTTATAGTACTTAATTAGGAAATTAAGCTCCGCTAATACTAAAGTGCCGGGGGGGCGGCTCTTAAGGTCTTTAATATCGAATTAGGGTCCTATTCGGATAACTTAGGGGGTCCCTTAGTCGAGTAATAGTCCTATTATAGGATTATAAACGTCCGGGTTAGCTTATTAACGAATCTCGAATTCAGGGTTACTATCTTTATCCTTTAACTCGGGTATAAGGGATTACTCGTGATCGGCGCCTAATAGCCCGGCTTTAGCTCCTTCGGTAATAGGGGAAGTATCCCGGGTATAAATAGTAATAGTATACTTAAAGGGTATCTTAGGTATTAGTTAGGGGCAGTAATAGGATTTATAAAATAACTAGTCTTTTAAACTCTTAATATTCGTTATACCCGTAAACGGTTAGAATAAACAAAATATTATAGGTTTTATATAAGGAGTAAAAAGAGTCGTTAAGACTATAATAAGCATAGGTCACGAAGCTAACCTTAGGGGGGGGAATAATTATAAGATTATTCGTTAAGCCCTTTTAACTTAGGACTTAACGGGAAATACCCTACTTAAGGACTAGTGACTATCCTCCTTAGGATCGGTATATAATGACCTAAGGCTCTAAGACTATAGGTCTTAGGCTAGCTTAGTAATCCTAAAACATAACTCGGTCCTAAATATCCCTAGGGTTAACCTTAGGGCCGGTTCCGGGTTCTTAACGCATTCCTTCACGCCTCTAAGTCCTATCCGATTCCCTTGAATGGAATGTCCCTGATACGCGGGTTAGCTATGTCTAAGCTTGAATCTTAGAGGATATAACCACGCCTACTCCTCTACCTAAACTATTACCCGAATACCCTGAGGACCCTTTACCTATAGGTTAAGAAAAGTTATTAATAGCTATACCGGTGTAGTATTATAAGTTCTTAGATATATTTAATATAGAGGAGGCCCGTAAGCTACCCGGATATTATTAATAAGACTACGGGAATAAGTTAAAGGAAAGGAAGACGCCCCCGTTTAAGCCGATTTATTTATTAGCGGAGGAGAAGTTAGTAGCGTTACGGGAGTACCTCTAGGGCCCCCTTACTAAAGGTTAGATCCGTTATTCTACTAGCCCTACGGGTACTCCTATTCTTTTTATACTAAAAAAGGGTAGGAAGTTAAGGCTGTATATAGACTATTAGCGGTTAAATAAGGTTACTCGTAAAGACGGCACGCTACTCCCGTTAATATATAAGATTATAGACCGGCTTTTATCGTTAAAGGTCTTTACTAAGCTAAACCTTAAGGACGCCTATTATCGACTTTGTATATAACCCGGCGATAAATAAAAAATAGCTTTTAGAATCCGCTATAGTTATTTTAAGTATATAGTTATACGTTTTAGACTTATTAATACCCTAGCCAGCTTTTAATAGTATATTAACCAGGCCTTAAATAGGTTAGTCGATACGATTTATATAGTTTATTTAGATAATATCTTAATTTATAGTAAGGACCTTAACGTTTATCGGGTATATATTAAAGAGGTTTTAAGAAGGTTAAGGGAGTAGTCGTTATACGCGAATCCCGAGAAGTGCGTGTTTAAAACTTAAAAGGTAGAGTTCCTAGGGTTTATTATTAAAGTGGATAGGGTTCGTATAGATTAGTCCAGGGCTAAGGCTATCCGCGATTCGTAAGAGCCGAACTCGGTAAAGACTATCTAAATCTTCCTGGGTTTTACTAGGTTCTATTAGCGTTTTATTAAGAACTATTTAAAGATTATAGCGCCGCTCTCGGACCTAATAAAGAAAAGTAAAGTAAAGGGGGTATTTGTATTATCCGCGAGGGAGAAAAAGGCTTTTAATAAGTTACGCCAGAGGTTTTAGGAGGCTCCGGTTCTATGGTATTTCGATCCTAAGTTACTTATTCGACTAAAGCCGGACGCTTCGTGGTTTATATTAAGGGCGGTAATTAGTTAGTATATAGATCGAGTATAATACCCTATCGCGTTCTTTTTAAGGAAGCTTAGGGGTACGGAGTTAAACTATTTAACTTTAGACACGGAGTTAATAGCTATTATTAAGGTATTCTGTTATTAAAGACACTACCTAGCCTATAGCCAGACCCTAGTAAAAGTTTTAATAGACTACCTTAATTATCGGTACCTAATAGATAAGCTAAAGATTACGCTATAGCACGCGCGATAGCTAAAGGAGCTATCGGTGTTTGATTTTAAGATTAAGTACTAGCTAGGAGCTTAGAATCCGGTTAACGGTCTATCGCGGAAGCCGTAATACGTTTCTAATTAGGCGGACCTAAACGCGGAGCGTTAAAAGCCTATTAAGAGGTTTACCCGTAAGTTTGTCTTAAGAATAATAGAGAAAGCGGGCGGAGCACCTAGGGTTTCTAAGGACTTATTACTAAGTTTAAAGGAAAAGGTAGCTAATACCTAGAAGGATAATCCCTTTTATATTTCTTTATCTAGGAAGGACCGGTTATCCGATCTATAGTCGAAGGATAAGGAGGGCCTAATCCTTTTTAAAGGTCGCCTCTTTATCCCGAATTTATAAGCGTTAAGGAAGAAGATCCTATAGGCCTTCTATAATAAACCTACCACTAAATATTATAGTTCCGGCAGAACGATTAAAAGGATTTGGGACTTATTCTATTAGGAGTATATATCCCGGGATATAAAAAAGTTTATACCCACGTATAGGGTTTATTAAAGGACTAAGGGGAGGTAGTATAAGCCTTATAGCCTATTAGCTAGCCTTCTAGTTCCGTCTCGTCTATTCTAGGAGATCTTAATTAATTTTACTACGAGTCTCCCCCCTATTAACTAGGGCGGGAAGAAAAAGAATACGATCCTTATAATAGTTTACCTTTATATAAAGTATTCCCTTTATATCCCTTATAGTAGTATACTAACCGCTAAAGGTTTAGCCGATATTCTATAGTTAAGGGTCTTTAGCGTCTACGGGTTACCGGATAGTATTATTTCGGATTAGGGTTCTTTATTTATAAGTAAGTTTTAGAAGACCCTATATAGTCTCTTAAGTGTTTATTAAAGGATATCCACCGTGTTCTATCCCTAGACTAATAAATAGACTAAGCGTTAGAATTAGAGTATTAAGCACTACTATAAAGGGGCAGACCCGTGTTCCGGGTCTGGACGTCATGGATATCACGTGACTATATACACGGTCCCAGGGACCTAGTCTTATATACGGCTATTCTTCGGAATAGACCCACTATATCTAGCTAGCTTTTTCGTCTAATCTTTTCACGATCGTCACCTATCACCCATTATAATCATAATTTACATTATCCTTCCTTTTTTAGATATCTAGACGATCTGGAAGAGCCGACCGTAGGCCCGCCTGCCTATCTAGCTATTCGTTCCCCTGATCAGACCACTACCGACCCTTCTAAAGGCCCGGCGACCGTCTCCTCGGGACCCTTAGCTCTAGATACGGACCCGTAACGAGCCTAACCCTCCTTTCGGCTAGCCTATTAGTTAGTTATTTATTTTAGCCCTACGCGGAGCCGTTCTGTATAGTAACGGCTTCGCCTTTCTTTAATTAGTGCTTAGAGGCGGATATAATCGGCGTAGGAGATTATAATCCTGCGTATAAGGGTAGTTCCGGCCTGCCTAAACGAATAGCCTATTAACGCGTTATTAATTAGCGATACGGCCACGGTTTTCTTTATCCTGTTTTAAGCTTTTAAGTCTTCGGTTTAAGTCTTCGGTTTTAAGTCTAAGTCTTCGAGTCTAGAGCGTTTAGATACGATATAGCTTCGGATTTTAAGTCTTTGGTCTTATGCTTCGGATATAATACGATATAGTTCTGGTTAGTCCTCTAATAGCGGCCGGAAGAATAGCGCGCTACGTGGGTACTAGAATAAAAGGTCTAAAAGAAGACGATTCTGTTTTAAGTTTAAGTTTTGATTCCGCTTACGATACGTTAATAATAAAAACACTAAAAACACTATATATAATAAAAACCATAAAAACAGTTTCCTAGGGCCCGAGTCTCTAGAAGAGTAATCCTAATAATACTTCGGAAAAGTAGAGGCTACCTGCTTATTAGTAATAGCCACGACCTATCCCGACGCAGAGACTACCTATACACTAATAGTCCTAAAGATCCGGTTTAATAGTCCCGAGTACCACGGATCCGGAAAAGCAGAGGCTGCCTACTTATTAATAGCTATATACTATTCCGATATAAAGACTGCCTATATATTAATAGTCCTAATATAAAAGGAAGACGTTACGACGGCGATATCGTAAAAAGAGAAGGATATATACCGGTAATCAGAGTTAAAGTCGCGTATAGAATACGTTCCTATTCTTCTTAATCGGGTTAACCTGTTATTTTAAGGTCCTCGCGAAAGTCACGCTAAAGGCGTGCTAGGTAGCCCTAGAAAAGCTTTATACTCTAAGGTCCTGCCACGATAATCACGATATCTCTTTACCGTTATTTACTTCCTATTTATTTAATTAGACTAACGGTAACGTTATTACCCGTAGGCAGCCTACTATTCCGGGTAGTCTATATAATCGTAGCCGAAATAGTAGTCGGAAGAGCCGCCGCCGTGGTAGAAGTATAACTCCACGGAAAAGTCAGGAAAAGAGTCCTGCCCGGCACTATCCTATTCGCCTAATTAGGTATTATTCCTGCGGTTAGGAAGGTTACTATTAGCGTATATACCCGAAGAAAAAAAGCCCTATTAGCTCTATAATCCGGAAAAGCTATAATAGCTCCGCGCTTTAGAAGAACTAGCGTGTTAAGTCCGTTAATCCCGAGACTTCGAAAAGCTCCTATACTAGCTCCACTATATCTATCGATTCCGTGGTACCGGTTCCGAAAAGTCCTCCTATAAACTCCGTATCGGAGGAGCCTACCGCCCCTCCTACTATTCCTCTAATCTAGAGTCCTCTTATAGACTCTATAAAAAAGAAGAGCCCTGTTAGCTCTATAGTCCCGAAGAACCCGCCCGCCGATTAGACTATTAGTATTATAGGCTTCGTGACGGTAGACCCGGTAATTAAATCTATTCCTAACGATTAGCCTATCTTTATTCCGCCTACTAATTAGCCTGCCCCTATTCCTATTCCGCTTACCGACCTACTCTCCCTTTTACCTCCTAACTTCGAAATTAGTTACCTGGAATAGTACGCGCGTTACCTTAATCTATACCTCTAGAAAGAGATTAAAAAGATTTTCGGTAACTCCCTTAAAGCTACGCTTAAAGAGGTGTATATATAGATCGATAAGGAGATAGCTAAGGTAATTAAAAAGGCGCGAGCGAGAGCAGAGTCCTTATAACAGGCATTAACGTCTTTTAGGTGGATTTACCTTTAGGGCTAAGGGACTTTTTCCTTACTATCTTCCTCCTCCCTCCTTCCCCTTTTACCTCTTTTCCCTTTTCCTTTCTCTTTACCTATTCCTTTAGCTAATCAGGGTAATAGAATCGTTTTCGGAAGCCAAAGTCATGCGTGGAGTCTATAGGAGCTTTTTTAGTTCCTAATAGGGGCCGCGTCTTCTAATCGATAAGGGCCGCGCCCTTATTCGTGGACTCGTATCTAAGGCCGCGTCTTCCTTTTAACTACGCCCTAGGGCCGGAATTTTTATTCCCTAAAGCTACTCCGGTAGCCTAATCAGGATCTAT
The DNA here is from genome assembly GCF_042370955.1 of Sodiomyces alcalophilus JCM 7366. Lineage (NCBI taxonomy): Eukaryota > Fungi > Ascomycota > Sordariomycetes > Glomerellales > Plectosphaerellaceae > Sodiomyces > Sodiomyces alcalophilus. Next base: position 9,010,910 of record NW_027263532.1, read on the forward strand.
TATTTCTACCCTTCTTTTTATTTTTATTTGTTTTTAAGTTATTTAAAAGCTGCCTTTAAGGGGGACCTCTTTATATAGCTTTAGGGGCGATAAACATAGAGTCCTACCCTCCCCCGATTTTACCCTCTTTTCTTTTCTATATAAAGACCCTAATCGCGAGCCTATTCTTTATATAAAAAGCTATAGGCCGTAGGATCTTTTTTATATAGCTTTAGGGCTAATAAATAACTAGGCCCGGGGCCTAGCCTATAAGTCTATAAGAGCCTGCCGATTTTTTAGCCTTTTCTTTAGACTATATCTTTTATAGTTTTCTATTATTTCTTTTACTCGGAACCACGTTAGCCTAATTAGAAAAAGAGCTTTTAAACAGCTCTAATTTTAAACGATTTAGCTAACTAGTTATTAAGTTATTATAGGTTAGTTTAGTGGTACGCGTTAGATATCTTCGCTATCTATTCGAAGCAGACTATATACTACTAATTCCGCCTACTCTTTTTAGATTTTAATCCTGCCTACCGTTTTTTACCGGTAGTCACTATAAGCCTATCTTACTTACTCTTTTTCTTTATTTTTCCTTTTTTCTTACTCTTATTATTACTTTTTTTTTCCCCGATATCTTTATTCCTTTAATCGGCCTAAGCCTAATCCGCCTACCTATAATTAATTAGATTAATCCGATTAATCCTATTAATCTAATCGATCCTGCTACTCTTTTTCCTATTCCTTTAAGCCCGGCTATAATACTACCGCCTTAAAGAGTCCTGCCACGAGACCCGATTCCGTTCTTCGCCTACTAACTCTACGAAGAACCGATAAACCGACCCCTGCGTGCTATACTACCGCCAAAAAGACCCGACCTATATACTTAACGCCTTCGAACCGAAATAGACTACCTTAATCTAGGTAGTAGAAATAAATAGATATACTCTATAAAAGATATAGGATACCGACTTTTATATAGGCCCGTCGCTTATAATCTTCCTATAGACCCCGAGAATATATAGTTCCGAAATCCTAACTAGTTTATAAACCTCGAGACTCTTTATTACCTGCTTTTATAAGCTACGCCGTTAATTCTCCTGCCACGATCTTTATAGCTATTTCTACCTAGTTCTGCGTTTTACGTTATTAATCTTTTACTAGGGCCGCCGCGTTACCTTATTCCTATAGTTATAACCAGGAACCGAAGAGGCCGCCGCCTACCCTGTTTATACGTTTATAGTTATATCTTTATTATAATCTTCTCGAAGAAAACGCTAGGGCCGCTGCCTGTTTACCGCCGCTTACCGCTATTACCGCCGCCGCGTTACTTATTCCTTTTACGGAGCCGAGGAAGCCGCCGCCGCCTAGCTTATATATAAAGAACTACGATATCACCTTTATATCTTCGAGGTCACTATCCTTTAAGCCCGCGTCTTCGAGACGTTTTTAGGAATATATACGCGAGGAAAAAAAGACTGCTTATAGATACCCTAATTAGGGTAATAGAGATATATTTAGGTTAGTTACTATTTATATTTAGAAATTATTAAGACTATAAGGCGTGGCTTAATAATTTAGGGCTAATTATAAAGGGGTAGACCCGTATTCCGGGTCTAAACGTTATGGATATTATATAACCACGTATACGGTCCTAGGGATCTAGTCTTATATACGGCTATTCTTCGGAATAGACCCACTATATCTAGCTAGCTTTTTCGTCTAATCTTTTTATAATCGTTACCTATTACCTATTATAATTATAATTTATAGTATCCTTTCTTTTTCGGATATCTAGACGATCTAAAAGAGCCGACTATAGGCCCGCCTACCTATCTAGCTATTTATTCCCCTGATTAGACTACTACCGACCCTTTTAGAGGCCCGGCGACTATCTCCTCGGGACCCTTAGCTCTAGATACGGACCCGTAATAAGCCTAACCCTCCTTTCGGCTAGCCTATTAGTTAGTTATTTATTTTAGCCCTACGCGGAGCCGTTCTATATAGTAACGGCTTCGCCTTTCTTTAATTAGTGCTCGGAGGCGGATATAATCGGCGTAGGAGATTATAATCCTGCGTATAAGGGTAGTTCCGGCCTGTCTAAATAAACGGCCTATTAACGCGTTATTAATTAGCGATACGGCCACGGTTTTCTTTATCCTATTTTAAGCTTTTAAGTCTTTAGTTTAAGTCTTCGGTTTTAAGTCTAAGTCTTCGAGTCTAGAGCGTTTAGATACGATACAGCTTCGGATTTTAAGTCTTTGGTCTTATGCTTCGGATATAATACAATACAGTTCTGGTTAGTCCTTTAATAGCGGCCGGAAGAATAGCGCGCTACGTGGGTACTAGAACAAAAGGTCCAAAAGAAGACGATTCTGTTTTAAGTTTAAGTTTTAATTCCGCTTACGATACGTTAATAATAAAAACACTAAAAACACTATATATAATAAAAACCATAAGAACAGTTCCCCGGGGCCTGAGTCTCCGGAAGAGTAATCCCGATAATACTTTAGAAGAGTAGAGGCTGCCTGCTTATTAGTAATAGCCGCGACCTATCCCGACGTAGAGGCTGCCTGCTTATTAATAGCTATATACTATTCCGATATAAAGACTACCTATATATTAATAGTCCTAATATAAGAGGAAGACGTTATAACGGCGATATCGTAGAAAGAGGAGGATATATACCGGTAGTTAGAGTTAGAGTCGCGCGTGGAATACGTTCCTATTCTTCTTAATCGGGTTAACCTATTATTTTAAGGTCCTCGCGAGAGTCGCGCTAAAGGCATACTAGGCAGCCCTAGAAAAGCTTTATACTCTAAGGTCCTGCCGCGATAGTCACGATATCTCTTTACTATTATTTACTTCCTATTCGTCTAATTAGACTAATAGTGACGTTATTACCTATAGGCAGCCCACCGTTCCGGGTAGTCTATATAGTTATAGCTAAAGCAGTAGTCGGAAGAGTCGCCGCCGCGGTAAAAGTATAACTCCACGGAAAAGTTAGGAAGAGAGTCCCGCCTAGCACTATCCTATTCGCCTAATTAGGTGTTATTCCTACGGTTAGGAAGGTTACCGTTAGCGTATATACCCGAAAAAGAAGAGCCTTATTAGCTCTATAATCCGGAAAAGCTATAATAGCTCCGCGCTTTAAAAGAATTAGCGTGTTAAGTCCGTTAATCCTAAGACTTCGAAGAGCTCCCGTGCTAGCTCTATTATATTTATCGATTCCGTGGTACCGGTTCCGAAAAGTCCTTTTATAGACTCCGTATCGGAGGAGCCTACCGCCCCTCCTGCTATTCCTTTAGTCTAGAGTCCTCCTATAGACTCTATAAAGAAGAAGAGCCCTGTTAGCTCTATAGTCCCGAAGAACCCGCCCGCCGATTAGACTACCGGTATTATAGGCTTTATAACGGTAGACCCGGTAATTAAATCTATTCTTACTGATTAGCCTATCTTTATTCCGCTTACTAATTAGCCTACCCCTATTCCTATTCCGCCTACCGACCTATTATCCTTTCTGTCTCCTAACTTTAAAATTAGTTACCTAGAATAGTACGCGCGTTACCTTAATCCGTACCTCCGGAAAAAGATTAAAGAGATCTTCGGTGACTCCCTTAAAGCTACGCTTAAAAAGGTGTATATATAAATCGATAAGGAGATAGCTAAGGTAATTAAAAAGGCGTAAGCGAGAGCAGAGTCCTTATAACGGGCGTTAACGTCTTTTAGGTGGATTTACCTCTAAGGCCAAGGGACTTTTTTCTTATTATCTTCCTCCTCCCTCCTTCCCCTTTTACCTCTTTTCCCTTTTCCTTTCCCTCTACCTATTCCTTTAGCTAATCAGGGTAATAGAATCGTTTTCGGAAGCAGAAGTCATACGTAGAGTCCGTAGGAGCTTTTCTAGTTCCTAACGGGGGCCGCGTCTTCTAATCGACGGGGGCCGCGCCCTTATTCAAAGACTTATATCTAGGGCCGCGTCTTCTTTTCGACTACGCCCTAAGGCCGGAATTTTTATTCCCCGAAGCTGCTCCGGTAGCCTAATCAGGATCTATTATTTCTACCCTTCTTTTTATTTTTATTTATTTTTAAGTTATTTAAAAGCTGCCCTTAAGGGGGACCTCTTTATATAGCTTTAGGGGCGATAGATATAGAGTCCTGCCCTCCCCCGATTTCACCCTCTTTTCTTTTCTATATAAAGACCCTGATCGCGAGCCTATTCTTTATATAGAAAGCTATACGCCGTAGGAGCTTTTTTATATAGCTTTAGGGCTAATAGATAACTAGGCCTAGGGCCTAGCCTATAAGTCTATAGGAGCTTACCGATTTTTTAGCCTTTTCTTTAGACTATATCTTTTATAGTTTTCTACTATTTCTTTTACTCGGAACCACGTTAGCCTAATTAGAAGAAGAGCTTTTAAATAGCTTTTATTTTAAACGATTTAGCCTACTAGTTATTAAGTTATTATAGGTTAGTTTAGTAGTACGCGTTAGATATCTTCGCTATCTATTCGAAGCAGACTATATACCACTAATTCCGCCTAATCTTTTTAGATTTTAATCCTATATACCGTTTTCTACTAGTAGTCACCACGAGCCTATCTTACTTACTCTTTTTTTTTATTATTCCTTTTTTCTTACTCTTTTTATTACTCTTTTTTTCCCCGATATCTTTATTCCTCTAATCGGCCTAAGCCTAATCCGCCTGCCTATAGTTAATTAGATTAATCCGATTAATCCTATTAATCTAATCGATCCTGTTACTCTTCTTCCTATTCCTTTAAGCCCGGCTATAATACTACCGCCTCGAAGAGTCCTACCGCGAGACCCGATTCCGTTCTTCGCCTACTAACTCTACGAAGAACCGATAAACCGACCCCTATATACTATACCACCGCCGAAAAGACCCGACCTATATGCTTAACGCCTTCGAACCGAAATAGACTGCCTTAATCTAGGTAATAGAAATAGATAGATATACTCTATAAGAGATATAGGATACCGACTTTTATATAGGCCTGTCGCTCACGATCTTCTTATAGACCCTGAGAATATATAGTTCCGAAATCCTAACTAGTCTATAGACCTCGAGACTCTTTATTACCTGCTTTTATAAGCTACGCCGTTAATTCTCCTATCACGATCTTTATAGCTATTTCTACCTGGTTCTGCGTTTTACGTTATTAATCTTTTACTAGGGCCGCCGCGTTACTTTATTCCTATAGTTATAACCAGGAACTAAAAAGGCCGCCGCCTACCCTATTTATGCGTTTATAGTTATATCTTCGTCACGATCTTCTCGAAGAAGACGCTAGGGCCGCTGCCTGTTTACCGCCGCCTACCGCCACTACCGCCGCCGCGTTACTTATTTCTTTTACGGAGCCGAGGAAGCCGCCGCCGCCTAGCTTATATACGAAGGACTACGAGGTTACCTTTATATCTTCGAGGTTACTATCCTTCGAGCCCGCGTCTTCGAGACGTCTTTAGGAATATATACGCGAGGAAAGAAAGACTGCTTATAAATGCCCTGATTAGGGTAATAAAGATATATTTAGGTTAGTTACTATTTGTGTTTAGAAATTATTAAGACTACGAGGCGTGGCTTAATAATTTAGGGCTAATTATAGAGGGGCAGACCCGTGTTCCGGGTCTAGACGTTATAGATATCATATGACTATGTATACGGTCCTAGGGATCTGGTCTTATATACGGCTATTCTTCGGAATAGACCCACTATATCTAGCTAGCTTTTTCGTCCGATCTTTTTATAATCGTTACCTATCACCTATTATAATTATAATTTATATTATCCTTTCTTTTTCGGATATCTAGACGATCTAGAAGAGCCGACCGTAGGCCCGCCTGCCTATCTAGCTATTTATTCCCCTGATTAGACTACTGCCGACCCTTCTAGAGGCCCGGCGACCGTCTCCTCGGGACCCTTAGCTCTAGATACGGACCCGTGATAAGCCTAACCCTCCTTTCGGCTAGCCTATTAGTTAGTTGTTTGTTTTGGCCCTACGCGGAGCCGTTCTGAATAGTAACGGCTTCGCCTTTCTTTACTACCTTCGTAGCTATTACTTATAGGAACAGACTAACTAAGTAAATAAACTATCCCTTATATAGTTTACTTATAATACCGTATAGCACTTAGTAATTAAGTAGATATATCCTATACCGTTAATAGGCTATAACCCTCGTGGCCCTAATAATATCTAGTTACCTAAGTTATTAAAGTTTAGGGCGGTATTATAAAGGGGTGGTTCGGAACCTAGTGCTATATCGTTAGGATGTTACGTGACGTTATAAGACGCGCGCTTTTTTATTTATCTTATACATTATATATACGTGGCGACACCACCCAGACACAGGGGATACTTATTATCCTACATAATTATTATCCTTTCGACCCAAAGTTTTGCCACGTTTATTATATTCACTTCGTTTAAGCTACGTTACCCTGATCAGAGCAGCGCGCACCTCTAGGAACCTTTTCTAAAGGTCTCCTTATTATATACATTATTTTAGTTATATACACTTCGTGGTCTTAAGCACTCCTGTTATCGAAGACTTATCTAAGATTATACTATCTAAGCCGTTCTGTATAGTGATAGCTTGGCCTATCTTTAATTAGTGCTCGGAGGCAGATCTATTTAGTGCCTAGGAAGTCCTAATCGTCTAATTAGGGTAATTAAAAGCACTTAAGGGGAGTTCCGGCCTACCTAAACGAGCTATATATTAATTACGGAAATAAAAAGGGAAGTATACGGCTAAGGGGGCCGAGATTAAAATAAAGTATTAATATTTAAAATTAGTATTAAGATTACGATAATAGCCTAGGAAACCTGCCCCTTATATAGCCTTAATAAAACCTAATAACTAGAAAACGGGGACGGATCCTCCTTACTAAAAATAAGATAAGAGCTATAGACGGAGAGACAGTCCCTTACCGCCGATAAGGTAAAGGTAGGCAGAAAAGCTAAAAATAATTAAGAAAAAGGTATAATAAATACAATAAAGAATAGATTAACTATAAGATAGATTCCGGATATAGTATAGATATAGACACAGAGGGCGCGCTCCTTTACCGGAATAAGAAAAGCTATAGATATAGACTATTAGGGGCCGTAGAGCCTAGATATAAAAAAAACTTTTACTATAACCCTCTAAGTAGGAAATAATAAAGGCATGGGGTTAACCTTACTATAATTAGGGTAATAAAGGCCTATACGAATAGCGGTAAGTCCTTAGCCCCGAGAATTTTAAGAAAATCTAGTTATATAAGGCCCCGATAGTTAGAAGAACCTATTAAGGAGCCCCGAGATACCGCGCCCTTATATACCCGGCGGTTAGGTAAACCTACTAGTGGATCCCGGATACGACTTAAACTAATCTCTTATAACGGCTAGCGATACCTTATCTTATTCCTTATAAGTATCTCTATTAGTCTAACTATAGTGGGTTCCCTCCTAAGCCTTAGCGGAGAATACTTATATTATATCCTTTAGGGCCTCTAAGAAAAGGGCTCCTCCTACCCCCTATCGCTAAGTAGAATTATCCTTAGACTTATAGACTTAATACACGACTATTTTTTATTTCTTAACCCTTTCTTTTTTAAAAACCCTAATTTCCCTAATCTACCTAAACTAGTTACTATAATAAATTAACCCCCCCTTTTAATAATATAACGGCCTCGTAGTAGACTAACTATCACGACCCTCCCCCTACGGTTATAGTCTATAGTAACTCTAAGCCTAACGATAATAGCACGTACGCGGCTATCCTAACCCTAGCGACCACGGTTACGCCTAATCAGGGTAACGCCGCTCCTACGGCTAACCCTCCTCTCGCGACCGCCTCGCTTAGGTAAGGGGATATAGACCCCGGTATCGGCCTATTAATAACCGTCTCTTATAGTCAGGGCGCCCCGGCGTCCGGCTATAAAGCCGTATCGGCTTCCCCTTCGCCTAGTTAGGGTAACACGACCCCTATTAACGGGCTAGCTCCCCCCGTTCCCCCTATTTCCCCTATTCCCCCTATTTCCCCCGGACTAAGCGCTCCTTAGTAGGCTTACGCACCTAGCACGGATATCGTGCCTCCTAATAATATCCTAAAGAACTTTAAAGCGAGCCTTATTATAAAGACGCTTACGGCTATCTACTAGTATATTAGCCTATATAACGATAAAAAAACTTAAACTACTATCACGTCTCGCGCGCTACTAAACCCCTTTGCCGCGGGGAGCCCTCGCTTTAATAGAAGGGCTCTATCTAACTTCCTTAAGGACTATAAAGACTATACTAAGTTTAACTGCCTTAGCGAGGCTAATAAGATCTCCTTATTAGCCTATTTATAGAGGCTAGTATCCGTCCTATAGTTAATAAGATAATCCGACTAGTCGAAGTATCCTGTGGCCGATAAAAGCACTTAAAGTAGCGGCTTATTAATAAATACTCTTACCTAGACCCCGATTAGTAGCTCGACCTGTCCGACTAAGTATACTAGTTATAACTTACTTATAAGTATAAAAAGGTTAAGACCGTTTAGTAGGTTAAGTAGCTATTAACGAGTATTATAGTTTAAAAGTTAAAAGCTAATAAGGTCGGCGGCACCTTTATTAAAGACTATAAGCTTTATAATATCTTCCTCGCTATCTTATATAAAGATATTAATATATAGCTCGCTAACCGGATAAAGTATAAGTTTATTAACCTAAAAGACCGGCTATGCAGGTACTATAACCTCTCGGATATATTAAAAGAGTAGGCAGAAGACGTTTAGGTAGCCGATGGGCGGCCTATTAACGAAGTGGCGAGTATTATAGATATTCCTACTCCTACGCTAACTACTAAACCGATACTAGCTATTACGCCTCGGCCTAATTAGGCTAACCCGATAATATATACGCCGACTATCTTATAAAGGCCCACTATAGTACCTAAACTAACCGTATAAATAAGGAGTGATATAGATAAGTTAACGGAGCTTTTAGAGAAGTACGCTATCTTTATAGTTTACGATAATATAGGCGTTATTAGGAACGCGGTCCCCTAAGTCGTAGCCCTCTCGCGTCGAGTAGGAGCCGATAAGGTTAACGCGATCCTGGCTACTAACCCTTACTTAAAGACCCCGTTCTACGCCGCCCTAAAGCAGTCTACTTCGGAAAGGCAGGATACCGCTCCGGTAGCTTATTATATTACCCCTGATTAGACTAATATTAGTATATATAAGGACGATATATAGTATAGGCGAGGGCCCCCGCGGTATAGGAATAAGAGTTCCTACCCCTATACCGGCGGCTTATTATAATACTACCCTATTAATAACTAACCCCCCCGTTACTTTTATTATAAATAAGAGCATTACTACCGCGAGCAGTGCGCGGTACTATAGCTAGATAAGACCCAGTACCTAGTCCGGTTCCGCTATCCCGATTACCTTACCTTAGACTAGAATAACGAGTAGCAGCCCTGCCCCTAGGATATATACCTTAAGTAATAAAACTGGCCGCACTAGCGGTTAGTCCTCTACTAGCTTAGTATACGCCTTTAAGGGAAATATAAAGACCTGGCTAAAGCCTACTATATTAGTATTAACTCCGGAAGCCTCCTTATTAAGATAGAAGACGTTATAAGAGTAATATTAGACTATTATACTAGGCTAAAGGAAGAAAAAGCGAAGGCTAAGGCTCCTATAATAAGCTCTAGCGTTAATTTCGTGTTTATTTTATCCGATTATTAGTAGGTGGATATCTATACCGCGTTGAATAATACTCGGAAAGAGTAGCCCCCCTTATAGCCTCTATATATGACTAAGAGTAGGAGGATCGTTAAACCCACTCCTAAGGTTATCCGTTTCCTTAATTAGGTTATTAAATAGCGCCTATAGAAGTTAAACCCTGGCCCTAGCTACCGGGTACTAACCCTAATTATAACCGAGGTCGTTAATAAAGAAGTGGAGATAAATAAAGCGCCGATATAGCCCGACTAATAATAACCTAAGGCCGTCGATAAAGGCAAAGGCAAGGCTAGTACCTCCGCGGATAACCCTTATAATCTAGAGTAAGTATAGATAGACCTGGATAGGTAAATCAGGGATCTCCGGATTAAAGTTCCTTTATAGTATTACCTTATTAACGACCCGGATACGAGACTAAGAAATAATAAGAGGATACGCGCCGCTAAGACTAGTTAGCCTTAGCGTAAGATTATTCGCTTAACCGCTAATAAAGTCTTTTTCCTTAATAAATAAGGTCCCCCTAGTATACCTCCTCCCCCGCCTTCGTCTAAGTGGTATACCGTTTTATTTACCTAACCTAATAACGCTAACTCGAATACCCTTACTATTATTAAAAAGGAGGCCGTCCCTAAAACCAATAACCCTCTAGTTATTACCTGATATATAGTCTTAAAGTATAGGCTTACTCGTAAAGGTGCCTTAATATATAACCCCGACGTTTTTATTAAGGCTATTATCGATATAGGGGCCACCTTTAATACTATCTTTATAAATACTATAAAACGCTTTGGCTTAGAATATCGTATTAGCTAGACCGAGATCCAGATTAAGGGTGTTAATAACTAAGAGGGATAACCGTGTATAGGGTACCTCGAGGAGCGTTTATAGGTCGGCGAGTAGAGTAGCATTTTTAACTTCTAAGTCCTCCCCGGTCTAAGGCCCGATATACTACTTAGTATACTATAGATCTAGGAGACTAAAGCGTCCTTTTCTTTCCGGGATAGTTAGATCGATACCGACTTTACGCTTAGTAACGCCTATATTCTTATACTTATCGCCTATCGCGAGTAGATTAAAGAGATACTAAGGAACTAAAGCTAGCCGAACTATAAGGCTAATAAAAGGCGTTAGATCGATAAAGATCGGTCTAATTAGGCTAATTAATATTAGCTCTAGGATAGCGACCCTACCTATTAGCCTAGGGCCGCTACCTCGCTATCTATTAAGGAAAAGGCTAACTATTACCCTTTAAACGTTCTAAAGGAGGGTAATAAGATTTAATACACGATTAAGGACGCTAATATAGCGTCTTTAATAGCCTTTATATTCTCTAAGGAGATTAAGCCACTTTTACTAAGGGTATACGTGGCCTTAAGGGCGATGCTATAGAATTAGGGCCAAGGGTATAGGAAATACGATAAGGAAGCCCGATAACACTATAAATATCGTTTTCTTCCTCTACCACTATATTTTTCTATAAATCCTTATCGTAGTTACCCTAATTAGCCTAATTTATACTAAATCACTTATACTAATTTTAAGTCGGAAGCGTGGAAGTCTTACTAGTCGTTAGCGTTATCGGCTTTAAGGGCCGAAGATACGCGTATTATTAGCGCCGATATAATAGCTATAAAAAAGCTATAGACCCCGAAGAGGAGAAAGCACTAAGACTTATTTAAGGAGGTATACTACTAGCCTAATTAGGCTATCTATACTATATATAAGCCGAAAGCCCTTAAGATTTACCCTATAGACGATACACCGTCTAATAGTTCCGTCCCTAAAGGCGACCCCCTCTAGAAGCAGAAGATCTTAGCGGAAATCCCCGAGGATATATAGGAGTAGGAAGATAACCGTTTTATTAGCCTAAGCACCCTAAAGTTCTCTAAGATTACCCCTTACTTAAGACTTATAGAAGAGCGACTTAAAGATATCTTAGACTCTACCGACTATCTACTACCTATAGAAAAGGAGCTCTTAATAAAGACCCTCCTAAACCGTAAAATAGCCCTTATATAGGATTAGTAAGAATATAGGAGGCTTAACCCTGGAGTCGCCCCGCCGTAAAAGATTAAGGTGGTTCCGTATAAGGTATAGTAGGCGAAAGGGATCCCTATCCTAAGAGCCCTAGAGTTTATTATTATTAAGATAATTAAGGATAGGAAGGATAAAAGGGTTATTAAGGAAAGCCACGTGGCCTACTAAAACCCCTAGTTTCTTATAAAGAAGAAAGACGGTAATATACGCCTTATTAACTCTGCCACTAAGATTAATATTATTACCCTACGCGATATATTTATCCCGCCTAGGGCTAACGAGTTTTCTAAGGACTTTAGTATATATAAGATAGTTTCCTTTCTGGATTTCTTCTCCGGCTACGACTAGGTTACCCTTAATAAGGAATCGAGGGACTTAACGACCTTCGCCACGGTTTTAGGACTCTTTAGGATATACACCCTTCTATAAGGGGCGACTAACTTAGTGGCCTAGTTTATATATACTATAACCCGTATCCTCTATAACCTTATTCCTTAGTGCTATTAACCCTTTATTAATAATATCGCGGTTAAAGGGCTAACTACTACCTATAATAATACCCTAATTAGACCTAGAATTCGCCGGTACGTGGCCGAGTATTATAGAGGGGCAGACCCGTGTTCCGGGTCTGGACGTCTTGGATATCACGTGACCACGTACGCGGTCCCAGAGATCTGGTCTTGTATGCGGCTATTCTTCGGAATAGACCCACTATATCTAGCTAGCTTTTTGTCCGATCTTTTATGATCGTCACCTATCACCTATTATAATTATAATTTGTATTATCCTTCCCTTTTTCGGTTATCTAGACGTTCTAGACGATCCAGAAGAGCCGACCGTAGGCCCGCCTGCCTATCTAGCTATTCGTTCCCCTGATCGGACCACTGCCGACCCTTCTAGAGGCCCGGCGACCGTCTCCTCGGGACCCGTTTAGCTCTAGATACGGACCCGTGACGAGCCTGACTATCCCTTCGGCTATATTAGTTGGTTGTTTGTTTTGGCCCTAGCGGAGCCGTTCTGTATAGTGACGGCTTCGCCTTTGTTTAGTATATTAGTAATATCGATAAAGTCCTTCTTAATATAGAGCTTATTTAAGGCACTATAGCTAGCGCTAAAAGCTAATAGTATTAATAAGTAGCTATTATCGTGGGCTATATATACGGAACCGATGGCTATTCCCCTAAGTAGGCTAAGGTGGCTAAGTTAACTAAGTAGTAAAAGTGCCGGACTATTTCCGAAGTCCGTTCTTTTCTTAGTCTCGCTACCTTTTACCGTATCTAGATCTACCGCTTTATTATTATCGCGGGGCCGCTAATAGACCTACTAAAGAAGAGTTCTACCTTCCTATAAAGCGAACCTTAGTAGTACGCTATAGATACTCTTAAGGTTACCCTAACCTTTATACCGGTCCTGATTATTATCGAGTATAGTAAAGGGGCTAGTATTATCTATATTATTATCGACGTATATATTAAGGGCTAAGGCAGGATCTTAGGCTAGTATATCGACGGGAAAAAAGCTATTACCCGGTACGAAAGCGGTAGATAGAACCCGGCGGAAAAGGTCTATAACGCCGGTAAGCTAAAGCTAAGGGGAGTATTAAAGGTGCTTCGCTAACGCCGTAACTATCTTTATAGAGTCCGCTTTATGCTAGAAATAAATACTTAAGCCTTAGTATCCTAGCTTAGTAGTTCTACTATAGACCTGCCCGGCGTATTTATTACTTAGTGGATTACCTAGATCTAACTCTTCGACTTTAAGGTGAAGTATAGTAAGGGAACTAAGAATACTATAGCCGATAGACTTTTAAGGATACCTACTACTTTATCTAATTAGGCTAACGATACTATAAAGGGAGATATTAACGACTTTATTAACGGCCGAATCTTCCTTATAGATACGGATAAGAGGTTTAATAACCCTACCCTAGCCGAAAACGTTTTAGACCCGGATATCGCTTAGAGCTAGTTCTCTTAATAAGTGGCCTTATACTTAACGAGCCTGCGATACCCTTTAAAATAGACCCTTATAACGCTCGCCGCGTTAGAGATTAGTCGACCCGTGTTTTTATAAAGGACGGTCTATTATAGATAAGAGTTACTAAGAAAGATTTAACTCCTAAGAGGTGGATTAATAATAAAAAGACTTAGGTTACCCTAATTAGGAAAGCCTATAATAAGTCAGGCTATCGTGTAAGGGACCGGACGTACTAGAAGCTTACCCCTTTATACACCTAGGGCGGGATCTATAAGTAGACTAAGGAGGTTATTAAAGTATACGCCGAGTATTAGAGCCGCTAAGGCAAAGTATATAAGGATCCCCTAATCGCCACTTAACTGCCTTAATAAGCCCTCCCCTTTACGTGGGTAAGTCTTGATATCTAGTATCTTAATAGCTACTACTTAGTAAAGGCTTAATATATATTTATAGAATAGGTTAAAGCCCGTTTACTACGGAAGAATATATCGCGAGCCGTTGTGATATTCTTATAGGAAGACGTTATCTGCCGGTATAGGCTATACTAGTATATTATCGTTAACGGAGGTCCTACGAATAAGGGCAGCGTGATTAAGCTAAATCGGGCGTACCTAATAAAGCGGAAGGTTATCTCTACCTACTACCCCCGCGCTAATAATCTAAATAAGGTAGGATATAAGCCTATCGCCTATACGCTAGCTATCTAATAGAAGATTTACCGCGGTACGTTATATAAGATCCTGCTTATAGTCCTTTTCGCGGACCGCACGACTATCCGAGTATCTACTAGAAGGACCCCCTTTTACCTCCTTTATAGCTATAAGGCCATCACGCCTATTAAAACGACCTGCCTTACTTAGAGAGTGCTTAATTAGGGCCGCGTTAAGACCCCTAAGGAAGAGATATTACTACGCCTAAGGGCCTTCGCCTAGTTAGAAGCCGACCGGAGGACTATTATCGATATAGTTAATAAGTAACGGTAGTAGAAGACGGACTTTATTAACCGTTTAAGTGTTAGGACCCTACGTAAATAAAGGCTCCGAGTAGGAGACCTTATCCTTATACACGATACTAAGCTGGCTATCGATATAAGCCGCGATAAAAAGCTAGACTACCGCTAGAATAGCCTATTTCGTATTATATTATCTGATTAGAATAATAAGACCTTTAGGCTATCGACTTTATTAGAGGAAGAGCTCTAGGGTATTACTTTTACTGCTAACCGCCTTAAGAAATTTATCCAGGATAAAGATAGATACTAGGACCCGGAGGACTAAACGATACTAGAAAGGGACTATGCTAAAGAACTAATAATTACGTACCCCGCCCGCGGCGTCCCTATCGATAAAGAGCTAGTTAAAGCACCCCTCCTCCTAGGTGAATCTACTTATAAAGATACTAGGGCCGAGGATAACGAGCATTAAGATAATATAGGTTCCCCTAATTAGACCGTTAATACACTCCTATGATAGTTAGCGAGACTTCGGGATATACTAGGCGAGTATTATAAGAGGTTAGAAGCGGAGCTCCGGAAAGCGATATAATCGGGAAGAGTCGAAGTCTATATCCCTAGAGATCCTGACTTTAACCTAAATAAGTATAAGGACTATACTAGGACCTTATACTTTATCCCCTATTATTACTTTCTACCTAGCTAACCTAATCGTGGTAATACTATACTTAATAGGAGTCTTATATATAGTATTAGGGCCGAGGATATATAAGGCACCGCTATCTACTTATTATCGAAAACTAACTACTACCCCCTAAAATAAAAACACTACTTTTAGGACTCCTTAACTCGCTCTTTTTCCTATTTCTTTCCTATTTACTCTTTATTACCCTAATTACCCTATTCCACGCCCTTCTACTTATTATTTTATTTATTCGTTCCTTTTATTTATATTTTATTATTACTATTTTCTATTTATATATACTAACTAAGTGGATACCGTAAAGATATATCCACTAAATATATTTATTATTTATCTACCTTTCCTTTACCTATTTACGCCGCGCGCCGAAATAAAAATATCCTAATTATACTAAGGTTACCCTGATTATAGTAATTATTATCTGAATCACCTATCTATATCTTACTCCGGCTTACTGTTATAGTTATTATTACTAGGGCCGTATACTTCCGACTTATACCGCTAAACCTAAGCCCTAGAGATAAAGGGAATATAATACCACTCCACCGTCTCTTCTTAATCTCTCTTTATCGGGTTATTCTGAATAGTATAATAGAACTTCTCGAGATCGTCTTTATATTTATACGCTAATATAGGAACCTATACTATTATATAGTCCCACGGTTTAAGACCCCTTCCTTTATAAACATCGCGTATCTACTAAGCACTTTTATAGTATAGAGTTATAGTGCTTACTATAAAGACGCTATATTAAGGCGATGGCCGTGGACGTATCTTATTATCGTATACGGACTATAGCAGTACTAATAAGTCTTTAGTATATAGATCAGAGTAACTAATACCTATATAGTCACTATCCGGCTATAAGACCTCCTAATTAGACTAATAGAACTGCTTCCGAAGCCCGTTATCGCGATACGTATAAGCTATCCTATAAAAATAGTAGTTAGTATAGTCCGGAAATCGATTATTACGTTAAAGCGACACGTACTTAAAGAAAGGATAAGTAATCTTATTATTAACCCGATCACTTATAGCGGACTACCGTTCCTTATAGTATTAGTATAGTACCTTATTAATAACCCCGAACCCTTAGATAATTAGGGCTCTAACCGTATAAGCCCGGGTCACTATCTTTATAATATACTCCATTTATAAACTAGCGAGGTCCTTAGCCACGAATACACAGTAATAAAATAGAGATAAACTATTACTAGACCTTACCTTCTTAAATAGCTCCTATTCCACGTCTCTATTAGTAAGATTTAGCAGGCTATCCTATACCCGGCCTACGATAATAGCCTTAGAGTCACCTTAGATAACTTAGCCCACAAAATCTAGTTCGATATACGATACACTACCCTTATTAGCCACTTCGTACTAAATAAAGTACGAGTTTGCCTATATCTATAATATCAGCTTTCCCTAATCAGGGCAATACGACTAAAAGCGTAAAGAGAACTCACTATTATATCTTAGACCGTTATAAAAACATTATACTTATTAACCGCACCTACGATAAGTCGTGTCTTAGACTAGAAGCACGGTATAGGATAGACTGACTCTTAATAAGCAACGGCTTTCTTACGCTTATAAGAGCTAAGGTTATTAAGCCCCGTGATTAAAGCTTTACCGGATATATCGATAATCTTATTATTATTATTAATAAGAAGTTTAAGGGAAAACACGATATCGAATTATACGATAATATAAAGACGTAGAGCTTAAAAGATACACCTCTGGCCGGCAGCCCCCCCCGCCTTATATCCCTCGACGATAGGTGACGTGGCCTGGCGATTTATAGTTTTAGTGACTTAAGGAGGCGTAGTTAAATAAACAGCTTATTTTAAGTTACTAAAAAGATTAGGCTTTAAGCGTGATTCACGATTACCTTCCTTATATTGCTTTATTATATAGTCGCGACTATAGGTATAATAGAAAAGGTACTATCTGATCTTTTCGTCTAATCAGATCGGTTACACGGTAAGCCGACTTCCGTATTTAGATCCCACGCCTAATTCACTAAGTTACCTTTATCCGAAAACTATAAATAGTATTAGGATTACCCTTTCTTTAATAATCACGACCTATTTAATTAGTAGCCGTAATAGAAACTCCGGTTAAAGGCAGTCTCGTAAAGGAGGCACTGCCTAGAAATATTAGACGTTAATAAAGGATATATATCCCTAATCACTAGCTTTAGTTAACCCGTTTTCCCTCTTTTCCTCTTTTTTCCTATATCGTTAAGTTTATTTCTAACTTACCCCTATCCATTTCTTCGCTATTTATTACCCCCCGCTACCCTTATATATTTTTCCTATATCCCTCCGCCTATATATTACCATGATTAGGCTAATAGAGATATTTAGAATATCTGTATCCCCTACCTTTAACTACTAGGAGCCGGCTCCCGCCGGTCCTATCCTTACCGCTAATATTATTCCTGCTACCCGTATTACTATTAATAAGACTATACGCCCCCGCCGTATTAATAACCCTAATAATAGCCGATAGGTGTTCCCTATATAAGGGCTGCCGTACCGTTTATTTAACGTCCCCGATAATACCGCTCCCTTTATAGGTTTTCCCTAGCAGCCAGAAGACGATATACGCGTAGTCTAGCGTCTCCTTAAGAATACTATGGATAGCGAGCTTAACGCTATCACGGTTAATATAATACTACCTTATATTCTTATAATAAGTATATTCGCCGAGAGACCGCGAGATACTTAACCGGTAGTATAGTCGTCCTTTAGGATATACTATAACCTAATAAATAAGAGATAGCTAGAAAGGGGTAGTTTAGAGGATATAATACGTGCTATCTTTAAGCGTAGATAAGGGGATACCCGTCCCTTAGCATAGATTAGTGTTACGCCTTACTAGGAGTTAAATAGCCGCATAGCGGTCTACTTATCTTAGCCGCTTAAGGAAATTAACCGTATTAAGAGGAGTCGCTTTATCCCTATTATTTATTACTTTAAGAATCACTTTATTAGTCTGATTATAGATTAAGAGATATAGTGTATGTATAGGTATAATAGTATTTAGAATACTAGTAATACTAAGGACTGCCTTTTACGGTTATTTAAGTACGCTATAGGTTAGCTATATAGTATTAATACACCTAATAAGGCCGTCTTTAGCCTTACTCGCCGTTTCTATATTATTCCCGGACCTTACTAGACGGATAATTACTTATACGGTCTCTTTATTATTAAGTGGATACGAGCTATTATCTAAGAGGGATAGCTATTCCCTTAGAGCTTAAAGATTTATCGGTTTATATAAGGATATTATTACGGGAGTAATAGCGCCGCTTATACACGTTATATTAAGGAAGAATAGCTATCTTATGTTAGAGTAATCCTCGGTTTTGGCTATTAGAAGATATTAGTAGTCCCGGTAGTTCCCTAGTCTCCTCTACCGCCTCCTCCTAAGAGTATAGGTTTTACTCCTATTAATAAACCTATTATTAAAACCAAGCCTATAGCCCCTGATTCCTTTAATCAGGCTAAGAAGAAGACTTAGGCCCTAGTTACGAGTACTCCTAAGTTATAGGAGCCTAAGAAAGATACTGGTATCCCGGTGCGTCCTAAGACACCTAAGGCTGTCCCTAAGAAGCCCTTAGCACTAGTTACGCCTAAGAAGATCGCTAAGGTCACGAAGAACCCTAAGAAGACTCCTAAGTCCTCTAAATCTTCTAAGTTTACTAGTATTAACTTAAATAGCTACGAGATTATTTAGATATCGCTAAAGAAAGTCTTAGTAACGCCTCGGAAGATCGATATCTAAGGTAAATAGATTAAGGATATAAAGGAGCAGGATAAGGGCGTCAAGATATCTCGTAGTCACCTATTCTATAGACTATATAATCCTCGCCTTATAGACTCTTATATTAGTCCGATTAGACCTAGCTTATTTTTTTAAGATAATTAGGTTTATTTATATAATAGTGTTTACTAGGCGATACTTCACGATACCGCCGCCAATAGTTCTTTATATATACCGCCTTTACGCGCGATTCACTAGGAAGGATAGTTACGGTATAATACTAGAATTAAGTGGGACGAGGATATAGCTATAGCCGCTACGGAGCGAGTATATACCGAGAAGGAGGATTATATAGTCGGCGGACGGACTCTCTATAAGCATAAGTGAGTTTTAGGATAGTTCTGCTAGATTATACTTAGCTTAATTAGGGTAACCTAATTATATTTAGAGTTATTATAGCCACGAGGATATAAGTAAGATAACTAGGGCCGATTATAGAGGGGTGGTTCGGAACCTAGTGCTATATTATTAGGATATTATATAATATTATAAGACGCGCGCTTTTTTATTTATCTTGTATATTATATATACGTGGCGACGCCACCTAGACACAGGGGATACTTATTATCCTATATAATCATTATCCTTTTAACTCCAAGTTTTGCTACGTTTATTATATTCACTTCGTTTAAGCTACGTTGCCCTAATCAGAGCAGCGCGCACCTCTAGGAACCTTTTCTGAAGGTCTCCTTATTATGTGTGTTGTTTTGGTTATATACACTTCGTGCTCTTAAGCACTCCTGTTATCGAAGACTTATCCGAGATTATACTGCCTGAGCCGTTCTGTATAGTAACGGCTTCGCCTATCTTTAGTATCCGCTAAATAACGGGTAAAGCACCTAATCGCTAATTGTTAAGTAATAAGAACCTTTATTCGGAAGGCTTAGGAGTCTTATAAGAGGTTCTATAATACCGGGCGGACTTAATAACGGTTTAAGGTAAGGGACTACGTTTTAGTCTCCTCGAAAAATATTAATTAAAAACGGCCTAGTAAGAAACTCTCGGATAAGTACCTCGGGCCGTACCGTATTATCTTAGTCGTTAATCACTATAGTCTCGCCTATAAGCTAAACCTCCTATAGTTAATAAAGATTTATAATATTTTCCTGACCTCTTTATTAAAGCCCTAGTAGTCTTCTGATAGTTAGGCCCCCGACCTAATAAAGGTGGATATAAATTTATAAGAGTCGGAGGAGTATAAGGTAAAGGAGATTTTAGCTTATCGGTTTAATAAGAAAAGGAGGCAGTACTTAGTTAAGTAAGCGGATTATAGACATAAAGACAACACCTAAAAACTAAGATATTATATTCCGGAGGGGCTTTTTTAGGAATATTATGATTAGTAAAAGAGGAGAGCTTAAAAAGTATAAAAACTATTATAACCCTATAGGGTCCTTCGTTATCTTTCTTAATTTATTACATTATAACCCCGGAGGGTCTTGTTATTATTAAAAATTCGTTATATATGCTAAACACCTAAAATCAAAATCGTGACTATAGATCAGATAGCGTATTAATAGCGCCCCCCGCCTAAACTCTTACCGCACCTCACTTATCCTGCTAGCTATTAGCGGCCTAACCCCCCCGGCGATAATAAAGTCTATTATCGTTAATATCCCTAGTCTTAAGGAAGTTATAGAAACCCTCTAGGAACTTATTAGCCTTCCTTATCTTATCCACCACTGACCACTCGTACTATATATAATAATCCGCTAGCTTAGCACGGAGGCGGCGATCGTATTCGTCCTTATCGAAACTATCGGTATTCCGCTAGTTACTAGCTAAAGCCCAGCGTAGGCGCCCCTATAAGTACCTCGTATACTATAGCTTATTATCTCTTAATCCACTAAGCTTAATAGTATTAAGCAGGAACTTTTAAAAGGTCTAAGTAGCTTTAATAGCGGTCTAGTTTAACTATGGTTTTATTAGTAACCCGGGGCGGTTTATAGTAAAAAGGGGGCATAACCTATAGTCTCGTAATCAGCATTATTATAAAGAGCCTAATAGTAAAAGCACTTAGTAGAAGCTATAGACTCGCTTAAGTCCCGGTATAAATAAAAAATAATAGGACCCTCGCTATCTAGAATAATATTAAGGAATTCATAATAGCACCGCTAACAGGGATTATCGCGGAGGTCGCCCCCCTTAATAACCTCTATTACCAGGTATAGGTTAAGGAGATTATTGCTATCAGGAGGTATAGCATCGCCGCCACCCCTATTAGCCCCCGGACCGATATCGGTAACGTTTTCGTTACTAAAGGTATCGTTACCCTAGGAGCTCTTACCTCCACTAAGGATAAAGTTATTATTATCGTCTTCGTCGCTACTAATATAAATAGGACTACTAGCGCTACCTGATATAGTCACGTCCCTATTATAGTTAACGACACCACCTTTATTATCGGCACTATTATTACTATTATAGTTAACTAGATATCCGGCCGGAGTCTTCTGTTAGCGGTGGACGGGCTACTAGCCGAACCATCGTCTAAGCCGAACGCTAGGAATAGCTTCTCTAGCACTTTCTTAGCCTTATAGCCAACCCTATTAAGGGTATCTTAGTTAGGGAGGGCAAAGCCCTTCGCTTTAATAGGAGTCGTAGGCGACTCCGTACTAGGTACGGCTAACCTATTATTGTTATTACAACCTTTATTAATAGTCTTCTTAATAATACTTGTTAATATTATACTTATAATAAGTAATAATCATAATAATATTAAGTATAATATCTAAGTCAAAATAAACAGTATATAGTTATAGCTATAGCTATATAACTAGACGTCTACTTTATAACCAGCTTAACCTATACTATAATACTATACGTCTTATACGTGTATATATACTTGGCTTATAATATATATTATATAAATACACTAGGTATTATAAATACGATATCTTAGTTATTACTTAAGCTAATAACGTGGCGTAATAACCGTCGCGTAGGCTATTAACGTAACAGTAGCCACCCAATCTTCCAGGGTCTTTTGCCAGCCCCGGATCCAGGAAGAAATCCCAGAAGTCAGCTCTTTACACAATCATAATATTACACGTTCGTGAAATAAGCAGTAATCCCACGGATCTACGAATTCAACAGCTATTTACTTAATATTTCTCTCTTCCGCGCATACAGCCTACTACTCATAGCCTAATATATTTACAGGTTATAAGCCCGGGTTAGCAAAGAAGGAAATCTACTCTTTTCTACCCTTTTATTCTACTCGAAATACTAAAAAAAACTCCCGCCTTTTCAGGCCACGCGAAATACAAAAAAGACTCCTACCTTTTCAGGCCATCCCTTTATCCTCCCCCGGTCACAGATCCTTATCTCCGACTATACAAAATCCCTTTATCTCCTAAAGACAGCTAATCGAATCGAACCGTTCATACCGATACCACGGTTCAAAGCTCTTTATTCTTCCTAATACAGTCGCTAAGAGTCATGCTAAGAGGCAAGCTCTTTGTTCCTGTTCCGGAAGAACTACACGATCGGAATAAGACTCTTTGTCACGATCGGATATACTATTCCTTTGTTTTACGAAGGGCTTTCTGAAAAAGAAGAAAAATAACGAATACGTGGATTAAACGCAGTAGCTCTTTAAAGCTCTTATAACTACTCTATAAATAACGGCTATAATAATTAAGCCACTTAACCTACCGCGCTGCCTATAATAACAGGATATCGTAACGTGGTATATAAGCTTTTAGTAAAAAAGTCCGCCTATAAAAATCCTATTATTCGCTTTATATAAGCATCGCTTTTCTTCGCGCCGCGAGATCTATAAATAGCTTTACCGTTTAGACCCACTTTTAGACCCACCTTTCGAAGCTAGGCCAATCAGAACCATACCTTTAGCTTAGTATTCTTTGATTCTATCCTTTATCGATAACGCAATAAAAAGAAAGTAATTAAGAAAATAATAAAAACAAATCGTTAAATAACTCAGTTAATTCTGACTTAAATAAAGAATCAAAAATATCGTTCTACTGCTTAGAAATGGCTCTATAAGAGATAAAAAGGTTTCCTTAAGAAGTCTCTCTCCGGAAGCTATAACGCAGTTCTGTAACTAATAATAATAATAATAATAATAATAATACTAACCCTAATATTAATTAGTTAGTAGAAAAGATTCATAAAATACAAGCAGAAAACAGTATTAAGCTTAATCTGAATTTCTGTGTTAATAGCGGGGCTACGGCGTATATAATTATAAATAAAAGACTCTTTTCTACTTATAATTCCAAAGAGAGAACCGTTCGTTAGGGTTAGGCAAAAGAAATAAAGATACAAAGTGAAGGAGACTGCGTAATAAAATTCAGGGACACTAGGAAGCTTCTGCTTTTAATAGAGTGTCTTTATATACCGGAAATAGGCACGAATATTATCAGTCTCTCCCGTCTTAATAGTAAAGCTCGCGGTCTCACTAGAAACAAAAAGCTCTTATTATTTAATAATAAAAAGCCCCTCTTTCTTTATATAATGGCTCTGCTTTATAACGGGCTATACTAGGCCGCAGCACGGGCACTATCGTACGGGGGGGCTAAGTCTCTAAAAATAAATACAATAAATACAAAGAAACAGCTGCAAAAGGGTTTTACAGCAAAAGAACGGCCAGGAGACTCAACTAGACTAAACAGGTTTCAAAGGTTTAAAGAATAGGTTTTAAAGAAACTAAATAAACAAAGAAAGGAGTTAGTTAAACCTCAATAAAGAAATAATATAACAAAGAAACCTCTTTAACCTCTTTAACCTTAAGAAGAGATTTATAAACAAAGAGACCGTATTAACCGTCAAAGGACTACCAATATAACTAAAAACATAACGCTATAGCATAACAGAATAGGTTATATTAACCCTATTACCTTAAAAAGTCTCTATACTAATACTCGTTAAAAAGATTATAATATAACTAACGAAGAGTTAAGTATAATACAGAGCTATAATGCCTATAAGAGAAGCAAGTCTATTACACTTACGAATAAAGATTCAGTTAATGAATATAAAGACTTTTCCTATTTAGAAAAGGTTTATATAGATCTTTACGGACCGATTAAACCTTTTTCTTATAATAAAAAGCGCTGGATTTTATTTATGCTAGACCGTTCTACCCGGTTCCTATAGGCATAACTGCTCTCAGATAAGTCTAAAACAACGGTAGTTACAGCTATAAAAGAGTAGAAAGCTCAGGTGGAAAATAATAATAATAATAATAAATATCACTTCTTTATTAAAGAAGTAGATACAGATAGTGGAAAGGAATTTAATAACGCCTCTTTTTAACGCCTCTTTACAGGTGTAAAGCATAATATAAAGCCACCGTACACTCATAAAGCTTAAGGTTCTGTTAAATAAGTTTTAAGAACTATTATAGAAAAGGTTCGAGCTCTTCTTTTCCACTCAGGGCTACCTAGATACCTTTAGGGTAAAGCTATTCTCTTAGCTATTTATATATATAACAGATCACCCAATTCAGCTCTTAATTATAAGAGTCCCTATAAGCTTTTATAAGGTCAGAAACCGAATATTAATAATATACGGGTTTAGGGTTCTATTATTTATTATAAAAATATAACAAAAGGAAAGTCTATAGACTTCAGTCAAGGAAAAGATATCACAGAAAAGGCTCGATGGCTTAGTATCGCAGAGTGATCGCAGTATATTCGTTAACCAAGCGCTGACTTCAAACCAAGACTTCAACTTAAGGGATTAAACTGATCCCTCTATGCGCGTACAGAGATAGGTTCGGATCGGTGGTCCGTGCGCGGCCATCGGTCCGACTATATGCCGATAGGTCTACGATCATCTTATTACACTGCCCCCCCCTGATAAGTCTGGTCCCGTAGACTTATATTATCGTGATGCCTTTAATTACGCGTTCATCGCGATTAATTATCTCTATCTGGTTCTATACGAGCCCTTATTAAAAACCCGTAGGAAAAAAAGAGTGGCCGCTCCTTTGTTTACCTGTTTATTAGCGTTCTATCGCCGACTATATGCCTTATAATTTATCTATATGCTTCGTGATTTATCCGAATATTACTATAGAAACTCCGCGATGCTTATTATTATTACTTATAGTTATCTAACCTTTCGCGGATATTATGCCTAGCGCTAGGTAACCGTTTAGCGACGAGTATATAGTTCCGTCACGTACTTTTCCTTATAGCATTAATTTTCCTCCTATAACTATCTTTCTGTTATTATAACCGCCGATCGTTCAGCGATATTTTTCTATTATCTATTAATTTCCTCTTAATTCGCTGATTACTCGCCGTCGTTATATCCGATATTTCTTTATAGGGGGTTATCGCTATAAGCGAGAGACCGTTTAACGAAGCTTAAGGATAGTTCGGCGTTATCGCCGATAAGGCGCTTTACTAGCGCTATGTTACTCGTTTAGGTAGCTATATCGAGGTTAAGTGCCTTAATAAATCTACTAGTCGCGTAGGCGCTAGTTATTACGTTACCTACGCTTATAACTAGTAATAATACACCGCCGTATATTCGACGGTCTTTCGGCGTTTTCTTATCCTTATACTAAAAATATTTAGTTAGATTCCGGAGTTTTTAATAGGCGTAGCTTAGCTGCTTTAGAATTATAGTAAGCGTATACTTAATAAAAACGATAATTTAACGCCGATCTAGCGTTAATATACCCACGCTTATATCGCTAATACCTATAAGTGGTTCCGGGCGGTTATCCTACGGGGCGATCGCGAGCTTCCTATTAAAGCCATAAGTTTTCCGTTAATTAGTTAGCGATTATATACTAATTATTAATAGAATTAGTAGCTTTTTTTAGATAAGGTTACCTCCCTTTATTTAGTTATAACGCTTTAGTTTATACACTAACTTAGTCGCGTTACCGATAACGATACTACGGTCCTCTTAGACCAGATCCGCCCCCCCCGCGAGGATAACCTACAGGACGTTAATTTTTCCCGGTGTTATCTCGCTAACCTTTAGGCGATATATCGCCGCCCTTATCCCGATAACGATAATTAGGAAGGTATCGAGGCCTTCCCGACTTTGCCCGGCCTCGCTGCTTTATTAGCGGCTATCGATAAGCCCCGCCGGCCCTTACTTAGTCGTCGGTTCGCTAATCGTATAGCGACTCCTTATCGTAGTTATACTCCTTATACTAGCCCTTTAGTTAGCTAATTACCCGCCGCTAAGTCCGAGCCCGCCTTTACTCCTTATCGGCGTGCGTCCGCCGCCTCGTTTACTATTAATAACGATAAGGAGGTTCCGGTCCCCGGACCTTTTTATCCTAACCGTTATCGTTTATCCGGCGCTACCTCCGGCGTAGAAACTGATTTCTATGGCTTCGATAATTAAATTCTTTTCTTTTATTTACTAAGCGTTCGCCGGTAATAATCGCCCGAAATAGTATTAAACTTTATACTAATAGTTTTATAATTTCGGGATTAGTAAGGGCTTAGCCCTATTTTATTTAGTTTTTGTTAAGGAAAAAGGTTATTATAACCTATAATTAAGTTCTTATTTTTATATCTAATAATCCTTCGGCGCTTTATACTATCTTATAGTCGTCCTACTTTTTATATATATACTTCTTATGCTTCTAGTACCTTTTCCGGATCCCTAGAGCGTTTTCTAGGTAGTCCTTTAGTTCCTAGGTATTATACTCTACCGGCTAACCCGCCCACTTTATAAGATAGAACGTTTTCCTTTATTCTTCTTTATAACTAACGATATCTTCTACCTCCTATTTATCTTACTCCTCCTCTAGAAGCGGGAGATCCTTCGCCGAAGGCTTTATAGTAACTTGGTCTTTCCACGGTTCTAATAATAATACCGGGAATATATCGTGTATCCTTATATACTATATAGGAAGGCGAACCCTATACGCCTACTCGCCGATCCTCTTAGTTACCTATACCCGAATATATCGCGGTGCTAGCTTCGACCCTTACCGGAATCGGAAGTTCCTTATAGATAGTCTAATAATATCGCCTACCTTATATTACTATAGCTAGTAGCGTTTATTATAGTGCCGAGCCTAATGCTCCGTGGCACGCGCCTAGTATTCGCGGACCTTTCGCCGAACTTCCGCTAGCTTCTTAATACGTTCTCGAACGCCTTATACCCGGGTATCGTCCCTAGGGCGGATATATTCTACTATACGTGGATAGTACCCGTATAACGCTTTATATAATAAAATACTAAGCAAGGAATACTCGCTGTTATTATAGGTAAACCCTGCTTCTAATAACTAAATAGGCCACTATATTATTATATCGCCGGCGATTATCTATAGGTACTTAATTAGGAACTAATATATTCGTTCCGTCTAACTATCCGTCTATAGGTAGTATACGGTGGATAGTCACTAAGCGTTTACCCGCTTACGGTAAAACTCTATCTAAAACTAACTAGTAAATAGCTTATCCTAGTCTATTACTATACCCTTTAGGCTACTAAATCGGTACTCGATTTTCTTATATAATAGCGCCGCTAACTAGGGTGCTATTAGGTCTTTCTGTATTAGAATAAATAGGGTATATTTCGTATACCGGTTAACGACCACTAAAATAGCGTTGTATATTTACCCGTCGGCCCTTTTTATAGGCGGTAAACCTATAATAAAATCTATACTAATCTCTTAGAATGGATATATAGGTAACGGCAGCGTTTATAGCTAACCGTACGGCTTATATCGTGGCACCTACGCCCCTTAATACACCGAATATACGGCGATATAATCGTGAACGTCCCCCGCTAAGTCAACCTAGTAGAACTTTCTCGAAATCAGCTTAAGCGTTTTATTCGCTCCTATATACCCGGCTCTAGGGTTATTATAGTATTATCGTAGGACCTCCGCCCTTAGGGCGCCCTATACAGGCAGTACTAACCGTCCCTTAAATAGTAGTACGTCTTTATCTCCGAGAGAGTACCCCGCTCTTTTTCCGGTCCCTCGGCGAATATTCTTAATTAAGGATATATAATCCGGGTTAGTAGTCTATAGCCCTTTAACTAAATCTTCTAGTTCCTCGCTAATAGTGCGCCGACCTGCCGTTTTATTCCTAGCTAGCTTTTTAGCTATAGAACGTGGGATATACTAATCCGGTATTATAGTAACCCTAGCCTTATTAGCCTCGGGTATCGGCGATATCTTATCGGCGACCCTTCGCTAGGTAGTCGCCCTATACCCCGCGTCTTATATTCGGGAGCGGGTAATAGTAACGATAATAACACGCCGGGTATTATTAATAGGATATAGGGGTTATAGCCCTCTTCTATCCTCGTATTCTCTTAAGCTAGGCAGGGCCCCCTCCTATAGAGTTTATACCCGCTTATATTTACTAGGCCTATATTCAGGTAGCGTTACCTAAGCGGCTTAAACGTATACGATCTTTACCGCGTTACTTATTAGGGTAAGATAGATACTCGCGATCCGTTAGCGAACGCTTATTAGGAGGTCGCTAACTAGTCGTAATCTTTACGATAAGGTAGGAAGCATATTATTATACGGCGTTTTATCCACTATATAATCCGGCCGTCTTAATAGGCCGTTTACTAGGTTAGTTTTACCTAGACGGTATTAAACCTTAAAGTCGAATAACGATAATCGGTATACCTACTTAGCGAGCCTTCCGCGAAGGTCCTACGCCGGCGTGTTTAATACGCCCTTAAGCGCCTAATAGTCTATTAGTATAATAAACGCCTGCCCCGTGCCTTTAAGATAGTAACGCTAATACTTAAGGCTTTTTACTATAGCTAATAGCTCCTACTACCCTATACCCTATCGTTACTCTATCTCGGAAAGCTTCCGTAAGAAGTAGGCGACCGGTCGCTATCTAGTCTTATACTTCTAACTCAGGATCCCGGAAACAGCCTTATTCGAGGCGTCCGTCTTAACCCTTATATCTAGCACTGGATTCTAGTATCGTAGAATGGTCGCTGACCCGAAGGGGACCTTTAGTAGTTTAAACGCCCGCTTAGCGTTATCCGGGAACTTAAAAGGTCCCTTTTTCTTACCCGTTTAACTACCCTTTAGTAGCGTAGTTAACGGTGTTATAACCCGGGAGTACCCCTCGATAAACCTTCTATAAAAGTTAGTAAAACCGAGGAAGACTTAGATATCTCGGAATAACTTAGGCTCCGGCTACTCGGCGACCGTATATACATATTTCGGATCTATCGCGATACCTTTACGGGTTACTATAAACCCTAAAAAGTCTACTTAGTTATAGTAAAATTCGTACTTTAATAGCTTCGCGTATAGCTAGGCCCTATAAAGCCGATCTAGGGCCTTTTTCAGGTTCTTTATATACTATTCCCTTAATATAGAATATATAAGGATATTATCTAGGTAAGCGATATAATATATATTTAATAAACCGGCGAGTACTTAGTAAACGTACGCCTAGAAAGTAGCCGGAGTATTTATTAGCCTAAACGGTATAACCGTATACTTATAGTAGCCGTATCGTGTTCTAAACACCGTCTTCTAGCGGTCCTCCTTTTTAATCCGGATCCTATAATAGGTATCTCGGATATCCACCTTAAAAAAGTACTTCGCCCCGGTAAGCCTATCTAATAGCTCGCTTACTAAGGGTAAAGGGTACCTATTTTTAATCGTTATAGCGTTTAACCCTTAATAATTAACGCAGAGTCATAAGCTACCGTCCTTCTTAGGTATAAATAGCACCGGTAAGCCTATAGGGCTTATTAACCGTTAGATACGACCGCTTACTATCCCTTCGGCGATATACTTTTTTAGCTCCTCTAGCTAGGCTCGAGATAAGGGATATAACGGCCCGAATAGCGGTTCCTTCCCGTCTTATAGGTTAATCGTGTATTCGGTATCCTATAATAAGGGCGGCTCCTTTACAGCTTATTCCGAAAACACGTCCTAGTAGTTAGCGATTTCCGGCGGCAGTTCGACGACTAGTCCGTATATCACCTTATCGTCTATAAACGGAATAGTTATATCCGGCGTCCCCGGTGCGATAGCAGTAGCGGCAGCGATATATATAATATATACCTTCGCCCGCTTTTCGATAACCTCGCGAGCCTATAGCTCGGGGTCCGCGATTAAAATCGGCCTATAGACGAATATTCGGCGAGCCGTATTAATTATAATACCTTCTTAACCTATACTATCGTTTAAAAGCAGTAATTATCCGGTACCCTTAGGTCGATCCGTATATAAGAAGACCCTTTTTAATAGGCGTGGCCGTCCCTCTACGTCTAGCAGATAAAAAGCCAAGCCGTACGCTCCGCGAACCCTTACCGGGCTACCGTTAAAGCCTTTAATCTCCGGAGTCTCTACCTCTAAGAGCGGTTTTAACCCTAGGCGTTCTATTAACGCCGGGCTAATAATATTTACCTATATATAGGTATCTAAGTCCACGCTAAACTTAACCTCCTTTCCGTAACGGATCACTATCGCTATAGATCTCGCTACCTCGCTAACTACGATCGCTAGCCGGTTATCGGGTATAGATCCGGCCCCCTTATCACCTACACCGAATTATTTCCCGATAAATAGAGTTCTCTAACCCGAATATTATTATCAAGGTCGTTATATATAGCGTGCACGTTACTAACGCGGGCGCGAGCCTTCGCCGCCCTATCGTTAGTTATTCGTCGTTCCTTATTACTATAATAGTCCTTAGAATAGTAACCCTTTTTACTATAGTTATAGCACTCGCCTATAAAGGCACGCGTACTAGGCTACGCTTATAAAGACTCTAGGCCTAAGCCTAATACCTTTTAACCCGTTAAGGGCGCCCCCTTCGAGTCTTTGCCTAGTTCGGCGGGCATACGCCGACTAGTCGCCGGAATACTTACCCGGCTTAAGCGACCATCCGAACACTAGAAGTTCGATAGGGTCCTTTTACGACTAATATCCGATCGCTTACTACTCGCCTTCTTAATAGGGCTTATATCCCAGAATAGCTATACCTCTTAAGCCAGCGTCACGGCCTCGTCTAACTTAGTCTTCCGCTCTTATATCTTATCCTTAATACGTAGAGGTAACCGGCTAAAGTAATTATAGGCACGCTTTTCGCTTCTGCTCTTCTCCTAGCCTAATAGCCGGTATAGGTTATCCTATTATTCGAATAGCTTTATCGGCGTTATATCGCCGGTTATTCGTAGCTTATAAAGTTCCTTACGGTAATAGTATCGTTATATATCCCGGGATAGATACTCTCGCCGAATAAACGCCGTAAAGTCGTTCTAATTCGGGTTAGCGATTTTCCGGGTATAGTGCCTCTAGGATATCTAGAAGGCATATTTAAGCTTTATTAAAGCCTATTCGATCTATTATAGCACTAAGGCACTAGGTCTAAACTAATTCCTAGCCTTAATCGCTGCTAACTAGTTATTAATTTCTATAACTATAAATAACTCTTTAATTAGCTTATAATTATATACCGGCGGTTTTTCGTAATCACGCCGGGGCGCCGGTTATTTAGCGAACTTCTCTATAATCACTCGATTAATCTCGCTCTACTACTAGAGATACTACGAAAATATTATAATTAACGCCTTTTACGTTAACGTGAAGGGGCCGGCGACGGATCGTTAATCGACCTACGAACCACTATCTTTAGGACTAAGCGTAACCGGCGTATCCGTTAACCGCTCGTTTTCCTCCGGTCCCTACTTAGGCACCGTTATTATTAGTTTCGGTATAACGGGCGCCTGCTCGGCGTCCGCCTTATTAGGTCCCCCCGGGGGGATACTCGTTCCTCGAGTCCTTCTCGGTGGTATCTTCGGCCTAACTACCTTAAAGGTATAGAAGTTAAAGAATTATAATAAAAGGAAAGTCCGTAGACTTTAGTTAAGGAAAAGATATTATAGAAAAGGCTCGATAGCTTAGTATCGCAGAGTAATCGTAGTATATTCGTTAACTAAGCGCTGACTTTAAACCAAGACTTTAACTTAAGGGATTAAACTGATCCCTCTATGCGCGTACAGAGATAGGTTCGGATCGGTGGTCCGTGCGCGGCCATCGGTCCGACTATATGCCGATAGGTCTGCGATTATCTCGTTATAAAAAACAACGACCCGAATATAAAGAAACTAGATACAAGGGCACTTCGAGGTGCCTTAATAGGTTTCAACGACTATAGCTATAAGGTTTATAACCCAGTAACTAAAAAGACTGGTTGGTTTCGAGACGTTTATATCTTAGAAAATCAGTTTCTTTACTCTTCTTTAAATAACTATAATAATAACTCTATACCTGAAAATAATAGTAATAACCTCCCTCCTTATATTAATACTCAGGCATATAATCAGGTTCCTAACCACGGGCCTTATTAACCCGTTAAGTATAATAAAGGAATCACTTTTAGTAAAAATACCGGTTAATTTTCATAAAATATTCCTTTGCGCGTTTCGAAACGTTCTATTAAGTCTATTTAACCTAAAGAAGAGAATAATAATAGTAATACACGTAAGAGTCTTCGTCTACGGGCAGCGGGCTGTGAAGTTCCAGCTGTTGATAATAATAATAATAATAATAATAATAATAATAATAATAATAGTAGGCAAAGTACCAGGCTAGAAGTCCAAATACCTTTAAAACCTTCAAAACCGGACTATAAGGATTTAATATCCTCAGATAATAATACACTATACCTTATAAAAGATACTATACTTAGAAATCTAAAGTTCCAAGAAAATTCCCTATTTCTTTTAACTATAAATTCGATTAACGAACCAGCTACCTATAAACAGGCTATAAACTGCCCGGATCAAGATAAATAGATAGACGCGATGGTAGCAGAAATATCAGAACTCGAAAAGAGGAAGACCTGGGACTTAATAAGTATAAAAAATACGCCTAATAATTATAATAAAATAAAAGAAGACTACCACGTACTAGGAGGTCGTTAGGTCTTCAGAATCAAATATAATAGCTCTAGCAAAGCTATTCAATATAAGGCTCGGTGGGTTATTCAGGGGTTTAATCAGGTTCTAGGTCCTAATTATCTAGAAACCTTTTTAACTACCTGCCGGCCAGAAAGCTATAAACTAGCTTTAATACTAGGCGTATCACACGGCTAGAAATTCAGGCAGTTCGACGTTAAAAACGCGTTCGTTTATACTGATATAGATACCCTGATATACGCTATACAACCTACAGGCTTCGAGAAAGAAGACGGTTCAGAAAATAATAATAATATAATACTCTGTAAGCTTAATAAAGCTTTGTACGGGTTGAAACAAAGTCTTAGACTCTGGTATAATTACCTGGTTAAGATATTATCCAAACTAGGTTACCGGGTCTCTAAATACGATAACGGACTTTTTACCTTTTATAAATATAATAAAATTAAAAGAATAGAAGAACGAGCTATTCTTTTATGCCACGTTAACGATATAGGGGCTCTGAGCCCTTCTAAGAACACTTTAGACTATTTCTTTAAGGAGATGTCTAAAGATATTACACTTAAAGACTTAGGTAAAATAAATACCTTTCTAGGCTATATAATAAATATAAATAAAGATAATAAGACTCTTTCTGTAAGTTAGTTGCCTTATACTACTAAGATACTCGAAAGGTATAATAAACGAAGTCTGAAAAGGGCTAACACCCCTTATATACACAAGAAGGTCCTAGTACCAAATCCTAAACAAGCAATAATTAATAATATAAATAAATACTAACAGGAAACCGGGGCTTTATTATATCTAGCCTTACATTCAAGACCAGATATAACGTACGCAGTTAACCAGTATTCTCACTATATAAGTAATCCCTCGTAAGACCACTTTACTGCGTTAAATCGAATCTAGGCTTATATAAATACATATCCTAATATCGGTGTTTTATATAACTATAATAAAGAAGACCTTAGTGTTTACGGTTATTCTAATACCAGCTTTTCAGATATAATCGAAGATAGCACCTCGACTTCAGGATATATTTACTGCGTAGGAGTAAATAACCCCGTTAGTTAGACCTTAACTAAACAAAAAGTCGTCACTTTATCAATAACAGAGGCCGAATATATAGCTGTCACAGAAGCTTCTAAACAAGGAATCTATCTTTATAATCTATATAAAGATATACTACAGAATCTAAGTCTAGATTCTAATACAAGAGGCAATAATAATAAAGATAAAAATAATAATAATTATAATAAAACTCTTAAGATTCCTACTACCTTAATAGATAGTGAGAGTGCGAAGAAGCTCGCCGAAAACCCTGAATTTCATAAACGGGTAAAGCACATCGACAGGCAGTATCACTACTGCAGGCAACAGCTACATAATAATAAAATAAAAATCGTATATATAAATACGAAATTTAATATAGCTGATATAATAGCTAAAGGTTTAGCAAAAAAGACTCATAATACTCTTTACGGTTATATAAACCTAGGTCACAAGGACGATACGTTGCCTAAGTATAATTTACCGCCTTACAATAATATTAAAGAATTAAAATACTAGGTTTTAATATTTAGTATTCTTAGTTCTTTACAAGGGGATATAACTAGGTTTTTTACCTTCGGGTTTTCCTAGATATCAAAGGTTTTTCTGAATGTTCCTTTGCATAATATACTATAATAATAACAAGGGTTTTTGAATTTTCCCTTGAATTAAAAAGAAGAGGTTTTTTCAAATTTTTCCTCTATATATTCTAGTCTTAGATAGACTAGGATTACTGCGCTATAACATAACCATAACTATAACCTGACTAAGCTGCACTTATTATATAAGAGTCAGCTTACGGGGGGGTGTTGATATTATACTCATAATAAGTAATAATTATAATAATAATAAGTATAATATCTAAGTCAAAATAAACAGTATATGGTTATAGCTATAGCTATATAACTAGACGTCTACTTTATAACCAGCTTAACCTATACTATAATACTATACGTCTTATACGTGTATATATACTTGGCTTATGATATATATTATATAAATACACTAGGTATCGTAAATACGATATCTTGGTTATTACTTAAGCTAATAACGTGGCGTGATAACCGTCGCGTAGGCTGTTGACGTAACAGTCGCCACTCAATCTTCCAGGGTCTTTTGCCAGCCCCGGATCCAGGAAGAAATCCTAGAAGTCAGCTCTTTACACAATCATAATATTACACGTTCGTGAAATAAGCAGTAATCCTACGGATCTACAAATTCAACAGCTATTTGCTTGATATTCCTCTCTTCCGCGCGTATAGCCTACTACTCGTAGCCCAATATATTAAAAATACTATCTTGGATAATAACAGACTTCTTTTTAGTGGTATTAAGGCCACTACCGGCCTTTATAGGAGTCTTCTTATTAGCCTTTTTCTAGGGGCTCCTATTAAAAGCGGCGTTAATAACGCTAACTAAGTTAACTCGCTTAGCAAGCTTCTTAGCTACACGTAACTATTTCTTCTAGGAGACTATAATACTATAAGACACGGGGATTAGTATAGGTCTAGGAATAGGCACGCGATCACTTATATTATTATTCTACGAGAAGATAAGGTATATTATTATTAAGAGTTATTATTAATCGACTAAGGGATACTTATAATAAGCTGCTCCTAGATATCAGAACCACTAGAACTAAGGGACCGCCGGGAACCTCGTGTAACGTAATAGAAAGACCCCTAGAGAACTTAAGACGAACTACTAAGATAAGGCCTTGCGAGTGGCCGACATACGGTGATAAGGATTAACTTATAGATAAAGCTTTAGAATAAGGCTATTATAATAATCACTTAAATAGCTAAAAAAGAGAAGACGAAAAAATAATAATAAGCCAGGAGGGCGAGCTAGGATATATTCTACGATAGTTACCGGACCCCGAGTAAAGACTATATAATTACTCCTGCCTACTCTACGATCTGGGTATACCTGCTATATTAGGAGCGTACCTATAGTTTATTAGTCGGATAATAATAAAGCGTCGCGTATACTCTTTTAAGTCTATAGGCTTTATATTAGCTAGACGATACGATTATTCACGGATTATTCACGAGGCCTTTAACGATAGCTTAAAGGCGGAGTATTAAAGGATTTACGTAGCTTTATCTAAGCTTTATTATAATAGCTTAGTAGATAGGAGAGGGTCCTTATAAGGGTACCCGGTTAATTATGTCGCTCCTAGGGGCATAAGAACTAAAAGAGGGGGCGTGATATCACGGGCATAATTTATCGAAGCCAGGGATAGCCTAAGTAAGAGGAAATAATATATCTTAATAGTTATAAAAAGGATTATATAGGATATAATATTCGGAGATAGATGATCGAGTTAGCTCCGGGACTAGTATTATCCGGACCGACCTGGTATAGTGTGATAGGGAGGACCGCCGACGGACGGATTATAGTCCTAGGAATACTTTCGAGGGGATTCTCTATAGTTCCTAGGGAAAAGGCTTAAGTTATCTATAAAAAGGATAGGTAAAGCTAAACTCCTGACTTAGAGGTTTAGCGAATAATTTAACTCTTAATCTAACCTATTAGTTTATATTGCCTTTTTAATTATCTTATAACGTCTCTTTACTCTTTATATAAAAAACCCCCAACACGCAGGGATACGTTTATTAGGATAGATTAAATCTATATAGGGAAAGGTACCTTAAACGGATTATATTTATATAGGAAAGTCCCTATATGTAAGTACCTCCACTTAGGCCCGCCTAGGATTAAATAGGCAACAGTTCCTAACAGTTCCTTATAATTAACTAGTCCCCTTACGTAACTTACTGCTAGGCTACTCCCAATCTCACATTTCATCGCTTCTTCGTGACCTATACTCAACTCTCGGGTCGGAATAACCCGTTCCGCCCCTATTACGGGCCAGCCCTGTATAACACAAACATGAATTTCCATCATTGTCCCAACATCCCACCTTTGAAATTGCGATTTAGTTGTCCGGACGTTTGTCTAATCAAGCACCATGGGCGCCATCCTGTCTTTGCCATTTCTGGCGGTTCCCAGTATCGGCACTGCAAGTCGCCCCTTTCCTCTCTCCCTGAATAGTCCTTAGAAATCTAAATGCGTGTTAACAACAGTTAGGCTATCGCGTTTACTGCGAGCTGCTGCGGCGCCGCGACATGCTCTGCAATATGCAGTGCTTGTGGGAAGTGCGGTAACAGGTAGCTCTTTCTCAACCATTTCTTACCCAAGTGACAGACACTGATTCATAGTCAACCAGTGTTGCCACTCGAGTCGCATACGCCCTACTTCTCCTACTCAACTCGATTTTGTCCTGGATCATGCTTACACCTTGGGCCATCAAAAAACTCGAAGGTCTGATGCTCGACTACGTCAAGATTGACTGTCCAACAGGCCAGTGCCATGGCTGGTTTGCTATGAGCCGGATTAACTTTGCCCTTGGTCTCTTTCATCTCATCTTGGCTGGTCTCCTTTTTGGTGTCACCTCGTCGAAGGACCCTCGTGCTGCGCTTCAGAATGGCTACTGGGGTCCGAAGATCTTGGTTTGGCTCGCTTTGGTCGCGCTTTCCTTTCTCATACCCGATGAATTCTTCCAGGTATGGGGAAACTATGTTTCCCTTCTAAGTGCCATGCTATTTCTCATACTCGGCCTGATCCTACTAGTGGATCTCGCCCATGGGTGGGCCGAATACTGCCTGGAACAAATCGATACAACCGAATCCCGGGCCTGGAGAGTCGTCCTAATCGGGTCCACCCTGGGCATGTATACTGCTTCCTTGACCATGACTGTCATCCAGTACATCTTCTTTGCTGGTGGTGGTTGCACCATGAATCAAGTCGCGATAACTGTCAACCTCCTTCTTTGGCTGGCCACGTCATTTATCTCTGTCAATCCGACAGTGCAGGAGTACAATCCTAAGGCTGGTCTCGCTCAGGCTGCGATGGTCGCTATTTATTGCACCTATCTGACTATGTCGGCCGTGTCTATGGAGCCAGACGACAAGCATTGCAACCCTCTGGTCCGGGCCCAAGGTACCCGGACGACCTCAGTCGTTATTGGGGCCATCGTCACTATGGTTACTGTGGCTTATACCACCACTCGGGCAGCGACACGGAGTTTGGCACTGGGTACAGGGGGTGATATCCGTCTTCCCGAGTCAGACGAGCACGACCTCGTCACCCAGCAGCCTTGCGCTCGTCGAGAGATGCGCGCCGAAGCCCTACGACGTGCAGTTGAAGAAGGAAGCTTGCCCGCTGACGCGCTCGTATCAGATGGCGAGAGTGAGGCTGAAAGTCACGCTACTGGGGACGATGAGAGCAACCAAACGCAGTATAACTACAGCGTTTTCCATATTATTTTTTTCCTGGCCACAGCATGGATAGCGACCCTCTTAGGCATGAGTGTGGACCAGTCTGAACAAGATGGTGACTTCGCGCCAATCGGGCGCACCTATTGGGCAAGCTGGGTGAAGATTATAAGTGCCTGGGTGTGTTACGCTTTGTATACCTGGACCTTGCTAGCGCCTGTAGTTCTCCCGGACCGATTCGATTTCGGTTAGGGTATTTCCCTTGGATATAAATAGGGTATGGCTAGTCCGACTGGGGCACTTGGTTATTCTATGGGGGGATAGCGTAGGTGGTAGACACGCCTGGTGGCAGCGTAAAGCCGTAGGTTCGAATCCTGCTCCCCTTAAACCGTGCGCGAATTTTAATTCGCCACGACTACCCGGAGCCCCTACACGGAATAGGGGTCCTAGTAATAGGGATATATTAGTTAGACCGTTTACGCACTGCCTAATAGAAGAACTATATATAATTAACACTATATAGCTAAGTCTCCTTAGAAACTAGCTTACTATACTAAGGTGGCAGAACCTATCTAGCTATAGAATATACCTAGCCGTATAGCTAACCGAAATTACTCTTAGTGGATATTTAATATCCCGTAAAAGCTAAATACCCCTCTTACTCGAAAGTTCCTTACTTATCCTTATTAAGGTATTTATATAGGGTAGACTTATTCGGACTATAGTAAACTCTTAATCGGACTATAGTCTAATTAATAATAGCTCTTAATAGGCTCCGCCACTTATTCCTTTTCTTTTTTCTTTTACCCTCCTAGACACGATTCGATATACTAAGTAAACCGCTAAGTAACTATCACGACTATAACAGACACGTATAATCAAGGAGTATTCGCCTTTACCACTATAAAGGATATCCTAATAGAGTCTTATCCCGATAGCCCTTATTCCACGTATCCGATTATAAAGTTAAGCGATATAAACTCTAAGCTCGAATACGCTAAGAAGAGGTAGCTAATCGCTTCTTATATATATAATTAATCAAGAAGTCTCCGAACTCAATTAAAAGCGTCTAAAAAATGTCTAAGAAACATTAGAAACGTTTAAGGCGTTAAAGACGTTAAAGACGTTAAAAACATTATAGGCGTAGTTTTTATTATAGCAGGTTATAAATTATATAGTAAAAAAAAAGAAAACCTAGCAGGTAGCGGGGCCTGTTAAAAGCTATTATAATTAGACTATAGTCCGATTAAGAGTTTATTATAGTCCGAAGAAGTCTACCCTTTATATATATAGATAGATACCTTAGGGTAATAGGGCGTCCATTACATTTCTTAAGAGATATCCCGATATTAAAGAATATATATATATACAGATATATATACACCTAGTTATTCCGACTAGGCTAGTATTAATAACGCCTAAGGCTAGCCGGCACGACTTCTTTTTATACCTAGACACTATATTAAGCGTATCGTAGTTACGATTAATTAACTATATCCTTATTACGATTAATTAACTATATCGTCACGACGATTAATTAACTATATTATTATTATAATTAATTAATTTATTAGTATCGTTACTATTATTAAGAGAGTATATCGTCTCTATAATCGATTAAGTATATTATCCTTGTATTTAATTATTTATTTATTTATTTATTTCTTTATTCTTACTCTGTTATCGCTTAGCTAATGCTAGGCTAGCCTTCCTAGGCAATAGTCCCTTTTAGATTTTAGAAGGGGGGAAAACCTCTTCGGATAAAAACCCCTTCCCCCTTAGAATAATAAAATTCGTTCCATATACGCGGCCGCCGCGAAGACACTATACGGCCGCTATATTAACACTGTTCGTATTACGAAGCCACTAATATAAGCTCTATACTCCTTTATCCTAGTCCCTATTATCCTCTTATTTATTAATTACTAAGACAGACCCTTAGTAATTAATTCTATTCTAAGCCAGTAACCCTATCTTTAGGATTTAATATATCCTAGGCCTATATTAAAGCTTTTTACGTTATCTATAGACGGCCTTATACGTAATTATACGGTTCGTAGCTCTTATGTTTTTATATGGTTCCTGCTAGGATATTTTACGCGCTCCGGAGCGCGGTACCGTCTCTATATACCTAACGGCCGACTAATCCGTTACGGCCCTGTTTATAGTAGGGCCTACCTGCCCTAGTTAGCGATATAGACGTATCGGCCTTAGCTGCAGAGCGACCGGCGCCTATTATCGACTAGCTACGAGCCGGGTAGTAGGGCTATCGGGCCCCCCCTATTCAACTCTTATCGTGCTTACTAAGGCAGATAAGGGCTACCCGCGAACAGGGCCAGGCAACACAAAAAGAAAAAACTTTTTACACGCGTCCCTAGCCGGATGCGAACCGACCTAACTGCCTCGTGGTTATATATCAGGGCACCACTAGTGCACTATAGGGGCTTATATTTAATTAAGTATATCGTTATTATAATTAATTAAGCGGATATTTTATAGTATATATTATCTTAGTAAGCTTAGACGTTTTGATTCTAGACATAAAAACAGCGGGCGGCTAATTCGTAGTATATATAGTGATATAGTTCTGCTTAAGTTATATAAATACAAAAAATACACTTAATAAGTATAAGCCTAAGCCATACGCTATAAAATGTATATTAACTTAGTATTTCTGGGATACCTAGAATAAACGTCTAAGGAACGAATGCAGAGCTAATCGTAGTCCAGACTCGCGTTGTATAGACATATTTTCAAGGGTCTATGTTAAGATTATAATTATATAATAACCACTTAAGATATCGCTTTTCTGATTACTATCTGGGTAAGGGAATT
Source organism: Sodiomyces alcalophilus JCM 7366 (assembly GCF_042370955.1). Lineage (NCBI taxonomy): Eukaryota > Fungi > Ascomycota > Sordariomycetes > Glomerellales > Plectosphaerellaceae > Sodiomyces > Sodiomyces alcalophilus. The sequence goes on from NW_027263532.1 coordinate 9,052,161, forward strand.
AATTAAATATAAACCCATCTTGTTTATAATACCCTACGGCTTCTGCTTATCTCTACCTAAATACCCTATTGTGAAATCGACCCGAGGTACGCCCTTCTATGCATATAACGACCCCCCTTTATCTTCGCCTATATACTAGATATCGCTAAGTAAATTATACACTGAGAATCGTCAAGAGTAGGAGCATCTTAGACGATAGGTTTAATCGTGTTTCTATGGGTTATTGCTTAGGTGGTGTGTTAATCCTGGTTCTCGGGACCTTTAAAGGGCCCGGATTAATAATTAAATAGAGCGACCGGGCGGTCCTTTAAAGGACCCCTAAAGGACCTGATTAACGATTGAATCGAGTAACTAGGCAGTCTTTAAAGGCTTCTAGATTAATCTGTTAAATCGATTAGCCTAGGCGTAGTTAAATTAAGCGATTAGGCAGACCTTTAAAACGATAATATCGTGGTTATTCGTAAACGCGATTAAGTTAGCGTTTGTTAGTTACGGTTCTGTTTATATTCGGGTCTTAGACCTCCCTGCGGGAGCGAGTATGATAGATAGAATAAAGACCTCTGATTAGCTAGATTACTAAAACGGACCTATATATATATACTATACCGGTAATTATGTATAAATGTATTTCCTATACATATATTACCGGCCTACGTTATACTCCTCTCCCCAGGGTGGCCTAAGCTTACTAAGATAAAGTATATAAAAGTATCTAGGTATAAGCAGAATACGGGGGCAGGTGTTACCGGCTATTATTATAGGACCCTAGTCGGAATAACTAAGTGCCCTAGTCGAACTAACCGTACCTTATAAATATAGGGTTAGGATAATCCGACTATGGCAACCGGACATTCTGACTAGGGTCTAGATACTAATAGGTATTAGAACTACTAAAAACCGTTAACGTTATATTTTATCTATATACCCTTAATTAATCCTATAACTAATTATATCGTTATAACTTAAAAATAACATTTTATTATAACGATTATATAAAGTATATAGTAAAAGAAAATACGTATTCGTATTATACTAATTAAGTACTACTACTACTACTACTATAACTCTTATTATAGTCTCTTAATTACTCTATCTATATTAGACTAGCCATTTATACTATTAAAAGTATTTTATATACTATTTCCTGCTTATGGTATTCCTTTATAGCCTTTTATATATCCTTTTATTATATATTAGAACCCGGTTATATAATCCCGGTATAAGGCACAGGACTTACTATTCCTTAATATATGCGGTTCGTTAATCTAATAGGCAGTTAGCTTAATATAGACTCTTTTGCCTGTATAGTAGAGGGTTTATGCTTTTATGTAAACAACCGAAGCAAGAACCGCTGCTTTAGTTCTAATCGAGACTAGCCTGTTATATTTAATCTAACTAACCCTAAGAGATATAGGTTTAAAATGCATAAGCAGCAGATACGCGGAACCTAAGCTTATAAGCTAGCCGCTATATAATAAGGGCCAGTGCTTAGGGGGTGTGTGGTATATTCCTAAGTGTGCGCGCTAAGGAATACGTGCAGGCAGTTGCGTAGCGCGCGCAGGGGGGGAAGGAGGGTAATGTTACGAGTCAGAACCGTGTTATATAATCCCGGCATAAGTATTATAGGATTCAAGTAAGGAGTGAAGGAAGCTATTATAAGACGAACAAGGAGGCCTACTAGTGGACCAAGGGAGGGGGTATTATACTAAGATTATTCGTTAAGTTCCTTTAAGAAGATATAAGCATAGAGGTCTTTACTTATAGACCTCTGGAGGCCACTTAATAAGAAGGTATTAGTTATATAATCTCCTCTTAGAGTAACTAAGGGACCTTCCTAAATAAGGTAGCCTTACTATAAAGGCTACCACCCCCTTTATATACTCTAAGCTAGCTTTTATATCCTAAATACACGATAAGCCTTCTCTAAACATAAAGCCACCTAGTAGTTAATACGTAAGCCACTAGAACCTCTTTGTAAGAGGCCTCTATAGCTTACGCGATAAGCTTGTACTGGATACTAGTAGGAAGCCTAGAGACTTATAACACGAATTAATAAGACCTCTTTATACCTTTTATAGATTCCCCCCCTTTCTTTGACTCCCTGCCTTTAGGAGTAATGGAGGTCTAGAGGTAATAAAAAAGAACGACTCCCTTAGTCCGGCCACTCTTTTATATAAAGAACTCCGCCTAATCTAGGAACCTCCTTTTATACCACCTATAGAATAACACCACTCCTAAAGTAAGCACTAAAGAATAAGAGATAAAAGCAAGAGATAAACAGAAAAGGGGATAAAGCTTATAAATATAAAGATTCCTTTTCATACTATATAGATAAACGTGATTATAAAGAATAAAGTGGCTTAATAAAGAAGATTATTCTAAGAGACCCTAACTAGCGGCTAATATTATAAATATAAAGACCCTATAATAGCAAAGAGACTACTACTAAAGACTATTGTAAAGGATTCTATTATAAACTCCTAACTTATCGTCTAATCTTTAAATAACCTATATAATACTCCTTTGCCTACTAGAGGCCTATAATTATAACTTATAATATATAAAAAGAGAAGGTGCTTCTAAAAAGGGAAGTTATAATATATAAATAAGGCTAAATCTATAAGAGATTAGGCTGCTAGGCACCTATAGGCAGCTCCTAACTTATCTATAAGAACTTTTTATTAACTCCTAACTTTATTATTTTCTTCCTCTTCTTCTTATCTTTAGTTATTATCTAACTTTATAATTTTAGACTCTTAGATAACTATATATATAAGTCGATTCCCTGCTAGTGGTATAAAGCTATATATACAGCTTAAAGTCTTTTATCGACTTCGCGGACTCGGTTATCGGATTCGAATTTATTCTAGGCGGCCGGGTAATAAGAAGTAATAGATAGAACTAATAGAGAGATAGTTTCTTATATAATAATATCTCGGATAACTTAATTATTATCCTTTAATATAAGTGCCGTGATAGTGCTTTATACGTGACCGTTACTAATATAGTAAAAGCCACTATGCCTAACGTTACTAATACTAAGAGTAAGGCCGCGAAAGCGGCTTATAAGCTGGCTAAGAAGAAGGCCCGTAAGATCGCGAAGGCGATTAAAAAGTCCTATAGGGTGGGTAATAATAATATTAGGAATAGCGTTAATAAATTAAGTGCTTAGGACGACGCCGATATTATAATAAGTGGCGCTAATAGAGGATATAATAACGAGTAGTAGGAGGGTGATACCGCGGGCGGCGATACCGCTATAACTAATACTAACGATAATACTGCTATTAGTGCTAAGGATAATAGTGCGGGTGGCTACTAGGAAGCCACCTAAAATAATAACGGTAATACGGCGGATAGAGGCCCTAAGCCTCGGGTTATACGCGAAAAGGTTAAGGGACTTAAGGTGGTGATACTATATAGCCGGTATACTTATTAATAGCTAGAGTTAGAGTTGAATAATAAGGCCCGCGGGCTAATCGAATTCTCCGCTTACCGGGATAGCGTTACGGCCTTATTTAAATATAAACGTTGCTAAGTGCCTAAATCGAAATATTATTAAGTTATAAGTCTGCTATTCTAATAGACTACTAGGTGGGTGCTAATAAGACGGGGACTAGCTTTCGGTTTCCGCTGCTTAGGCCGCTACTAGCCTATAAAAGATCTTACTAAAGGCCGTCGTAGACGGCGGTTTAACTAACCGTGAAAGGGTATATTGAACTTAGAACGTGGTGCCCTACTACTGCTAACTATATGATAGGTTAAAGCTCTAATTAATTAGACGAAACTCCGTACCGCCCTGTCGGAGTTTAAAGAGGAGAATAAGGACGGGTCTAAGGATAGGGCTAATAAAAGGCGCCGGGCCGAATAGAGGGCGGCTAAAGAGGCCGAGAAGAAAGCTTAAGTTAAGTAAGAGTAGCGGGATAAAATATCCGACTACGCCTAAAGGATTACGTATAGTCTAGAGTACCTGGTATAACGGGCGGAATAGGAAGATAAGTAGTGGGAGTAAGGGAATAGGGACTAGGCACTATAAGTGCTATATAATAAACGAGGGGAACGTTTTTTTTTGTTTTTTGTTTTTAGAGTATAGAGATACTAATAATTAACGGTGTTACCACTATATAGCGACCCTATACTAATAACGACTAACTGACTTAACGCGGTATCTAACTATAGTACTATTATAAAAGGGAGTCTAGTAGGTAGCCTTTAGGTTCCTAAGTATAATCTTCGAATCCGTAGTCCGCCCACTTAATAAGATACTCGCGGCGTTTCCTATTATAACAGTGACTAAGGATTTTTTCGACCTTATACTTATCCGACTTTTAAGGCTCGATATTAACTTTTATAGGGACGGGTAATGGCTAGCTATCGCGAGAGACCTAAGGTTCTAAAAGCGAAATAAGGAAGACGTTATAAATCTTTATAGACGAAGGGAGTTCTAACCGGTAGGCTAACCCGTGGTTACCTATAATACTAATAACTTTAAAGGGACTAAGGTACTTATCGGAAATTTTACGACTTAGTCTGCCCTATTTAATATTCTTCGAAGAAAGTAATATATAGTCACCTACTTAGAAGTACTAATATATACGACCGGTATTATAATAACGTTTATAGGTCCTTTACGTATACTAGATAAGGACTTATATAGCTTAACGGTTTTATACTAGGTGGCCGGCACGCTATTCGGCTTAGGCGGCACGGACTTTACCGGACTTAGGTAACTTAATCTTATCAGGACCTCGGGGGTTAAATCCTATAAAGGCGAAGGCGGGGGTCTAGCGAATAGCGGAATGCCAGGCTGTATTATACGTGAACTAAGCAAGGGATAACTTTTCTACCTAGTCGTCCTGCTAGAGGTAATAGTAGGATCGAAGGTAGTATTCTAAGTTCTGATTCTAACGTTCCGTCTAACCGTCGGTCTAGGGATAAAAGGTAGTAAATAACCGGCGGTGAATACCGAGACGGTAATAAAGGGTAGTCTAAAACTTATTAGTAAAGAGGGAGCCTTAATCGGAGATAATCCTATTAGGGAGACTAAAGATACTAAAGACGTATAATTATAGGAGATCGGCGAGCCTATCTACTAATAACCCGCTACTATAAAGGATATATAGGGCGTACTTAGTTAAACGGTAAATAATAACTAATACTATATCTCTCTTTTTACCCTAATAGGTGACCGGGGGGAGGCTAGTAATAAAGTTAATAGAAATCTCTTAAAAAGGACGGCTTAGAATAGGCAAACTAGTAAGACGGCTATAGGGCTTATAGTGCCTAGGCTTAGTGCGCTAATAGATAGGATAACTCGGGATAAACTTCTTAATATTCTAAGATATAAATACCTAAAAAAAGGTATCGGAAATACGCTTATTAGTTCTGCCTATACTATAATAGCTAGTAGTAGGGGCGTTATAAAGGGCTTATATAACTGCTTCTTAAAGACCGGACTTATCGGGGATAAAAAGATAATCACGAAAATAGACTATACTATTAGCGTCCCGAGTCTACTAGGTGGGTAGTTTACTATCGGCAGAATAAAAGGGATTATCTTTTTATGCTTTAATAACTTCCTCCCTTAGACTTAGCAGGGTAGGCTTCTCCTTATTAGCGAGCTTTAGGAGGCTAATAACAAACTTCTTCGTAAAATCTTTTACTAGACGGCGCCTTTCTTAATCGATTTCGGCGGGGTTAGCGGCGTGTTAGGGCTTTTAAAACAGTCTATTAGCAGGGTTCTAGACGCCTAGTCGGTAGCGAATATCGAAATTATAAACGGCTAACTCTTTTAACTAGCGGGCGTGCTATACCTTAATATAAGGCTTATTTAAGAGGTAGCGATAATTTAAATAGTTAGTAAGGACTTCGATTAGGGTCTAGGTATAGGCTATATAGTATCGCTAATAACGGAATGCTTTAAAAATAGCTATAAGCTTAGTATTAGGGGTTAGATAGTTTAACTTAGCTCCTTAAAGCTTATAAAAGAAGAACGCGACGGGTCGCTAAGTACGGTCCTTTAGTTAGCTAATAACTACGCTAATTACGAAGTTAGAGGCGTCTAGCTTGATTCGAATAGGAAAACGGGGGTTAAAATAGCGGAGGACGGGGGCGTCTTAGAACGTATCTCGGAGCTTCTTAAAAGACGCTCTTTATTTATCGGAAAGGGTAAAGACCCCTAGCTAACCACCCCCTTTTAATAGGTCGGTAAGTGGCCTAGCTATCTTAGAGTATACCTTAATAAAGCGGCGGTAAAACCTAGTAAAACTAATAAAAACCTATACCTTATTAATAGAATTAGGCTCCTCCTACTCGCGAATAGCTTCTACCCGTATAGGGTCTATATAGACACTATTAGGCTTATAAATAAAACTAAGAAACTCCACTTCCTAATACTTAAAGATATACTTTTCCGGGTTCGCGTATAAAGACTAATCTCTTAACCTCTAAAGGACCTTGTGTATATATACGCGGTGGGTCTCCTTATCCGAACTATAAATTAAAATATTATCTAAGTAAATAATATAAATAGTATCTATAAGACTATATAGTGCCTTATTAATATATCGCTAAAAACTAATAGGGGTATTATAAAGTCTAAAGGGTATAACTAAATACTTAAAGTGACTATACTTAGTATAAAACGTAGTTTTCTATTTATCCCCTTCTCTTATACGTAGCCTATAGTAGGTATCTTTTAAATCTAACTTAGTATATACCTTCGCTTTAGATAAGCGATCTAAAATCTTATAAATTAAGGGGAGGGGGGTACGATCCTTATAAGTAATCTTATTAAGTCCTCTATAATCGATATAAAGTTAAAGCTTACCTCCTTTCTTTAGGATAAAGAGTACGGGGGCACTAACAGGGCTAGTAGAGTTTCGAATCTAACCTTTAGCTAAAGCGTCTTTAATATACCATTATAGAGTCTCTAACTCTTTTTCGGTAAGGGTATAGATAGGACTAAATAGTAGAGTCTAACCGTCTTCTAACTTAATAGCGTGGTCCCACCTATAGTATAGCGGGAGGCGACCGGCCTTAATAATATTAAAAACGTTTATAAAATCTCGATACTATTCGGGTAAAAAGGACTTAGGTAACGTCGGGAGGGTATTAAAGGTAACGTCCTCTAGGGGGATATTAGGTTCGGGTAAAACGGAATCGGAATAGGCGGGGGGCGGAACGGAATCGGAATAGGCGGCTAGGTTAGAATCGGGGATAATAACACGACCTATATAGAGGGTATCCTCTTAGGGGGTTACTGCTAAACTAACTAATCGGATAATTACGCGGGCGTGTTTTCTTTTTTTTTAATTTCTTTAGGGCTTTAGACTATCCCTCTCTTATTAGTGGCTAATCTAAAGTCTTCTTTATCGATACGAAAATTCTAAAGGCGGTCGGACTAATCGATATAAGGGTTATAGGTAGTTAACTAGGAGATACCTAGAAGGACTTAAGAACCTTTAGTAAGGTCGATAATACGAAATAAAGTACGATATATACGAGTACGGCCTTAATTATCGGTAGCCTTAATAAATAAAGTGATAGAACTATAGGTGTCTTTTTCGACTTCGGAAAGTCCCTAATTTAGACGTTTTAGGGGGCTAGTTAGGTTAATACCTAGAGGTAAGGCGTGGCGGTTAATAAGGTTAATACTAGCTTTATAATCTATAAACACGAGATATTATTTCTAACTATTACCTAGCTATACTAAGAGATTAGTCTTAAGGGTCCTAGTTTCTAGGGATAGCGAGCTAGGTAGGGACTAATCCTAGGGGGCTACTAGTGGATTATTAGCTTAAACCTAATTAATAACTTATTTCTTTAAATTAACGGGCTAATCGTTAAGACTAGACTAAGCCGGGGGTACGTGGCGGGTAGGCGGAGTATAAGTATTATACGGCCTATAATTACTGCTGCTAGGCGTGTTAGAAGCGGAGGTATTAGCGGAAGCCGAATTAGCTAACTTAGGGCACGCAGACTTATAATAACCGAACTAATAATAATAGTAATATTCGATTTCTAAGAGGGGCTAGTGTTTAGTAGAGTCTTAGGAGGGACTCTCCGTCGATAAGGCAGTAAGAGGACTATTAGTAGAAGGCTAAGTAGAAGTAGAGGTAGATAGGGCGGAGGAGGATAAGGCGGCGGGGGTAGAGGCAAAGGGCTAAGAGGATCGCGAGCTATTATTAGTAGCTATGCCTTAACGGAAAGCTAGATAATAGGCTAAGGGGCGGCTAGAGGTAAGCGACTTAACCTTTATTAACCGGGATAAATTAACTTCGGCTTAATAAGCTAAAACGCTAAGGTGCTCGTAGTCCCGAGGGAGGCTACTAATAGTAATCTAATCGTGAAGGGGCTTTTATAGCTTTATAAGAATAAGCTATATACGCTACTTATTAAGGAACTCTAAGGAGACTTTATTAAATAAAGAGTTTAGTTAATTAAGGAACTAGTTATAGGATTAGTTAGGGCGTTATATAGACTAATCCGAAAAGAGCTATTCTATAATAGATATCTTACGAGTATCGTGGTTTACTAGCTAGCTAATAAGGAATTTACGAATATCGACCTATTAAGCGGGCTTCCCCCCTTTTATAGGGTTATAGACTCTCTGCTAGTAGGCACGCTACCTAGACTTTATTAAAGGCGGGAGATACCTACTAGTAAAGTATACTTTCTACCTCTTAGTAATAAAGTAATAATAATCTAAATTAAACCTTTCCTATAGCTCCTCCACGAAGGTCTAGAACTAATTATAGAACTTATTATCCTACTTCGGATTAGGGTAATTAACTTTAGCTTAATCGTTACGCTCGCGCCGCGGCGATAATAAATAACCTTGACTAGGGGGCGAAAAAGAGTCTTAATAGCGACGATGCTTCCGGCGGTTAGCTAATAGATCATCGTTATCTAGGTCTTCTCCTTATTATAGATAACGTAGCTTTTTTTCCTATTTTTCTCGATTTTTTCTGCTAGCGATCTATAATAGGATAGCTTCTAATTACTTATTAGTAAGCTTTTTAGGGGGAGTATCCTCCTACTAAGGGTTATAATACCCGACTAAATAATTAAGTAGAACCTAAGCTCGGGGTCTAGGGTTAGCCGGGGGTAGGGAAGTCTCTTTTCTTTTCCCTTTTAGACTTCTTAATAATAGGTTAGAATACTTAACTTAGGGAGGGCGAGTCGTTCTCGAGGACTCTCCCTGAGTATAATAAGTAGGTGGAGGACGGAACTATTCTATTAGACGATACAAGGATAGTATAGTAGCGATAATAGCAGGACTAGGGGTCCCTAGGGATTATCTATTAGGAGGTAAAGGATAGGAGGCTACTATAATAGCATTACCGTTAGAATCTTCGGGGTCGGAAGGCGGGTTACTAAGTCCAGCGCTCTTAGGTTCTGGTTTAGGACTAAGAGGAGGATAGCGTCTAGGGCCTATATTATAATAGAAAGCGAGTTCCTACTAGGAAGATAACTAATAAAGTACTTAATTAAAGTCTGTTAATAGCTTCTGATAGTTATTATACCGGTGTAGAAGGGGAGAATAAATAAAATATTATAGGATTTAAGTAAGGAGTAAAGGAAGCTATTATAAGATAAATAAGGAGGCCTACTAGTAGACTAAGGGAGGGGGTATTATACTAAGATTATTCGTTAAGTTCCTTTAAGACGATATAGGCATAGAGGTCTTTACTTATAGACCTCTAGAGGCCGCTTAATAAGAAGGTATTAGTTATATAATCTCCTTTTAGAGTAACTAAGGGACCTTCATAAATAAGGTAGCCTTATTATAAAGGCTACTACCCCCTCTATATACTCTAAGCTAGCTCTTGTATCCTGAATACACGATAAGTCTTCTCTAAACACGAAGCCACCTAGTGGTTAATATATAAGCCATTAGAACCTTTTCACGAGAGGCCTCTATGGCTTACGCGACAAGCTCGTACTGGACACTGGTAGGAAGCCTAGAGACTTATAACACGAATTAATAAGACCTCTTTATGCCTCTTATAATAAGGCATAGGACTTACTATTCCTTAATACACGCGGTTCGTAAATCTAATAGGCAGTGAGATTAATACGCACTCTTTTACCCGTATAGTAAAGGGGTTATGCTTTTATATAAACGGCTAAAGTAAGCACCACTGCTCTAGCTTTAATCAGGATTAGTCTGTTACACCTCTCCCCCTTAAGCCTCGAGGGCGACCTTAGCTATGGCCACGATTACTTCCACCTCGCTAACCCCATTACTACTACTATTCTTCTTCTTATTCTTTAAAACGGCGCGTAACCTCTTCTTACTAGTACTATACCTACTCTTCCTCCCCCCCCTACTTAGATAAGTTACGCGCCCGGGATATAGCGTCTCTATAGCGTAGATTATTACTAATAGATATTAACCTAACTAGTATATCTTTAGCTATAAGGCCAGGCTATCCGCGGCTAACTACAATAATAAAAGGCTATAAGATACGGGGTAGTCTATCTTTATTTATAATATTATAACTAACGTCCTAATAAGGGTAGAAGTTAATGTAACTAAAGGCAGGCAGTGGTTATTCTTAATTCTATTATAGGATATTATAGGCGTAAGATATACCGAGCTATATCCTAAGCTACTTTATATAAGTTAGCGCTATAGTTATTTCCTTTAAGATACTAAGAGCTAGGTGATATTATTACGGGTTAACCCCTTGGGACGTCTAGTTTCTGCATAAGACCGGAACTGCTAATTAGCGCGCAGGCCCTACGCTCCGACCGCGTGCTGCCCTTATAACGGACTCGTATAAACTTAGTAAATCCTATACCCCTTTATAACACTTTTCCTTTTTTTTATTCTAGCTAATATAATTATTCGGCCTAATTTAGTGTGATTAATCTATAACTAGCTGCTTATATAGTTAGAATTTAGCAAACCCCACACGCTGCGTTAATATAGTATTAGATATAAATACGCTATTAGGTAGTAGTGGTCCTATAACCCCGGCTAAGATAGCGGAGTAGATAGATGCAAGGATCACTAAAGCTATTATTATAACGCTAGGTCCTTTATAAGAATAAATAACTTAGTTATAGAAGTTGCTTTAATAGCTAATAAACGGCCTAGTAAATAAGCTTCGTAGCGACCCTCCCTTAGCATTACGCCGCCTTTAAAGGTAGCGTCTATAAAGATACCTGTAGAGTCGGTAGGAGGCCCTCCGACCCTAGCGGCTTTTACTCCCTCCTAACCTAAAGTCTCGTAAAAAGAACCGCGCCCCCTATATACTAAGCCTTTACCGTACCCGGCGAAGTGTAACGGAAAATAAGCTAAATATACTATATAATTATAATGCATATACAATAAACTTAGTGTAAACAAACACTTATTTAATAGCTAAGTAGAGATATAGTATTATATTGTCTTACACCTTTCAGAGAGTGCCTAGTAAATAGTATCTACCTATTATACTACGAAGGGCCCGGGAGATACCCGTTATGGCGAGTTAAACCCCTCGAGTATACCGTTTCGGTATAAGGCCGGAACCGCTAATCAGCGCATAGGCCCGGCGCTCGGACTACGCGCTGCCCTTATAGCAGACTCGTATAAATATAGTAAATCTTGCGTTTCTTTATAAACCTTTTCCTTTTCTTTTTCTTAATTCTAGCTAATATAATTATTCGGCCTTATTTAGTATAACTAACCCGTAATAAGCCGCTTATATAGCTAGAATTTGGCGAACCCTCTATGCTATATTAGTATAGCCTTAGATATGAACACGCCGTTAGGCGTCGGTAGTCCTACGACCCCCGCCGAGGTAGCCGAGTAGACGGATAGAAGGAACACTAAAGCTATTAATACGACGCTAGGTCCTTTATAAGAGTAAATAGCTTAGTAATAAGAGTTGCTCTAATAACTAGCGATAGGCCTTATATGCCCCTAAGCCTTATAGCGACCCTCTCCTAGCCTCGCGCCACCCTTAGAAGGAGCCCCTACGCATATACCTATAGAGTCGGTAGCAGGCCCTACTAGCCTAGCGGCTCCTACTCCCCCTTAACTCGAAGTCCTAAGAGAACCGCGCCCTATGCGTACTAAGCCCCTACCATACCCAGTAGCTTTTAGCGAAAGACGAGTAGAGTACGCTATATAGTTATAATAGATACGCGATAAGCTTAGTATCGCAGACTTTTACTACTATATTAAAAAGGAATATCCCTTATAACGATAGAGTAAGTACTACTTATATTAGTTATAACACACCTCCTTAGCCTATAAAGGAGGATCTTGCACTTTAGAGCCTGATCTTAAATATATCACTATAGTATAGTGGCTCGCGGTCTTATGCCTTAAAGTATCTTCTTAGCTCGGGTTATTCGAACGTGTTTCGAACCGGTGCGGTGCTCGGCGTGCGGGGAAGTTCAAGGAACAGTCTAGCATCTATTCCTTCTGGGCTTATAACTATTACAGACTTTTACAACTATGTTAAAAAGGAATACCCCTTATAATAATAGGGTAAGTACTGCTTATATTAGTTATAACACTTAGTCTAAACGAATATTTGTTTAATAACCGAGCAGAGATATAGTATTGTATTAACTCGTGCATAGAAGGGAGTGCTCAATAGGTAGTATCCGCCTATTATACTTCTAAGCGCCTAGGAGGTGCCCGTGACCCTAACGAGTTTCTAACGTACTTACACTATATATATAAGAGTAAAATCAAGAGCCTCGCGCGGCTTATACGCTACGCTCTCTTTAATAACGCGAGGAATAAAGCTTTATATAATTCTTACCGAAATTCAAAAAGCAGATTATAAGTAGGCGGCGGCGAATAGGCTAACGCGGCGAAGATTATATTCCTTAAAGAAGCTCTAACCCAGAAGCTATATAGCGCCCTAGTTACGGCGAAGCTACCCTATAATTATCTGAGTTAGGTGGCTAAGGTCTAGAGTATCGCTTAGAAGTTAGAAGGACTATGCCTAATTAATCGGAATATCTATATACTAAACCGAAACCGGGTCTAAGAGGCCTAAGACGCCGATAGAGATACTACGATAAGCGGGATTAACTAGGTCTAACCCGACACGAATATAGACCGACTAATATACACTCACCGTATATATCTCTAGCTAGCTAGTCCTATAGGACCTGTAAGAGGATTTAACTAAGGCAACCTTAGGGTATAGTAAATAATATATAAATCGGATAGATTCTTTAAAGGAGAGGGCGAGGTTCCTACTCTATATAGCTATAGGGGAACCTCGGGCTATCTATGGCCAGGCACTATACTGACTATAATGCTAAGATAATACTAGCACCGATCTAGCGTTATACGGGCTTAGTACTGGTATAGTGCAAGCACTTATCTGGAGCTATATAGTTTAGTTCCTGGTATAGTACCGGATAATAGTATATAGTATATACCCTGGGAGAGCTAAAGCCCTATATTCCGCCGGCTTCCCCTTATCTTATAGTTTACGACGTCTAACTTAGACTCGGTATAGCCAATTATTATACTAGTAACAGGCAGTAGACGGTGCTATAATCTTTTCTATTTTAGCCGAGGCTAAATATATCCAAGAAAAAAAGCTATGGTATATAATAGCACTCTATAGCGCGGCGTCCTAACTCCGTTAGGCTCTGTTTACAGTACTAGCAAGTATATCTAGCGGCCGATCCTCTTATTATAGAATTACTAACCCAGCACTTAAAGTGAATAAAAGAAAAATAAGTAAATAAAAATTAGGATAACTACCTTAGCACCACCCTATTATAGAATCTTAATATCCGGGGCGTTGGGCTCTATATACGGTAGGCCCTAGCCCTATATAGACAGCTGGAGGATAGTGGCCGCGTCCTTGGGCGAGATCTCGTCTAGACGATTTTTTAGTTTATCGTCTACTAGATCGTATAAGGCCAGAACCCCTTACGGCTATTCTTTCTATAGTGGTTATAAGTAACGGCGGCGTGGTGGATAAAATCTATGATTATCTAGACGTTATTAGTTAAGCGGTTAGATATAGTATTTTTCTTAACCTTATTTAATTCTCTATTACTCTTTAGCTAAGCCACCTACGTATATTATTCTATACGCTATATTACGACTAGGAATAGCAGGTCGATTACCTATAACACGTTATTAGGTGTTATATAGTTCTTAATAATTAACAAACAGAGACAATCAAAACGCGCGCGCCGTCAATTGAGCACGTAGTCGGCTTCAAAGCCGCTACGGGCAAAACGCCACCGGCTTCCTAGAATAGAAGCCACGAGTTTCGGATATGTATTGAGTCAGCAACGGGGCCCCCGCGGTACCCGCACGAGGCAGCAATCCCAGAGGAGGAGGGCACAGGGGTTTTCATCCAAGTCTTGTACTAGTTCCCTAAGTCTTGTACTACGGTTTTCCCCCCTGTGGGCAACTGAGAAGGACCGCATAGTCAGAATTCTGGCTCCTAGTATACACATAGGATAGCGGAGTAAGAACCAATAAATAAATAAATAGTTCTTAATAAACTATATTACGAACTTAGCAGCGAGTAGCGGGGTAATAATAGTATAATGACCCTAGGTTATAATAGCTAATATCTAGCCGTTAGCCTTACAATCTATATGTTAAGACCGGGTGCGGGGACTTTAAGCCTCGCGGCGAAGGCCTTAGCCGCCTACACCCAGAGCGTATCTTCTTTATACCTAGTAAAGAATAACTTTCTGCCCGGCTGCGTAGGGTCTGACCCGTCGTGTAGCCTCTTTCTGGAGGCGGTATTATTACGAGGCGTGGCGGGGCTAGTATTAGTCGGGGATAGTTATAGGCTAGTTTACGCTAAGATATCTATAACTAAATAAATAACGGGTATAGCTCGCTCTTTAAGTGCCTATATATAGTCTAATAACTACGGCGTGCTATTAGATATATTCGCGATATTCTTTAGTCGCCGGGATAAATAAGTCTAGGTTAATATTTCCATCGCTAAGCTTATTAGTTATATCTGCTAACACGAGGTTAATACTATTAGTTTTATTAATTTTCTTAATTATCTCGGCTAATAGGTTAGCACCATGAAGTGCCGGGCTTTAGCAGCTGTTTAGCATGTTAGCTATGCGTGTTAAGGATCCGGCCTCGGTGACTATGATCCTACTAGCCCGGCGGGCCGATCCGTGCAGAAATTACTTATCTAGGCTATAGGGTATATTATATCGCGCTATTACGAGGTATTACTTAAACCATTATTTATACTAAGGCTACTAGGCGATAGCATAGTTATTATCTAGTAGAGACTATAGCTATAGGTATCCTAGTATAATCTGTTTTACCCTGGCTATAGTAACGGACTTATTAGTAATAGGCTCTAGTACGAAGATAGTTTGTTTTAATATATACCTATATAGGGATTAAATATGTTAGTTTATTACTTTGCCCCACGTCTTAACCGTTTACTAGATTATACTACCGATCGGTATCTTTTTATATAAATTTATATAAAAAGGTATATAGAGGTATAACGATATAGGGCTAACTTTAATAAGGTAAGTAATATCTAAAGCTACCACAACTTTGCCTATAGGCTGACTTCTTTACTCTCTAACTTTAACTAGTTATAATATTATTAGTTTTATAATAATCAAAATGCCTTTATAGTGTAGTGGTGGTATACCTGGCATATAGTCGAGGTAACCGAGTCCGTTCGAATCCGGCTAGAGGCGCACGTAAAAGAGGAACCCCTTTTCCTTTTTTGCGCTACTCGGATCCTATTCTAGGGGGCCCTTATCTGCCTTAGTATATACGATAAGGGTTGAACAGGGGGCCCGTTAGACCCACCTTCTGCCCGGCTTCGCTAGTCGTTAATAGGTGCCACGGGGGAGTTTGTCGCCTTACCGTGGAAATAAGAAGACGGTATCGCGCTGTCCCTAAGCGCGTGAGTAAAATACGCGGCGCATAGTCAGAATTCTGACTCCTAGCTATTTAAGGTAGGACAAGGATAGCGGAGTAAGAGACAATAAATAAATAGAAAATACGCGGCGTCTCTTCTATAATACGGAAGCAGCCTCTTATGCCATTACGTAAGCGTTCTGCGTAGGTATATAGCCTGTGTTAGCTCCACCTATAGCTATCTAAAGAGTAAGGGAAGCTTAGGAGCTTTAAACCCTAGGAAGGGAATATATAAGTCGCTTATAGTAGGCCTATAGGGTTCGCCCTAGAGTATATAGGAGGCGTATAAAACTAATAAAGATAACTATACGCGCGCTATTAATTTAAACACATAGTCGGCTTTAAAGCTGCTACGGGTCACGTTATAGGCTTCCTAGCATAGAAGCCTACGAGTTTCGTACTAGTAGCGAGTTAGTAACGGGGCCCCCGTGGTACCCGTATAAGGCAGTAATCCTAGAGGAAGAGAGTATAGGGGTTTTTATCTAAGTCTTATATTATACTAGTTCCCTAAGTCTTATACTACGGTTTTCCCCCCTGTGGGTATAAGAGAAGGACCGTATAGTCAGAATTCGGACTCCTAGCTACTTAGGTAGGATAAGGATAGCGGAGTAAGAAATAATAAATAAATAAAATAATAATAATTGGAATTTTAAAGCTATTACTAGATTTATTAGAAGCAGAACTCTTTAATATAATATATAATAACGCCCTACCTCCTCTAAGACTCCCTGAGACTAGCGTTAAAGATATTAATATTTAACGACCTTCTATACCCGATACTTTATAGCTTTATCGCCTACCCACTATTGATAAGTCCCCTGGAATTATACCCGATAACTACGATAGGGTCTTTAGCCCGCCCCCTTCCCCTTATGCAGCACGATAGAATCGCCTGCATACCCGATTTATCGAGGCTTATCGCTATGATACTTTATTACCTATATTTTAACGGCCACGAGCAAAGGAACTATCTAGAGATATAAGGCTAGAGCTACGTGGCCTTCGACGTATCATAGGATAGAGCTACGTAGATATTATAGCTACTGCCTCTAGCACTATACGCTAGAAGATTACTGCTTACTAGGTATAGAGCGCCTATAAGCAGGTTACCCCTTAATGATCTAATCCACGAAAAAAGAAAATTCGTACGCCTCTTTAATAGCGGATTCACGACTACATTTAAGAAGATCCTCTAAACCGTATAGATACGTGGGGAGATCTATGCTGGCTTATACCTAGTCTCTCCTTATATAGTGATATAGCTATATAGTCTACTATAAAGGATTTAAACTATACTCGTCGTATCCGCCCTTATCGGATCTTTAGAATAGAAGAGCACCGACGTAAGCGTGTATCCTTTATAAAGGATATACTAGAACTGATGCTAGATAAAGAAGATTGGCTTAGGTGCCCTATCGTGATAGCAGATAAGACCTAGGCTGTTAACGATGCTTTATGGAAGCAGTGGGTGACGATACACGATATAGAACGACCTGAAGATTACCCACTGCTACGCAGGAACCCTAAAGGATAGAGATTTTAGGGCTACTTTATAGGGCGTATTAAGGGCCCCTGTTATATTTGGCTATAGGAGTATAGAGGTATTAATAGGGATGGATTTATTAAATTTATCTGCCCTAAGATACTGCATTTTATAGAAGAGCGTCTTTTATATAAGATATATTAGCACGATAACGCCCCCTCCTATAGGTTAAGAAAAGTTAAGTAGTGGTTTAGAGATAACGATATTATCTTAATAGACTACCCGCCCTACTCTCCTAACCTAGCTCCTATAAAGAACGTTTAGTTCTATGTAAAGAGCTGGATAGAGTCTTAATATCCATAGCTATAGTGGATAGGAAGGGAGGAATTAAAGATAGCTATCGAGGCTGCCTAGGAGGCTGTTAATAGTAAATTTCTGGAGGGCTTAATACGTTCTATGCCTACCCGCCTATATTAGGTTATTAAGCGGGATAGAGGAGATATAGACTACTAATAGTGTTAAGTAAAGCATTTGAATTTTTGATTAAGTATAGATACTTAGTTTTATTAGTATTTCCCTTATATTAGGAAGTATCTATACCTGCGGGGCCTATGCCGATCCCTATCCAGTTATATTACGTTATATACGAGCTAACGTATTTAATCTCTGCGAAGGTATAAAGGGTTGGATCGGAGACCCAGTGCCATATCGTTAGGACATCACGTGACGTTATAAGACGCGCGCATCGTTTTTTATTATTTATCTTATATATTATATATACATGGCGGCGCCACCCAGACACAGAGGATGCTTATTATCCTATATAATCATTATCCTTTTAACCCTAAGTTTTGCCACGTTTATTGTATTCACTTCGTTCAAGCTACGTTACCCTGATCAGAGCAGCGCGCACCTCCAGGAACCTCTTTTAAAGGTCTTTTTATTATATGTGTTGTTTTGGTTATATGCACTTTATGGTCTTAAGCACTTATCAGGACACTAATATCGTACGAAGTGTGACTTGTGTTTATTGCAGACTATGAAAGAGTACTAGTCTACGATATTAAATATATACCTAAAAGATAGGGAAAAGCACTATGATACATCTAATAGAAGTACCGCCGTATTCGGAGCAGTGTATAACATGGCTCTGCGAATATGCCTAACAGGCTTATCGGGCTTTTCGGGGTCTTTGGGTATAAATACCTGATATACCCCCCTAGAGCCGCAGGATTAATCCTAACGGTTCTAATCGAATTAAAGCTTAAAAATAACGTAAAAATCTAGGATTTTTAAGGCTAGATATCAATCCAAAGGCCAACGGCTTATTAAACAGCTCGTACCTTATAATCCTAAAATAGTGGTTAAATTAACCTTAAAAACAACGTGATAATTATTATATAATTATAGTTAATCTAATAATCGTTAATTGCGATCGTAATCTAATCCAAACCACTATTAAGGCGATAGTAATCGATCCGCTTAAACTAAGCCAGCAGGGCTCTTTTCTATCCTAAGTATCTTAATTAATATAGCGTGCTTTTACGGCGGTAACGCCGTTATTATCCTATCGCTGACTATCCTATTAGTGGCGATCTAATTAATCACGATCTCCCGGTATTATACGATATGCCGGATCCATAGGGCCTGGATATTAAGATGCTTTAATTTCGAGGTGATCTGCGGCCGAGGGCTCTCTAGTATCTAACGGGTCTAATTATTATCGTAGTAGATAGTAATAGGGTTAATTTTAAAGGTTAATGTTAGATCCTTTATTAACTATAGCGTCGCGATATACTACCGGGCGGCGGCACTTAGAGCTATAAGCTCTGCCTCGGTGCTGGATATAATAACGCTCGTTTACTTATTCGCCTTCTAGTCGATAGGGCCTTTAAAAAGCATAGTTATATATCCCTAGGAGCTATACCAAGTCTCATGATCGTCTCTAAAGGCGGCGTCGTTTATATAAAAGAGGGCGTATTTAGCTGGGTTTTTATCGGAATCCCGTGGCCTAAAGGATAAGCAGAGGGACCGCGTTAAGTCGAGGTACTTAAGGCACCTGTTAGCGGCCTCGTGATACTAACCGGATAGATTAGTAGCGAATTCGGCTAGTCTAGAAGCAGCCTTCACGATATCTGGCCTTATTTAACAGGCGGCGTAATTAATGGATCCGACCTTTTAAAGATATAGGTGGATAGAGTCCTTTAACGCCTGTTATTATTAACTGTTCGGCTTTAGTGTATCCGGAAAGGCGAGTGGCGTAGTAACCCTTCGGCTAGTCACGATATTTAACGCCTTTATCTTTTCGTTAATATAGTTATCTAATAATAACCATAGCGTTCGGCGTTAACGATCCCTTATAATCCTAATACTAAGGAGAACCACTTAATAGGACCTAAATCCCGGATCTAGAAGCGCTCTTATAGCTGCTTAATTAAATCTTCGGCGGCATTAATATACTCTTTTCGATGTAGTAGAACTATATCGTTAAAGTGGAAGAATATAAGCAGCTTATCGCTTTAGAAGACGTAATCGTCCTCCTTTAACTGCGTAAGACTATACTTACCTAAAATAGAAGAGAGCTCCTGGTGCTATAGCTTAGGCGATCGGCGTAGCCTATACAGGGCCCGGCGTAGCCGGTTAATCCCACGATTAGAGGGGTGTAGGAGACTTAAAAACGGGTCTAATTCGGCCTTATTAGTGACGTTAGCGGTAGAGGCGGCCTATAGAATATTCTATCCCTGCGGGTGTCTAATATAGACCTCTTCGTTAAGGCGGGCGTTCGTAAACGCATTAACAGTATTAAGTTAAGGGGTCTCTAGATCGAAGTAGGCAGTAATAGCTATAAGCGTTTTAAAGGTCCTGCCGGCCAGAGTGGAGACGTAGGCGTTAAGGTGATTTTAAGGCTATTAATTACCACGAACACAGAGGCGTGCCTTAAATTTAGTAACGTAGCCAGATAGATTAACCTTATATTTAAATACCTATATTAGATCTAAAGAGCGGCTCGGAAGGGTAGAAGATAACGGAGTCTTAACAGCTTTAAAGGTGCCTATCTTAACGAGAGCCTATACTCTTTAGAAGCGGCTATAACCCACTGCGTCCTGTATAGAGACCTTATTATCTAGCTCTAATTAGATGGCTCTTCGGGCATATCGCGGCGTAGCAGCGGCTTTTTTAGTATATCGAAGCGGTTAAGATAAAGGAAGGCAGAGTCAGCGTATCGTTACGGTAGCTAGCGGTTATATTACGGCCGAGTGGAGGCTGCCGGCGTGGTAGCTGAAGACAGGGCACCCGCCGTGGCGGTAGTTAAAGATATAGCACCCGCCGTGGACGAGGATAGACGGGTATCCAGCGCTGGATAGTCCGAAGATAGAGGGCTAGCCGGCGTTAAAGAGGTATCCGGTGGAGGTAGCTGTTAAGTAGCTGCTGTAGGGGTGGTTATAGTGGAAGGGCCCGGGGCTGCTGTTACGGCAGCCGTGGCAGTAGCCGTTATTTCATCCTCCAGAACTAACTGATTAGGGGATAATAAACCTATAGCCGTGGTGGTGCCGGCGGCGCCGGCGGTAAGCGTAATAGTATCGTCAGAGTCGTCGGAATCGGAGGAATCTTTATCCGAGTTATCGTTATTGGAGTTATCGGAGTTATTATTAAAGGCAGCGGCGGTTACTACTAACGTTATAGGAGCTAGAGGCTTAGCCGGAGGAGCCGGCTAGTAGGTAGCTGTTATAGTAGCAGTAGCTAGAATAGCTGCTATAGGCGTTAATTAACGTGAAGCTGGAGGCGTTATTATAGGAGGGGAAAAAGAAAAAGAGGGCGTTGTTTTAGAGGTTATAGAAGAGGTTATTATAGGACAGGTTTTAGAGGCAATTATAGCAGTAATTATAGCCGGCGTTATAGCAGAGCCCTATGCCGTGGCTGCTATAGCGGAAGGAGCAACCTTAGTAGCCACTATAGCTGCCGTTTTAGGCGGCTATGATTACTATAGTAACTTATCCACCCCCCTAGAATTAGACGAGGGAGTCGAATTTTCTGTTACTTTAACAGCTACTACTTTAACCTCTTCTTATTTAACCTATTTACCTGCTTTAACCGCTATTCTAGCTCTCTTAATTACTTTAAGCTAATCCGGCCTCCTGATATATTAGAACGACTCCATCGTCGTATTCTGCTATAACACCAGGAATTAATTATAAACCAGTATCACCCTAATAGTTTCTAGGGTATTCTTTTTAGTATCGTCAGGCAGATTAAGCTCTTTAAAAAGCTCTATCGTAATAGGTGGGTCCACGTCACGATCCTTATACAGGATCTTTTCGTTAAAGCTGATATCTCTTATACGCAGGACCCTTCTAAGCTTTAGTACCTAAATCCGATAAATATTAGTACTCTAGTAACCGATTAGATAACCGATATAAGCCCTCTCCGCGAGCTTCTCGTTCTTCCGTCGCCTACGTTAATAGCTAATAGTTAATAGATAGGCTTGGCAGCTATTCCTTGTTAGGTGACCGATTAAAGGGGTGCTAGTAATACGTTCGATACCTATCTTATTAACTCACTTATCTATATAACCCTTCGGCGACTTCTACCCGAGGTTATAGCGTAGAATTAGGTTATATAGGTATATCGCGGCGGCTATAATCTCCGGCTATATATTCTATTAGAAGCCGGAGGCGATAGCGAGGGCCTAGGCGATAGCGTATATAAGAGCCCCGTGCCGTTCCGCCCCGGCGTTCTATACGGCTATATTAGGTAACGACCTCTTAATTAGGATCCCTCTAGTATACGCCTAGTTATTAAGATTACTTTATAGGTCTCGTTTATTATCTAGGCGGATTACTATAATAGGGCAGTAATACTATCTTACCGTACGCAGCTTAAAGGACGTTACCGATAGAAAGGCTGACTTAAGGTCCTTTAGGAAGTCTCCTACGATAAAGTGGGTGCAGGGGTAGTGGTATAGTATTAGCTTTATAAGCCTATTAAAGGACTCGTCGTTAGAGAAGATATCGATATCTACACGCTGCTAAGGGCGTGTGGGCCGGTGGTTAGGCGTTCGTCGTAATACTGGCCTCCGGGCCTTGCTACCGGAGCAGCTCTTATATTCTATTACGAGGGGAAAATCGTACCCTCTAGAGACGGTGCCGCCTATGCAGGCGGTCGTGATGTGTTTAAGGGCTTCGGCGCTTACGTGGCCTAGCCGCTCGTGCCATAAACGAGCGTCGGCGACGCTTATAATCGGGGCTCTTAAGCTATTAAAGAAGCTCTGCTATTAAGCCGTTAGTTAGAGGGTATACTAACCTCCTATATTCTTTAAAGGCAGGATAATAGTCCTACCTTTTTTATTAATTTCTAACGCCTATTTACCGGTAATAAGCGATGCTTTTAGAAGTAGGCAGAGGGCTGATATAAGGGTTATAGGATATCCCTTAATATACACTATATCCTTTAAAATTAGCGTATACGGCTTATAATCCCGATCTTTAACTTATAGCCTTATAGTCCCGAATCCGGTAACCGGATCCGACTCTCCTTTACTGGTATCTAATATCACGAGCTTTTCCGCGGGCCGGTAGTCTTCTAGAAGGTAACGCTTATTAGTAGTATGCCTTATAGTGCCGGAATTAACTAATAGCTCGTTTTTAAAGGGTATATCTACGGCTCCGGTTAATAAAAAGCTATACATACTACACGATCCAGTTCTATTATCCGAATCCGAGTTTAAAGAACCGGCGCCCCCGGTAGCCACGAAATTAGATAAGTCCTTGGAAGGGTTTTTCGAGGGTGCCTTCTATTAACCCGTATTTCCCTTATTTTCGGCGTCCTTTTTAAGGTTACTCTAGAACCTCTTTTAACGTTCGTTATCCTAGCTAGCGATAATCCGGTTATAACGTTCTTCCGTCTCCTTAGATAGCTTAAAGGTCTTCCCTCTTCGGGCGGGGTTAACGTTTAGGCAGGTCTAAATTAGCTTATAGCAGGTTCGGGTCTTCCGGGCTATACAGTAGTCATAGATAAATTCCCTTTTAGCACCCTGACCCTGTTAACGATCCTTTTAGCGATCCGATTAACGATCCTATTACTAACCTTCTTTATCTTTTCCTAGGAACGTGACTATATAAAATGATAACGATCCCGGCTTCCGATCTAAACGCCGAGGGTGCCTATAACATAACCAGGTAGTATATTCGTTAATAACGGTCTCGATATACGGCAGTTTAGCCTTATCTTCTTCCGTTAGTATTATAGAAAACCGGGCTTCTAACCACTCCGGGGAAATCAATCTAATCCCGTTAAAAAATCTATTAAGCTAGTCTATCTTCGAATCGATCACGCGAACCTAATACGTCTTTACCTCTTTATATAACTTACGGAAGTCATTAAGCCAGCGTTAGTAAGGTATCTTCCTAATAGATTATATATAATCGTCCTAACGGCGCTTAATTAGTAACCTCTAGGCGGCGTTAGTGGGTTTAAGGTATGCCTTTAGCATTCGCAGGATTTCCTTTAGGTCGTCTTTACCGGCGAGGGACTCCGCGAGGCTTTAGTCTACGGTAGTGGTGATATAATCTAATACCGCCTTTATCGCGACTTTCTCCTGCTTATATTCGTTATAGGCCAAGAGCCATAGCTTATATCTTTAGTCCTAATTATCGTTATTACTTTTAGTAGGAGCGTTAACCTTTTAGAGGCGTTTCGGATATTTAGTATCGTTAAGATCCGGATCTATAAGCTTCGTAACCTTATTAGATAAGGCGACTTCTATTACACGTAGATACCACTAGTACCAGTCCTTAGAAGAGGTTAGTATAACCGAAGTTATCGTGACGGCGTGGAAGAGTAGTTGATTGGATAGAGTAGGAGAAGGAGAAGGAGAAGGAGGAATTAATAGAGGCGGTTAAAGGGGTTAGTAATAATAGGCAGGCGGACGGGCTAGTGGACGACTTTATCTATAACAGAGCAGGGACTTAAAAAGAGGCTCTATCGTAACGATTAAGAGCTTTAAAAAGAGGGCTTTAAAAAGAGGCAGAAGAGGGAGAGGCTATAACGCCTATAACTATTAGATCGACCGGAATAGAGGCGTATCACCAGAGCGCCAGGCTTATAACTATCAGGACACTAATATTATATAAAGTATAACTTATATTTATTACAGACTATAAAAGAGTACGAGTCTACGATATTAAATATTGTCAGGGATATTCTATTTAAGGGAATCGGGTAGGACTTAGAGGCGTTGAGGAATGCGTTGAGAACCCGGAACCGGCCCTAAGGTTAACCCTAGGGATATTTAGGACCGAGTTATGTTTTAGGATCGTTAAGCTGGCCTAAGACCTATGGTCTTAGAGCCTTAGGTTATTATATATCGATCCTAGGGAGCATAGTCACTAGTCCTTAAGTAGGGTGTTTCCTATTAAGTCCTGAGTTAAAGGGGCTTAACGAATAATCTTATAATTATTCCCCCCCTAAGGTTAGCTTCATAACCTATTCTTATTATAGTCTTAATAACTCTTTTTACTCCTTATATAAAACCTATAATATTTTATTCGTTTTAACCGTTTACGGGTATAATAACCATTAAGAGTTTAAAAGACTAAGTTATTTTTTAAATCCTACTACTACCCTAACTAGTACCTAAAATACCCCCTAAGCGCACCACTACTATTCGTACCCGGGATACTTCCCCCGCTACTAAAGGAGCCGAAGCCGGGCTATTAAGCGCCGATCGCGAGTAATCCCTTATACCCGAGTTAGAGGATAAAGATAGTAACCCCGAATTCGAGATTCGCAGATAAGCTAACCCGGACGCTTATAATCCTATAATAGGACTACTACTCGACTAAGGGACCCCCTAAGTTATCCGTGTAGGACCCTAATTCGATATTAAAGACCTTAAGAGCCGCCCCCCCGGTACTTTATTATCGGCGGAACTCGACTTCCTAATTAAGCACTATAAGGACCGCTAAGCCCGCGAAAAGAAAAAGAAGCGCCTTCTTACCCTTTAATAAGGGAAGGACCCTAATACCTCTAAGCGTATCCCTAAAAGGGACTCCTATAAGAGCTAGTATAAGGTCCCGTAAAAGCTCCCCGAATAGAACGGGCAGTCCTATAACTAGTTCTAGACGTTTATTAAAGAAATTAAGGAGCGCTTTATACTCGATAAGGTTAAGCCGTCTAAAGCAGAGAAGATCCACCTTACCTTTACCCTGCTACTAAAGATTATAAAATCCTGATAGCATACCTATTATAGGCGCGTCTATAAGAAGACTAGAGGTGCTACCTAGGAGGACCTTAAGACCTTCCTAACCGAGTAGTTAGTTAATAATAAAACCCGTAAGATATCTATAACTAAAAAGCTATTCTCGGACTAGACTATATAAAAACCTAATTAGACCTATACTAAGTTTATTAATAGGCTAGACTTATTATTTAATAAGGTATCCCTACCCTTACCCGATAAGTAGCGTATATAGTTAATCTTAATAAAGCTTAATAAGCCGCTATATAACTAGATCGTGGCTACCGGTATCCCTACTAATAGTAAGGCGTTAGGTATTATAGCCCGATAGGCAGAGATTGCTTTTTTATATAAGAATAAAAAAGAGACGCCCCGGAATAATCGCCTAAGGTAGCCCCGTGGCGAGAGGCGTGGGCGTAATAGGGCCCTTAATAGGGCCCGTACTATAACTATTCGGCCCTTTATACCTCCCTAAGGTTTTATAGAATTAATCGAAGTAAATAATACGGAAGCCCCTAGGCCCCCTAAGAGGCGTAATAATAGCGGTGTTATATGCTTCGGCTATAATAAAAAGGGTTATTACCGGAACGAATACCCGAAAAAACCCTCTAAGTCAGGTTAGTTATTAAGATACTCTAATAGTCAGAACCCGAATAACCTACTAGTTAATATAAGGCACCCTATTATTAAATAGGCTTAGGCCTAGGAAAGGCCGCCGTCTTAGCCGTTTTTTACTAATAAGGGCGCGATTAAGGCGAAATTAGAGTTACGGTTAAGCGGCGGATAAGGCCGCCGGAGCGCTAAGCTTAACGGAGGCGCCGAGGTTAATCTAATTAACCGAAAAGCCCTGCCTCCTAACTATAGTCCCCTAGGACTACTAAAGCGACTTAGATAGGTTATCCCTAGGGTCGATATATAGTTTATCGGGTCCCTTAAAACGTATATTAAGGTCACGGATAGTTAGGACCGGACCCGGATATATCCGATTAAGTTTAAGGTGCTAGATATAGACCCCGATAAGTCCTAAGTTATCCTCGGTATACCCTAGTTAGTGGAATATAACCCCGTTACCTTTTTCCGGTCCGGCGAATAGATATATTAACTTTAGCAAGAGGACCTTTAAAGCGTCCCGGGTTAAAGAGAGTTAAAGAAGGCGAAGGAGCACGTATAGCTTATTATCCGCTTTATAAAGTCCGGTACCCCCTATATTAGCCGAGTTATTAGCACGAAGTAGAACGCTACCGAGGATAAAGAGGACACGTTACCTAATAGTCCTTTAATCCCTATTATTTAATTAGACCCGTCGCGACCTATACCCCCTATACCCTCTAACCTAACCTAACTAGATAAAGGGATCCTGGAATATTTTAATCCCGGGCCGTATTAAGAGTTATTAGATAAGGACGAGTTAGGGAATATTATCCCCGAGTATTATTAAGAGTTTTCGGATATTTTTAATATCGTGGAGGCTAGCCGTCTACCCGCCTACTAGTATTAGGATCACGTAATCGAGATAAAGGAAGGTAAGTCACCCTTATTCGGCCCTATCTACCCCTTAGCCGAGTAAGAATTAGCTATCCTCTAAGAATATATTAAGGAGGCTATAGCTAAAGGGTGGATTCGATTATTAATAAGCTCCGCGGGCGCCCTAATCCTATTTATACTAAAAAAGGGTGGATAGCTATGTCTATATATAGACTATTAAGGTCTTAATAAGGTTACCCGTAAGGACCGAACCCCGCTTCCCCTAATACATAAGATCTTTAACCGCCTTATATCCTCCACGGTTTATACTAAGTTAGATCTTAAGGACGCCTACTATCGCTTAAGAATTCGAGAAGGGGATAAGTAGAAGACGGCTTTTAGAACTAAGTACGGACACTTTAAGTACTTAGTAATACCCTTTAGTCTATATAATACCCCTGCCAGTTTTTAGCGTTATATTAATAAAGCCTTAAAGGGTCTTATCGATACTATCTACGTTATATATCTAAACGATATCCTAATCTATAGTAAGGACCTTAGTACCTATCGCGTATATATTAAGGAGATCCTTATACGCCTAAGGGAATAGTCCCTATTTATAAACCCTTAGAAGTGCGTGTTTAAGACGTAAGAGGTTAAGTTCTTAGGCTTTATATATAGCCCTAATAGGGTCTTTATAGACCCGAAGAGGGTTAAGGCTATTAAGGATTAGGAGGAACCTATTTCCGTTAAGAAGATTTAGGTTTTCCTGGGTTTTACTGGTTTCTACTAACGTTTTATTAAAGGCTACTCTAAGGTCGCTGCCCCTTTTACGGACCTATTAAGGTTAGGGGGCAGACCAGGTACGTTTTAGTTAGGGGATATAAAGAGGGCCGTTTTTAAGAAGTTATAATCGTTATTCTAGTCGGCACCTATACTACGGTATTTTAACCTAGCCCTGCCTATTCGTGTAGAACCCGACGCGTCTAACTTTATACTAGGCGCTATAATTAGCTAGTATAAGGACCGAACCTAGCGACCTATAGCGTTCCTATCTAGGAAGCTAAGGGGACCCGAACTAAACTATCCGATACTAGACACTAAGTTAATAGCGATCGTTAAAGTATTCCGGTAATAACGCCACTATTTAGCGTATAGTTAGACCCTAGTAAAGGTACTAACTAACTATTTAAACTACCGGTATCTACTAAATAAGCCTTAAATTAAACCTTAACACGCCTATTAGCTAAAGGAGCTATTAAGCTTTGATTTTAAGATTCGTTACCGCCTAGGCGTTTATAACCCCGTAGATAGGCTCTTACGGAAGCCGTAGCTTATTATAGATTAGGCAGATCTTAAAGCGGAGCGGCAGAAGCCCGTTAAGGGATTTACTAAGAAGTTCGTTATTAGCCTTATAAAGGCCCGAGGTATACCTAAGCCCTCGGGTCTATCTAGCGTAAAGGACGAGATTATCTTTACCTAAAAGGATAATCCCTTTTATATCTCCTTAGTATTAAAGGATAACTTAACGCACCTATAGTCCTATAATAGTTAAGGTGCGGTCTACTTTAGGGACCGTCTCTTTATACCGAACTAGTTAGGTTTACGCGATAAGGTCCTTTAGGTATTTTATAACGCGCCTACTACGGGCTATTATAGGTTAGGTTAGACGATTAAGAGGATTTCCGAGTTCTACTACTAAGAATACCTTTTACGAGACGTTAAGAAGTTCGTGCCTACGTATAGCATCTATTAAAGGACTAAGCCGCGCTAGTATAAGCCCTTTAGGTACCTGGCACCTCTGCCTATACCCGAACGGCTATTCTAAGAGATCTCGATAAACTTCGTAATAGGCCTCCCCCCTATAACCTTATAAGGAAAGAAAAGGGATTCTATCTTAGTCGTGGTATATCGATATACTAAGTACGCGATCTATACCCCCTATAGCAGCTCTTTAATAGCTAAGGGTCTTACTAGTATCCTATAGGTGCACGTTTTTAGTATCTATAGCCTACCTAATAGCATCGTTTTAGACCGAGGGTCCCTATTTACTAGTAAGTTCTAGACTACCCTATATAGCCTCCTAAGCGTTAAGCGGTGGTTATTAACCGCGTTCCACCCCTAGACGGATAGCTAGACGGAACGATAAAACTAGAACTTAGAGCACTTTCTACGGGTATTCGGTACCCTATAACAGGATAACTGGGTTAACTAGCTACCCCTAGCCTAGTTTACCTATAACACCGTATAGTATTTAGCTATCTAGTAAATCCCTTCTATTACACTAATAGGTTTTAACCTACGCGGACTATATAATATATAGATATATAAGTTAGGCGAGGTTTATACCGCTATAGCTAAGTAAAGGGTAAAGCACCTTATATCGAATCGCAGGGCTATAAAGGTCCTTATTAGGAAAGCCTAAACCACCTAGAAATAGTACTATAACGCCGGCTAGGCGGCCTAGCGTTTTAAGATTAGCGACTATATATTACTATCCTCGAAAAATATTAAGTAATATCGCCTTAATAAGAAACTATTAGATAAGTTCCTCGGCCCCTATAAGATTATATCCGTAATAGGCCAGTATAGGCTCGCCTATAAACTATAGCTCCCGGAGTCGATAAAGATTTATAACGTTTTCCTGATCTCGCTCCTTAAACTATAGAAGTCTCGGGATAGCAGGTCGCTTATACCCGTGGACGTTAAGGTTAAACTATAAGAGTCGGATAAATATAAGGTAGAGGAAGTCCTAGCTTATCGCTATAACGGGAATAGGCGCGAATACCTTATTAAGTAGGCCGGGTATAAATATAAATATAATATATAGGAACTATAAAGATATCTCCCTAACACGCTTATCGAGGAGTATTATAATCGAAAGAGTAAGACCAGTTAATAGTATTATCGGCGCCCCGTAAGGACTTTTTTTATTTAGGTCTAAGGAAGAAAAAATAAAAAAAATAAAAAAAGAAAAAAATAAAAAAAATAAAAATAAAAAAAAACGCTAACGCCCCCCCCCCCACCCCTAACCCCCCCTAGTCTAAGCCTAATAATAACCGTATATAATCCTTATTTATTTTTTATAGCCGGTTTTTTTACGAAGACCGGCTAACTTCGAATTTTATTTAACTAACTAGCCTAGACGGCGGGTAATAGTGGCTAGGTGGCGCTCCGTGTTAATAGGAGTATCGCGGCGCTTTTTCTCCGCCTCCTCCTCCTCCTCCTAGCAACGACGCTCTAGGGGGTCGAACCCCTTATTATCGCGGGCGTACTTCTTTATAGCCTTAAGGGCCCGGTATAGCTTAATTTAGACCCGGAAGGCCCGGCGCTTATATATATTAGCGGTGCTCTTTATAAGGATATTAGGCTAATTTATAAACGCCTAGTCGTCTAGACTACCGCCGCCCTATACGGCCGCTACTAATATCTTTTATAGCTTCTTAGCTACCCGCTCCGCCTATAATAAAAGCTATATATCTAGTTAGTAACCTTAAGAGCGGTTAAAGTAAAGGGGACTATAGTTATATAAACGTACTAACTTATAGTCGCGGCTATTACTATTATAGTAGTAATAGTATTTATCGGACACCTTACTACCACGGCAGGGCCGTATAGTAATAGGACCGGTAGCGTTATCGCTACCCAGCACCAGGAAACCCAGTACACGGGCGCACCGCCTATAAGGAGCACGAAGCTCTAGGCCCGACCTAACTAAAATAATAGGATATACCGGTATTTCGACGCCGCCGCTATCGCTAAAGTCCGAGGGTCTATTACTAGACCCGTTTATAAATAAAGCGAACTCCGATAATAACGACTTATCGGAGTTAGCTTCCTTATTATTAAAGAGAGTGGCTTTATCGGCACTACCGCTTATAATAACGTCCTGACTAGTATAGTTAAGGACGCCCTCTAGGTCATTAAGGGGCTCAAGAGCACCCTACGGCGAATTATTATACCCTAAAAGGAGAGGGTCGGTCGACTTAGTAACCGGAGTAGCTATAGTAGCCGGCTTCTTAATAGTCTTAACCGATATAGCTTATTTAGCTAGAGTAGCCGCCGTGCCCGGCTACTTAATAGCTTTATCCTTTAAGGAGGAAGAAGATAATAAATCCGAGGACGAATCCGACGATAAGTCCGATAAAGAGTTAGACTACTGCTACTACTACTACTACTGCAACTACTTAAGAGTAGCCGCTATAGCTACGGCCTTAGCCTTAGCCTAAGCCTTCTTAGCGGCCCGCCGTGCCTTCTTCCTAGTAGTCTTGGTTATCCCCTTATCGATAACCTTAGCTACCACCTTAATAGACTTTATACCGGCCTTACCGGACTTCTTAGATAATTTACCGGCCGCGCCGGACTTTTTATGCTTATTAGCTAAAGCTAGGGGCGCTATTATATAATAGTGGTCTACTCTAACGCTATAAGTTAGCCTAAGGTCTACGCGAAGGGGACACGACACTTATATAATAGTAATAGTAATAGTGCTAATAATAATAATAATCTGCTATGATATTAGCCGAATCCTAAGCCGCCCGCGATCCTATACGCGATACACGGAACCACGCAGAGATAATATATACCCTAATAAGGAGTTAATAGGATAAGTCGATACCCTTAATATAGACGGGGATAGATAACTTACTATAATAGCGATGCTATTATTATTATTATAGACAGGTAAATAAAAAAGGGTAAGGAAAAGGAAAATAATAGGATAAGTTAGGTAAATAGAAAAGTCCTATATTAGAATAGTCGTATAACCTAATATAGGCTCTACTTATATTATTCCTTCCCCTTTTACCTAGATACGATTACCTATTACGGGTTTTTATAATACGGTTATTTAGTTAATAAAGGGCGCGTCTAGGGTACTATTATAGTATACGCGTCTACGGATAGGCTTTATTATTATTAATACTTATAATAGATATCACGCCTTACTATTACCTAGCCTTAAGCTAGATAAGCTGTAAGAGGGCGATAAAGGAAATAGAGTAAGCTCTTTTATTATTTAGGACTATAGCGTAGTAGGCCTTATTCTAAAAGTGTTTTTTACGTAGGCTTTTTAGGTCGTCTTAGTAATAGTGGTAGTATAAGGGGTTACGATTTATTACCGACCTAATATCTGTTTTTAGAGTTATGGTTTATTCTAACTAAAGCCCTTTATTAGATAGGGCCCCGGCCAGAGCGCTTAGGGCTTTATTATAGTATAGTCGTAGTAAGGGAGGTGAATAAAGAAGACCTAGGAGAGTTATGCTTTATCTAAAGATAACTAGGCCTCTCGGTTTATAAGGCTACGGTTATACTATACGAGGTGGATAGGATTAATTAAAGGAAGGGCAGGTTAAGGGGGACGGCTAGTTTTGGTTTAGGTGGACGAGGAGGGAGTTAATGGCCCTAATAGGTGGAGTTTAGGCCGGCCTATCCGTCCCTAGGTCGGGATAGATTAACGGGCGGGCCGGACTAGTAACGGTTACCGGCTCCTATGGACAGGAGCCTTAGAAGGGGGGGCGTGATATTAGGGATATTCTATTTAAGGGAATCGGGTAGGACTTAGAGGCGTTAAGGAATACGTTAAGAACCCGGAACCGGCCCTAAGGTTAACCCTAGGGATATTTAGGACCGAGTTATATTTTAGGATCGTTAAGCTGGCCTAAGACCTATGGTCTTAGAGCCTTAGGTTATTATATATCGATCCTAGGGAGGATAGTCACTAGTCCTTAAGTAGGGTGTTTCCTGATAAGTCCTAAGTTAAAGGGGCTTAACGAATAATCTTATAATTATTCCCCCCCTAAGGTCAGCTTCGTGACCTGTTCTTGTTATAGTCTTGACGACTCTCTTCACTCCTCACATAAAACCTATAATAAATATATACCTATAAGAGGGGGAAAAGCACTATAATACATCTAATAGAAGTACCGCCATATTCGGAGCAGTGTGTGACGTGGCTCTACGAATATACCTAATAGGCTTATCGGTCTTTTCGGGGTTTTTGGGCATAAATGCCTGATAGCACTCCTGTTGTCGAAGGCTTGTCCGAGTTCACACTGCCTGAGCCGTTCTGCATAGTAACGGCTTCGCCTTTCTTCACTCATCGCCTAGTTTAAGGGTTATCGTACCCTCTTTTATTGGCTTAACGATAATAACGCTTTATAAGAGCTTTATACTTAACAGTCCACTACTTAAATACCAGACTAGCCGTAATAAGATAATATACTATACTATTTTTATCTCCGAATGGTATAATGGCTCTAAAGTAACCGTCGAATATTAGGCCGGAGCCGTCTTGCCCGTTCTTAAACTAGCGAGTAAACTCCTCTTAGTGTATAAGGGCAGACTCGTATTCCCGGGTCTAGACGTTGGATATTAGGTGACTATATACGCGGTCCTAGGGATCTAGTCTTATCTCCGGCCATTCTTCGGAATAGACCTACTATATATAGCTAGCTTTTTTGTCCGATCTTCCACTATCGTCACCTATCACCCATTATAATTATAATTTATATTATCCTTTCTTTTTCGGATATCTAGACGATCTAGAAGAGGCGACTGTAGGCCCGCCTGCCTATCTATAGCTATCCGTTCCCCTGATTAGACCACTGCCGACCCTTTTAGAGGCCCGGCGACTGTCTCCTTAGGACTCTTAGCTCTAGATACGGACCCGTGACGAGCTTAACCCTCCCTTCGGCTAGCCTATTAGTTAGTTTGTTTGTTTTGTCCTACGCGGAGCCATTCTATATAGTAACGGCTTCCCCTTTCTTTACTAGTACTTATAGACTCTTATACTTATCGCCTACGAGCCTAGTCCTATTAAAGGGGCGGCGCTTTCCTTAGTGAACTCTAGCTAACCGGTACGGCTTAAGCTATATAGCCGCTTAGGGCGCTATATATAGCTATTTAACTAAAAATTGGTTAAGTATATAGATCTTATACGTCTTATACAAGGGACTAGTTAATATAGTAAGGTGTGTATAAGTAAGTAGTTCCTTATTGGCGCTATTAGGCTATAGCTTAATAGTCTCTGCTTATTACCTAATCCTAATTAAGGGGAGGTACTTTACTAATAACAGATAGTAACTTATCCTGGGATTATATAACTAGAATAGTCTATATAGTCGCTATATAGGATCAGTAAACGAACTTTACTAAGATCGAGAAATCTTTTTCCAATTAGTACTATTTGTTAATATTATACTCATAATAAGTAATAATTATAATAATAATAAGTATAATATCTAAGTTAAAATAAACAGTATATAGTTATAGCTATATAACTAGACGTCTACTTTATAACCAGCTTAACCTATACTATAATATGAAACGTATTATACGTGTATATATACGTGGCTTATAATATATATTATATAAATACACTAGGTGTCATAAATTGGATATCTTGGTTATTACTTAAGCTAATAACGTGGCGTGATAACCGTCGCGTAGGCTGTTGACGTAATAGTCGCCACCCAATCTTCCAGGGTCTTTTGCCAGCCCCGGATCCAGGAAGAAATCCCAGAAGTCAGTTCTTTACACACTCAAAATCACACGTTCGTGAAACAAGCAGTAATCCTACGGATCTACGAATTCAACAGCTTTTTGCTTGATTTTCCTCTCTTCCGCGCGTATAGCCTACTACTCGTAGCCTAATCCATTAAAACTATTTAATATATATTAACCGTATATATCTCTCGCTACCCAGTACTATAGGACCTATAAGAGGATTTAAGTAAGGTAGCCTTAAGGTATGGTAAAGAATATATAAATAGGATAGATTCTCTAAAAGAGAGGGCGAGGTTCCTGCCTTATATAGCTACGAAGGAACCTCGGGCTATCTATAGCTAGGCGCTATACTGGCTATAGTGCTAGGATAGTGCTAGCACCGATGCAGCGCCATATGGGTTTAGTGCTAGTATAGTGCTGGTACTTATCTAGTGCTATACGAGCTTACTGCCGGTATATTACTAGACCTAATCCGGAGCTATCTAGTTTAGTTCCTAGTATAGTGCCGGATACTGGTACGTAGCATCGACCTCGCGGTAACCGAGAATACTAGGAATGTAGGAAAAAAGAATAGATCTATATACATTATAAGTCCCAGTCTAAGGGGTTAAAAACCAAGGGCGCCTGCGTAGCGAAGGTATAGGCTAAGAATAACGATATCGTTAGGAGCTTAGATAACTTATACGATAAAGAGTCTGAAAAAGAATAGCTTTAACGCGAAAACGGGCATGAAAGCTAATAGCCGCTATACGACAGGAATACGAGGCCTTTAGATATTTAGCTAGCAGCGACTTAGCCCTAATATTAAGGCGAGTAAATAAAAGATACATATATACTCTTATAGATACGGGTTATAACTAGTATACTACTATAAATAAACGTTTTGCTATAAGACTCTAATTACTATTAGTCGATAAAAGGAAACGACTATTAAAGGGATTCTCGGATATATCTAAGCCGGCTATTAGCGCTAGGACCGCCGCGTTTAAGCTCGAGATTAGTGGCCATATATAACGAGTATTTACTTATATAATAAAAGGATTAGACTAGGACATGTTCCTAGGGAAACTATATTTAGAATATAGCGATATCACGTATTATATAAAGAACTCTAGGTTATACTATAGAGTCGCCGCTATTAACCTATAACTAGTAGGCGAACATAAGCCGGCCGATATATAAGTTATCCACGAGGTAAGGCTAGTCTTAAGATCTGTGTTCGCGGCCACGATACAACGAATAAGGCGGGAATTAAGAAGGAAGGGGAGGAACGAATTTAACGCCTTTATCCGCGCTATTAGTATATAAGATATCGTTAAGGCCCTCTATAAAAAAGAGCCCGTGGACTCTTAAGACTATATCCCTATAAGTATACTATTAGAGTTCGGCGACCTTTTTACGCCTTATAAGGCTAATAACTTATCCCCTTACTAATTAGGCGTTAATCACGAAATTTCCTGAAAATAGAGTCCTTATAGGCCCGAGCCGACCTTATTATAAGGGCCTCTCTGCGGTATATTAAGAGAAAAAGTATTAGTACTTCAGAAAGCGCTTATTAACCTAGTGGATAAGGGATTTATACGGGCTAGTAGCTTAGCGGCTCTAGCGTCGGTCTTATTTCTAAAGAAGCCATGAGGCGGACTATAATTCTATTACGACTATAAAGCCTTAACCGCGATTACTTAGCCAGATCGCTACCCCCTTCCCCTAATCACTAAGACCCTGCGCAACTTGGCTAGCGCAAAGTAGTTTACGAAGCTTAACATAGGCTCAGCTTTCTATAATGTTCGTATAGCCCTAGGTTATAAGAATAAAGCGGCTTTTAGGACACGGTTTAGTCTTTTCGAGTAGTTAGTATACTCTTTCGGACTAAGCAGTATACGCGCTACCTTTTAACGTTATATTTACTAAACCCTATAAAAGTTCCTTAATAACTTCGTTATAGTATATATTAACTATATCCTAATCTACTCGAGCGGATCTTTTAAGGACCACGACGCAAAAGTCTAGTTAATACTATATAGACTTATAGGTACTAGCCTAAACTTAGAGCCGGCTAGGTACGAGTTTAGTATAATAATAATCAACTATCTTAGATTTATTATAACCGTAGATAAAAGAGTATTTTATAACCTAAAGAAGTAAAAGGCTATCCGCGAGTAGGAGGCTCCTATATCCATAAAGGGGCTATAAAGTGTCCTAGGGCTAGGGAACTGCTACCAGATATTTATCTACGACATCGCGGGCATTATAGCCCCCTCTTAGTATTAACGAAAAATGACTGTTTTTTTAGGTAAGGGGCCGAAAGAACGCCGCTTTTAAAGAACTAAAACGACTCGTCTAAATAAAACCCGTCCTATCACTATAGAACCCGGACTATAAGACTTTATTAAAGAGTAACTATTCGGGTTATATACTAGGTGGTATCCTATCCTAGGTGAACGACTATGGATATCGATATATAGTCGCGTACTACAGGTATAAAATCACTCCGGTAAAGTATAACTATCCTATTTATAATAAGGACATATTAGCTATTATAAGCTATATACTCGCTTAGAAGGTAGAACTAACTAGCAACGAATAATTTACGATATTATTAAACTATATAGTACTCGAATACTTTACAGCTAAACGGTCCCTTATTAAAAGGTAGAGCCGTTAGGCTAGTAAATTTACTTGATTTAACTTAATACTAAAGTACCGGCGAGGTACTAAGAACTTCGTGGTCAATACGCGATTATATTATAAACAGGACGATCTAATAGATAACTTGGATAATTAGGAATAAGGAGAGGTAATCTAACTAATCCCCGACTCTGCGATTCCTATATCTATCCTCGGACCAGTTATATAGAGAAATATTATTTAACCGGTATTTAGAGTATATAAGGACCTTTAGCTATTCTAGGATAAGATTATAGCGACCGACTCCTAGTATTACGGGGTTCTCACTACTATTATTATAAGAGCCTATAGCTTTAACTTATCCCTCGAACTAAGGTTATAGATCGCCTAGTATTCCCTTAATCTAGTAGAATATATAACCTTTTGGGATTATCTCTAGGTCCCGGGTTCCGGAGAAGACTCGCTACTAAGAGGACGCTTAGTATAAGCGATCCATAACTCTACTATTAGCGGCTACCCGGGCAGGGAGACTATAATCGTTATAATAGCCTAATAATTATTATAGCCGGGTATAAGTAAAGATATCCGGAAGTTTATCTATAACTATGACTAGTATAACAGAAGTAATTAGTAACGAAATATAAAACACGGACTATTAAAGTTATTACCTATACTAAGCGGATCCTTAGCTACCTCGTGATAGAGTTTATAATAAATCTATTACGTACTAGTAAAGATAAGGCTTATTACTTATAGGTTATTATAGACCGGTTAAGAAAGTCTATAATACTAAAAGCGATAAAGATAATAAAAGCGGAAGCCTATACAGCATACTTCTCAAGCTACTACTTCCGGTTCCAGGGTATACCCCTCTTAATTATTAGCGACTAAGGCTTAAACTAGACTAGCAAGGTCTAGTAATACTTTTATAAACTTATAAAAATCAAGTAGCGACTTAGTATAGCCTATTACCCTTAAACTAATAAAGGACTTAGAGACTAAACTAAGATAGCGAAGCTTACCTTTATACCTTTCTATACTACTCCTAGGATAACTAGGGTCGCCTATTACCCGCTATATAGTTATCGCTTAATAGCAGGAAAAGCTCGACGACTTAGATAAATCCTTTTTTTTTTTTACACGGGTTCCATATCCACTCGATCTAGGTCTATAACCTACCCCTAGTATACCCTAAGGAAGCCGCCGCCTATAATTTACTAAGCGGTTCATAAAGGGCTATAAAACTCGCGTAGGCCGCTATACTATCAAAGTAATTATTAAATAAAGAAACTATAAATATACGGCGACTCCTAGCTGAATATTTTAAAGTAGGAGACATTGCCTAGTTATTAATAGCTAATTACTCTACGCCTAGGCTATCTAAGACGCTAAGCTAGCTATACTAGAAGTATAGGGTAATAAAAGTAATTAATTCCTATTTTATCGAATTAAATATCTCCTTTAAGATATATCCCTGTTTGGATATTAATATCCTGAAGCGAGCTAGCCGCGACCCCCTGCTACGATAAGTTGCGGTTAATCCCTAGCCCGAACCGATTAAAGGCGCTCTTAATAGCGACAAAAAGTAGGAAATAGAAAGTATCCTATATACGCGGAGTAAACGACGAGCTTACTGCGTATAATATAAAGTACTAGTACGCTACACGGACTAGGCAGAGCCTATGTAGGAACTGCTAAACGCCGTATAAAACACTAACGTGTTACACGATTTCGAAGCGGAATACGGCTTAGCGGATAAGAAGAATAGGCCTTTATACGAATATACCATAAGGAGTATACGAAGACGAAAAGAGCTTAGTACGAGGGAGGGATAACCTATAATCGTAAATTAATTAAAGAGAGGGAGCTTACTAGCCCCTTACCGGTTTCTAAAGAGATATATCCTGCCCTTATAAAGGACTTTGGTTTGCGTTATCGCCGGTTAGACTCTCTTTATTACTACTATTACTACTATTACCAGTAATAGAACTGTTACCCTGCTAGTAAGTAGCGAGGATACTCTATAGGAATGCATTATCGCCTCTCCCTATATATAAGCCTCGCGGCGGAGGGCCGCTACTTTATAGCGGATACTTTTGCTATTATTAACGACAGTGGGGGCAGAGTTAGGAGCGGGATCCGGGGTCGCGGCGGGAGCTACCTCGGATAAGGAGGTATAATACTCACTATAAGCTAACTTATAGGCCTCGCGGAACTAAACCAGAGTTAGTAGCCACCTAATAAAGAACTTAGGAAGACTTATATTATTATTATTAGGATTATTACGTATAGCTCAGCCCGTGTTAGCTATAAGCTTAACGAAGTTAACGGCGGAGGCGGGGAGTTTAAAAAAGGGCTAATCGCGCCTACTCAGCCTTCGAATCGTAGAGAACTTATACAGCGGTATATAGAAGTGTCTGATATATTTATAGTATTTAGGCTTATTATGGGCTATACTAGGCCCGGATTAATTATAAAACGTTTTAGTTAAAATTCCATTTAACGCCAATGATACGGTTAGCGTCAGAATAATAGAAGGCGTCCTAGACTATTAGAGAGAAACTAAGATCCTCGTAGCGAAATACTAAGCGTTATTACAAACCTTCTTTTTAGCTAGACACTTACCGGCGTTCGCTATAAAAGCGACGGCCTCCTTGGCTACGCTTTTTACTTATTAACCTTATTCCTTAATATTAGAGGCGGCAGAGTACCTCTAGGGCGCCCT
This sequence comes from Sodiomyces alcalophilus JCM 7366, assembly GCF_042370955.1. Lineage (NCBI taxonomy): Eukaryota > Fungi > Ascomycota > Sordariomycetes > Glomerellales > Plectosphaerellaceae > Sodiomyces > Sodiomyces alcalophilus. Next base: position 9,092,107 of record NW_027263532.1, read on the forward strand.
CGCTAAAGGGTAGATTCGTTACTCTATTACCCCTATAAGTACTTCTATTCCTTTTATACCTAAGAAAGGTAGAAGTTATAACTATATATAGACTGTTAGGGGTTAAATAACATTACTTACAAGGACTATACGCCGCTCCCGTTAATATAGAAGATTATAAATCGCGTTTTATTATCGAAGGTCTTCACTAAGCTAGACCTTGAGGATACCTATTATCGCCTATATATATAGTCCGGTAAGAAGTAAAACATAGCTTTTAAAACCCGCTATAGCCATTTTAAATATAGACTTATACCCTTCGGGCTTACTAATACCCTAGCTAGATTTTTATAGTATATTAACTAGGCCTTAAATAGATTACTTAATACGATTTATATAGTTTATTTAGGCGATATTTCAATTTATAGTAAGGACCTCGAAGTTTATTATGTATACGTTAAGGTCTTAGGGAGGTTAAGAGAGTAGTCTTGATACGCGAATCCTAAGAAGTATATACTCGACACTTAAGAAGTAGAGTTCCTAGGGTTTATTATTAGAGTAGATAGAGTTTATATACATTAATCCCGAGTCAAGGCTATCTGCTATTAATAAGTACCGAACTCGGTAAAGACTATTTAAATCTTCTTAGGCTTTACCAGCTTTATCTGCGTTTTATATTAAGAACTATATAAAGGTTATAGCACTGCTCTTAGATTTACCAAAGAAGTATAGAGTAAAAGCAGTGTTCGTGTTATTTATATAGGGGAAAGAGGTTTTTAATAAGTTGTATTAGAAGTTTTAAGAGGCTCTTATTTTATAGTATTTTAATCCTAAATCGCTATTTGCCGTAAAGCTAGATAGTTTAGTATTTACCCTAAGCCTAGTATTCAGTTAGTATATAGACCGGGTATAGTACCCTATTATATTTTACTTAAGGAAACTTATGGGTATAGAGTTAAACTACTTAACCCCAAAGACAGACCTAATAGCTATTATTAGGGTATTCTATTACTAAAGATACTACTTAGCCTATAGCTAGACCCTATAGAAGTTCTAATAGACTATCTTAACTATTAGTACCTAATAAATAAGCCGAAGATTAAGCTATAGTATACACGATAGCTAAAGAAACTATAGATATTCGACTTTAAACTTAAGCACTAGCTAAGAGCTTAGAATCCGGCTAATAGTTTAGCGCGAAAGCTATAATACATCTCTACTTAGGCAGACCTACCTATTAAGAGGTTTAGGTATAAGTTCGTCTTAAGAGTGGTGGAGAAGATAAGCAGAGCACCTAGAGTTTCCGAGGACTTATTACTAAGTTTAAAGGAAGAGGTGGTCGATACCTAAAGGGATAATCCCTTTTATATTTCCTTATCTAGGAAGGACCGATTATCTAACCCGTGGTTCAAGGATAAAGAGAGCCTAATCCTTTTTAGAGGTCGCCTCTTTATCCCGAATATATAGAGATTAAGGAAGAAGATCCTATAGGCCTTCCACGATAAACCTATTACCAAATATTATAGTTCTGGTAGAATAATATAAAGGATTTTTAACTCGTTTTATTAAAAGCACTTATCCCGGGATATAAAGAAGTTTATAACTATTTATAGAGTTTATTAAAGGACTAAGGGGAGGTAGTATAAGTCTTATATCCCATTAGCTAGTCTTCTATTCTATCTTATTTATTCTAGGGGATCTTTATCGACTTTATCACGGGTCTCCCTCCTATTAATTAGGGCGGAAAGAAAAAGGATACGATTCTTATAATAGTTTACCATTATAGGAAATATTCCTTTATATCTCTTATAGTAATATACTAACCGTTAAAGGTATAGCCGATATCCTATAGTTAAGAGGTTTTAGTATCTATACGTTACTAGATAGTATTACTTTAGATCGGGGTTCTTTATTTATAAATAACTTTAGAATATCCTATATGAACTCCTAGGTATTTACCGTAGGATATCTATTATATTTTACCCCTAAACCGATAAGTAGACTAAGCATTAGAATTGGAGTATCGAGTATAACCTTTGTAGTTATTATTCGCGTAAGTAAACCGATTAAGTTAATAAGCTATCCCCTATATAGTTTATTTATAACACTGCGTAGTACTCGTTACTTAAATAGACACCTTCTATGGCGTTAATAGGCTATAATCCTTAGAGCCACGGTAATATTCGGTTTCCTAAGTTATTAGATATTAAGGTAGTATCCGCTAAATAACGGGTAAAGCACCTAATCGCTAACCGTTAAGTAATAGAAAGTTTTATTCGGAGGGCGTAAGAGTCCTATAAAAGGTTTTATAATACCGGGCGGACTTAATAACGATATAAGGTAGGGGACTATATTCTAGTCTCCTCGAAGAATATTAAGCAGAAACGGCCTAGTAAGAACCTCCTAGATAACTACCTCGGGCTATACCGTATTACCTTAGTCGTTAGTCATTATAGTCTCGCCTATAAGCTGGACCTCCCATAGTTAATAAAGATCTATAATATTTTCCTGATCTCTTCATTAGAACCTTAGAGCCCCCGCGATAATTAGGCTCCTAAGCCTATAGAGGTGGACGTAGAGTTATAGGAGTTAGAGAAGTGTAAGGTGGAGGAGATCTTAGCGTATCAGTTTAATATGACAAGGAGGTAATATTTAGTTAAGTAGACAGATTATAGATACGAGGATAACACTTAGAAACTAACACGTTATATCAAGAAGGACTCCTTTAGTAATATTATAATTAGTAAAAGGAGAGGCCGCGGAATATACGGAAACTATTATAACTATATAGGGTCCCTTATCGTTTTTATTAATTTATTATATCACGACCCTAGAGGGTCTCGTCGTCGTTGATTCGTTAAAAGAAAACTATATCCTAAACGGTTAAAAATAAGACAAAACATTATAACCGAAGCTTGATAGCGTATTATAGCGCCCCCCGTATAGACCCCCGCCGTACCTTACTTATCCTATTAGCGATTAGTAGCCCGGCAGCTACGATATCGACGCAGACTATTATCCTTAATATTATTAGTTTTAAAGAAATTATAGAAACCCCCTATAAACTTATTAGCTCTCCATAGTTCCTTAACGACGGACAGCTTATACTATATCCAGTAGTCAGCCAGCTTATCTTCTAGCCGATGGTCGTATTAATCCTTATTAAAGTTATTAGTATTATATAGTTAATTACCGGCTAAGGCGCGGCGCAGCTAACCCTATAGGTAGTGAGCGTGCTAGAGTTTATTATCCTATAAACCAACGATCTTAATAGCGTCTAATAAAGAATTCTGAAAGATCCGAGTAGCCTTAGTTGTCTTTTAGTTTATCTACGGTTTTGTTAGTAACCCGGGGCGGTTCAAGGTAAAGGCGGGGTATAACTTATATCGTTATATTACGTACTATTACGTAACGCCCAGTAGTAGAAGTATTTAGTAGACGTAGTGGACTCGCTTAAGTCACGGTACGAATAAAAGATCGTAGGACCCTTACTATTCAGAATAACGTTAAGGTATCTATAATAACATCGCTAATAGGGTTATCGCGGAGGTCGCCCCCCTCGATAACCTCTATTACCAGGTATTAGATAAAAGAGTTATTATTATAAGGAGGTATAGTATCGCTATTACCCCTATTAGTCCCCGGACTAATATTAGTGACGTTTTCGTTACCGAAGATATTATCAGCCTAGGAGCTTTTACCTCTATTAAGGATTAAGTTATTATTATTGTTATCGTCGGAATAAATATAAATAAGACTATCGGTGCTACCCGATATAGTTATATTCCTATTATAGTTAACGATACTATCTTTATCGTTATTATTATTACTATTATAATTAACTGCTACGCGGTCGGAGTTATCTAGTTACTAGTAGACGGGCTACTAACTAAATTATTATCCGAGCTAAACGCTAAGAATAGCTTATCGAATACTTCTTTAGCTATACGGCCGGCCCTATTAAACGACGCATTAGTAACGCTAACTAATTAAGCCGCTTAGTAAGCTTATTAGCGATACAGAGCTATTTCTTATAAGAGACTATAGTATTACTATCACGGGTATAATTTATCAAAGCCAGGGATATCCTAAACAGGAGGGAATAATATATCTTAATAGTCATAAAGGGGATTAGATAGGGTATAGTATTCGGAGATAGGTAGTCGAGTCGGCCCCGGGACTAGTACTATCCGGGCCGGTCTGGTATAGTGTGATAGGGAGGACTACCGGCGGATAGATCGTGGTCCTAGGAATGCTTTCGGGGGGATTTTATAAGGTTCTCGGGGAAGAGGCTCTAGTTATCTATAAAAGGGATAGGTAAAGCTAAACTCCTGACTTAGAGATTTAGCGAATAATTTAACTCTTAATTCGACCTATTAGTTTATATTACCTTTTTAATTATCTTATAACGTCTCTTTACTCTTTATATAAAAACCCCTTATATATTATTCGCTAAACCGTTTTAACGGGTATAGCGACTATTAAGAGTTATAAGTATAATTCACCTTTACTAGTTAGCTAATAAATAACTATACCTCCTTATATACGCTTTAGTACTACCCCTCCCGAGGACGGAGATCACGAATCGGTTCGTAAGCACACGCTATCTCCTAGTCCTAGAAACGACACCACCGCGCCTCTGCCTAGTAAACAGGAGACTATTATCCCGTAAGACCCTTTAAAGCCGTAGCCAGAACCGTATCTAGCACCTTAGCGTAAGCCTTTTATAGTCCCTTAGCGTAAGCCTTTTATAGTCCCTTAGCGTAAAACACCTATAGCTCCCCCGGTTCATACTATAAAGCCACCGTCTTACCCTTAGTTAGATATACGTTTTAATATTAAGGAACTAAAGAACTATCCTCCGGATTAACTATTTCCTAAGGAGCTAGACTTCCCCCTAAACTATTATAAGGAACGTAAGCAGCGAGAGTATAAGTTAGAACGTCTAGAAGCTATTCGTTATAGCGAGGACCTAGATACTACCCTACCCCCTTACTCGGCGAACCACTATTATCCTTAAGGTGGTTATAGCGATTTATTTAAGGTAAACCTTCCTACCCCGAAATAGGACGGTAAGTCGTATAATTAGTTTAGAACCTTTATAAAGGAGATTAAGGAACGTTTTTACCTTAATCTAGCTAGTTTTATAATAGAGGCGAAGAAAGTCTACTTTATTATTAGTTATCTTAAAAGGAATATAAAGTCCTATTAGCGAGCTTATTAAAGGAGGACCTATAGTTCTTTAATAAAAGCAATATAGGCTAAGCTAAAGGCCTTCCTAACCGAGTAGTTAGTTAATAATAAGACCCGCGAGTTATTAGTCACGGAATAAATCTTTTCGGAACGGACCTTTTAGTAACCCGGTTAGACCTATAATTAATTTCTTAATAAGTTAGATTCCTTATTTAATAAGGTATCTATCCTCCTTCCTAATAAATAGTGTATATAGTTTATTATATCTAAATTAAATAGACCTTTACGCGATTAAATTATTACTAGGATTTTACCTAAGACCTTCTAAAAGCTAAGTATCGCGGCTTATTAGGCTAAGGTTATATTATCTTGTAAAGGTAAACCGTCCGATTAGGACCGCGGCTATTATATACCCCGTAATCAGGGTTATAAGAGGAAGCGCGGAACTAATAGTAAACCCTTATTATCCTAAGCTAGTGGTCCTTAAGAAGATTCGCCTACGCCCCCTACTATTATAACCGCGGCTACTACCCCTACCTAATAGCGGGATAACCCTAGCAGAACCTCGGAATTCTTAGGCCCTTAGAAATATTATAAATACGGAGAGGAGGGCTATATTTAACCTTTTTACCCTTATCTATGGAATAGGCGGGCCGACTAAAGCTTTACCTTGGCTACTAACCCTAATTAGGAGGCCGTGGCCCTTAGTCGACCTACTTTAGGTTAGGTATAAGCCCTATCCTAAACCCTATAAGGTTAGGCCTAGGATAACACGCTATTAGAGTCGGACCCTCCCCCTAGTCTAGTAAGGGTAAAGCTTAATATACGACTAAACGGTGGATAGGACCGTCGAGTTATAATTCTAGATAGCGCTACCGACTTCGATATTATCGATAAACGCGTAGTGCACCCTAGTAAAGTAATTACCGGACTACCTAGGGAAGTTAGCTAAGTCAATAAGGAATATATAACTTAGATACTCGGATCGATCTTATCTATAATTCGGATTATAAATAGTTAGAATTATACACGGATATAGTATATAAAGTTATATATTATAGGTATAAGTAAAGATAGGTCGGAGGTTATCCTAGGGATCCCCTAGTTAACTAAGTATAACCTAATAGTTAACTAGGCAGATAAGAGTTAGATATTTCGGATTTAGAAAGAGGAGTTAAAGTTTATAGGTTCGTGGAAGGAGTTAAAAAGGGCTACGAATAGGGCGAAGGTGACTATCAGACTCGTTAGGTCTTAGGTAGCGCGGGCTAGCCGTGTTTAAGCTTATATCTTAGAGGACACGACCACGCCTACTCCCTTACCTAAACCACTACCCGAGCCCCCGGAGGACCCCTTACCCGTAGGTTAAGAAGAGTTATTAGTAGCCGTGTCGGAGTAATATTATAAGTTCTTAGATATATTCAACGTGGAGGAGGCCGGTAAGCTGCCTAGTTATTATTAATAGGACTATAGGATCGAGTTAAAGGAAGGGAAGACGCCCCCGTTTAGGCCGATTTATCCGTTAGCGGAGGAGGAGTTAGCGGCGTTACGGGAGTACCTCTAGGGCGCCCTTACTAAAGGTTAGATTCGTTACTCTACTAGGCCTACGGGTACTCCTATTCTTTTTATACTAAAGAAGGGTGGAAAGTTAAGACTATATATAGATTATCGGGGGTTAAATAAAGTTACTCGTAAAGACCGTACGCCGCTCCCGTTAATATATAAGATTATAGACCGGCTTTTATCGTTAAAGGTCTTTATTAAACTAGACCTTAAGGACGCCTATTATCGACTTCGTATACGACCCGGCGATAAGTAGAAGATAGCTTTTAGGACTCGCTATAGTCACTTTAAGTACTTAGTTATACCTTTTAGGCTTACTAATACCCTAGCTAGCTTTTAACGGTATATTAACTAGGTATTAAGTGGGTTAGTCGATACGATTTATATAGTTTATCTAGATAATATCTTAATTTATAGTAAGGACCTCGAGGTCTATTAAGTATATATTAAGGAGGTTTTAGAGAGGTTAAGGGAGTGGTTATTATACGCGAATCCAGAGAAGTATATATTTAAGACTTAAGAGGTGGAGTTCCTAGGGTTTATTATTAGAATAGATAGGGTTTATATAGATTAGTCTAGGGTTAAGGCTATCCGCGATTAGTAAGAGCCGAACTTAGTAAAGACTATCTAAATCTTCCTGGGTTTTACTAGGTTCTACTAGCGTTTTATTAAGAATTATTTAAAGATTACGGCGCCGCTCTCGGACTTAATAAAGAAGAGTAGAGTAAAGGGTATATTCGTGTTATCTATAAGGGAGAAAGAGGCTTTCGACGAGTTATACTAGAGGTTTTAGGAGGCTCCGGCTTTATAGTATTTCGATCTTAAGTTACTTATTTAATTAGAGCCAGATATATAGGGGTTTGCTTTAGGGGCGGTGATTACTTAGTATATAGATCGGGTATAGTATCCTATCGTGTTCTTTTTAAGGAAGCTTAGGGGTATAGAGTTAAACTATTCGACTCTAGACACGGAGTTAATAGTTATCGTCGCGGTATTCCGGTATTAAAGGCACTACCTAGCCTATAGCTAGACCCTAGTAGAAGTTCTAATAGACTACCTTAATTATCGGTACCTAATAGATAAGCTAAAGATTAAGCCGTAGTATACGCGATAGCTAAAGGAGCTATCGGTATTCGACTTTAAGATTAAGTATCGACCGGGGGCCTAGAACCTAGCTAATAGGCTATCGCGGAAGCCGTAGTATACTTCTAAGTAGGCGGACCTAGACACGGAGCGTTAAAAGCCTATTAAGGGGTTTACCCGTAAGTTTATATTAAGAGTAGTAAAGAAGGCGGGCAGAGCACCTAGTATTTCTAAGGGCTTATTACTAAGTTTAAAGGAAGAGGTGGCCGATACCTAAAGGGATAATCCCTTTTATGTTTTTTTATTAGGGAAGGACCGGTTATCCGACCCATAGTTAAGGGATAAAGAGGGCCTAATCCTTTTTAGAGGTCGCCTATTTATCCCGAATATATAGGGGTTAAGGAAGAAGATCCTATAGGCCTTCCACGATAAACCCACCGCTAGATATTATAGTTCCGGTAGAATAATTAAAAGGATTTTAGACTTATTCTATTAAGAGTATATATCCCGGGATATAAAGAAGTTTATGCCTATGTATAGGGTTTATTAAAGGACTAAGGGGAGATAGTATAAGCCTTATAGCCTATTAGGTAGTCTTCCGGTTCCGTCTTATCCGTTCTAGGAGATCTCGATTAATTTTATTATAGGTCTCCCCCCTATTAATTAGGGCGGAAAAAAGAAGGATACGATCCTTATAGTGGTTTACTATTATATAAAGTATTCCCTTTATATCCCTTATAGTAGTGCACTAACCGCCGAAGGTTTAGCTAATATAATATAATTAAGAGTCTTTAGTGTTTACGGGTTACCGGATAGTATTATTTCGGATTAGGGTTCTTTATTCACGAGTAAGTTTTAAAGGACCCTATATAGTCTTTTAGGCGTCCACCGCAGGATATCTACTACGTTCTATCCTTAGACCGACGGGCAGACTAAGCGCTAGAATTAGAGTATTAAGCACTACCTTTATAATTATTACTCGCGGGAGCAGACCGATTAGGTGGATAAGCTATCCCTTATATAATTTACTTATAACACCGCGTAGCACTCGGTAATTAAGCAGATACCCTCCGTGGCGTTAATAGGCTATAACCCTCGTGGCCCTAATAATATCCGGTTACCTAAGTCGTTAGATATTAGGGCGGTATCCGCTAAATAACGGGTAAAGCACCTAATCGCTAATCGTTAAATAATAAAAACTTTTATTCGGAAGGCTTAAGAGTCTTATAAGAGGTTCTATAATACCGGGCGGACTTAATAGCGGTTTAAGGTAGGAGACTACGTCTTAGTCTCCTCGAAAAATATTAAGTAAAACCGGCCTAGTAAGAAACTCTTAGATAAGTACCTCGGGCCGTACCGTATTACCTTAGTTATCGGTTATTATAGTCTCGCCTATAAGCTAGACCTCCCATAGTCGATAAAGATTTATAATATTTTCCTGATATCTTTATTAGAGCCCTAGCGGTCTCGCTATAGATAGGCTCCTAAGCCTATAGAGGTGGATATAAAGCTATAGGAGTCGGAGGAGTATAAGGTGGAGGAGATTTTAGCTTATCGGTTTAATAGGAAAAGGAGGCAGTATTTAGTTAAGTGGGCGGATTATAGGTATAAGGATAATACCTAGGAACTAAGGCGTTATATCCCGGAGGAACTCCTTTAAGAATATTATAATCGGTAAGAGGAGAGGGCGCGGAAAGTATAAAGACTATTATAACCCTATAGGGTCCTTCGTCGTTATTATTAATTTATTATATTATAGCCTTAAAGGGCCTTATCGTTATTAAAATTCGTTATATATCCTAAACGCCTAAAACGAAAAATTATATCTATAGATTAACTAGCGTATTAATAGCGCCCCCCGGCTAAACTCTCGTGCCACCTTACTTATCCTGCTAGCTATTAGCGGCCTAATCCCGGTAACGTCGATAAAGCCTATTATCGTTAATATCTCTAGTCTTTAGGAAATTATAAAAACCCTCTAAGAATTAGTTAGCCTTCCTTATCTCGTCCACGATAAATCTCTTATACTATATACGATAATCCGCTAGTTTAGTATAGAGGCGGCGATTATACTCTTCTTTATTAAAACCATCGGTATTATACCGCTAGTTACCGGCTAGAGCCCGGCGTAGGCGTCCCTATAGATATCTCGTATACTATAGCTTATTAGCTCTTAAGCCACTAAGCTTAATAGTATTAAGTAAGAACTTTTAAAAGGTCCCGGCGGCTTTAATAGCGGTCTAGTTTAACTATGGTTTAATTAGTGATCCGGGGCGGTTTATAGAAAGGAGGGGGCATAACTTATAGTCTCGTAATTAGCGCTATTACGAATAGCCTAGTAGTAGAAGCACTTAGTAGAGGCCATAGACTCGCTCGAGTCCCGGCACGAATAAAAGATAGTAGGGCCCTCGCTATCCAGAATAATATTAAGAAACCCATAATAGCACCGCTAATAGGGATTATCGCGGAGGTCGCCCCCCTTAATAACCTCTATTACCGGGTATAGGTTAATGGGATTATCGCTATTAGGAGGTATAGTATCGCTATTACCCCTATTAGCCCCCGGACGGATATCGGTAACGTTTTCGTCACCGAAGATATTATCACCCTAGGAGCTCTTACCTTTACTAGGGATAAAGTTATTATTATCGTTTTTATTACTGCTAATATAGATAACACCGTCGGCGCTACCCGATATAGTTATATCCCTATTATAGTTAACGATACTATCCTCGTCGCCGGCACTATTATTATTATCGTAGTTAACTAGACGTCCGGCCGGAGTCTTCTGGTTAACGGTGGACGGGTTACTTATTAAACCATCGTCTAACTTAATTACTAGGAAGAAGCGGGCACGGACCTTACTAATCTTATAGTTAGGGACCGTGAAGGTCTCCTTATTAAGGAGGGCAGAGCCCCTTGCTTTAATAGGAGTTATAAGCGACTCCGTACCGGGTATAGCTAACCTATTATTATTATAGCGCGCTTTAGTAGGCGCGGCGAGGCCCCTCGCTTTAGTAGGAGTCGCGGACGACTCTATACCGGGTACGGCTAACCTATTATTATTATTACCACCTTTATTAGTGGTCTTCTTAATAATACTATCTTAAATAATAACGGACTTCTTCTTAGTGGTGTTAAGGCCACCACCAGCCTTATTAGGACTCTTCTAGGCCGCGGCCGCTTTCTTCTTAGGGGTCCTGTTAAGAGAGGCATTAGTGATACTAACTAAGTTAACCCGCTTAGCCAGCTTCTTAGCTACACGTAATTATTTATTCCAGGAGACTATAATACTATAGGATACGGGGATTAGTACGGGTCTAGGAATAAGCACACGATCACTTATATTATCATTCTACACGGAATTAAGGTATATTATTAATAGGGGTTATTATTATTTATATAAGGGACGATTATAATAAGCTACTTTAGATATCAGAACTACTAAAACCAGGGAACTATTAGGAACCTCGCGTAACGCGATAAAAAGACCCTCGGAGGACTCGAGACAAACCACTAAGATTAGACCTCGTAAGTTCCTATAATAGGACGATAAAGGATAACTTATAGATAAAGCTTTAGGATAAGGCTATTATAATAATTACTCGAAAGGGTAAAGGAGGGAAGAGAGGAAAATAATAATAAGCTAGGAGGACTAGCTAGGATATATTCTATAATAGTTACCGGACCTCGAGTAAAGCCTATATAGTTACTCCTGCTTACTCTACGATCTGGGTATACCTGCTATATTAGGAGCGTACCTATAGTTTATTACTTAGATAATAATAAAGCGTCGTATACACTCCTTTAAGTCTATAGGCTTTATATTTAGCTAGGCGAAACGATTATTCACGGATTATTTACGAGGCCTTTAATAATAGTTTAAAGGCGGAGTATTAAGGGATCTATAAAGCTTTATTTAGGCTTTATTATAATAGTTTAGAGGTTTAAGGGATTAATCTTTATATTTATATTTAGCTCTAGCTTTAGTAAGTTATTGATAAAAGGCCTTATAGTAGGATAGCTATAACCTGGATACGAATAGTGGCTTATAAGCTAGAAGCCTAGTATAGGCTAACTTAAGCTATTCGTAGTCGGGTACCGTCCCGGGCCGAGTCGTCTTTTTCGGAGCTATATCCGGAGGATATAGGTTAGACGGGAGAGGGTCCTTACGAGGGTACCCCGTTAACTATATTACTCCTAGGGATATAAGCACTAGAGGAGGGGGCGTGATATCACGGGTATAATTAATCGAAATTAGGGATAGCCTAAATAGGAGGGAATAATATATCTTAATAGTCACGAAGAGAATTAGATAGGGTATAGTGTTCGGAGATAGGTAGTTAAGTCGGCCCCGGGACTAGTACTATCCGGGCCGGTCTAGTCTAGTATGATAAGGAGGACCACCGGCGGATAGATCGTGGTCCTAGGAATGCTTTCGGGGGGATTCTATAAGGTTCTCGGGGAAGAGGCTCTGGTTGTCTATAAAAGGGATAGGTAAAGCTAAACTCCTGACTTAGAGATTCAGCGAATAATTTAACTCTTAATTCGACCTATTAGTTTATATTGCCTTCTTAATTGTCTTACAACGTCTCTTTACTCTTTACACGAAAACCCCTGATAATTACGGAATACGAGAATCAGTATCGATCTAGGAATAGGCATACGGTTACTTATATTACTAGTCTATATAGCACTAAGGTATATTATTACTAGGAATTATTATTATTTTTTATTCGTTAAACGATTATAGTAAGCTACGTTAGATATTAGATTACTAGAACTAAGAGACCACTGGAGATCTTATATAATACTGCGGATAGACCCCTAGGAAACTCGAGATAAACCACTAGGATAATGCCTCCGATACGTGATAAGGGGACGACTTATAGATAGAGCCTAGGATAAGGCTATTATAAAGATTACTTAAATAAGTGAAGAGAGGAAAAGGAAAAACAATAATAAGTTAGGATTATTAACTAGAATATACTCTATGATAATCACTGGACCTTAGGTAGAGCCAATGTAGTTACTCCTGCCCACTCTACGATCTAGTTATATCGCCTATATTAAAAGCATATCTATAGTTTATTACTCTAGTAATAACAAAGCGTCGTGTATACTCCTTGAAGTCTATAGGCTTTATATATAGCCGGGTAATATAATTATTCACGGATTATTCACGAGCCCTTTAATAACGGTTTAAAGGCGGAAATTTAATGGTTCTATAAAGCTTTATTTACGCTTTATTATAATAGTTTAGGATTCAGGGAAATCGATCTTTATATTTATATTTAGCTCTAATTGTAAAGAAGTTATTTATAACAGGCCCTATAATAAGATAGTGGTATAGCCTAGATACGAATAGCGGCTTATAAACTAGAAGTCTGGTATAGGCTAAGTTAAGCTATTCGTGGCCGGATACTATCCCGGGCTAAGTCACCTTTTCTAAGGCCGTACCCAGAGGATAGGGGTCGGGCCGGGAGAGGGTCCTTATAAGGGCACCCTATTAGCTACATCGCTGCTAGGGGCATAAGCTATAGAAGAGGTGGCGTGATATCACGGATATAATTTATTAGAGTCAGGAATAGTCCGAGTAGAGAGAGAAAATAGTCACGAAGAAGATTTAATAAGCTCACTATATTAGGAAATAGATAGCCGATATAATAAGATAACCGCAGAGCCGTTAGTATATAATCGGCCCGATAGTCGCGCACGGACCACCGATCCGAATCTATCTCTATATACGGTAAGGGATATAGTTTAATCCCTTAAGTTAAAGTCTTAGTTTAAGGTCAGCGCTTAGTTAACGAATATACTATAATTACTCTGCGATTCGAAGGTATTAAGCCCTTTTCCATAATATCTTTTCCTTAACTAAAGTCTACGGACTTTCCTTGCCTTATATGTCTTTAACTTCTATATCTTTAAGCTAGTTAGGCCGAAGATACCACTAAGAAGGACTCGCGGAATAAGCGTCCCCCCGGGGGGAGCTAGCGAAGCGGATACTAGACACGAGGCGCCCGTTATACCTAAGCTAACAATAACGGAGCCTAACTATAGACCGGATAGAAATAAAAATAAGGAGTTAACGGCTACGCCGGTTATACTCGGAGCTAAGGATAGTAGTTTGCAGGTCGATTAGCGATCCGTTACCGGTTCCTTGATATGAATATAAAGGGCGTTAATCACGGAATTCTTATAGTACCTTTAATAATAAAGCGAAATTAATCGTATAATAATAACAAGACTTACTAGATAACTAGCGCCCTGGCGTAATTATAAAAAACTACCGGTATATAAGTATAAGCTAATTGAAGAGTTATCTGTAGTTATTATAAGCGGCTAGTCACGAGTTATTTAAAAGGTGAGGCCGAATAATTAAATTATCTAAAGCTAAGGAGAAAAGGAGGAAAGGGAGAAATCTCTATAGGCGCTTACGACCTAAATATGATATCGCGGCGACCTACTAGAAACACGATATCATTAGTCGAAAGATCCGGTGATTTACCGGATTATCTCCACGGGGTTAAACCCGTAATATTACCCCCCTCCTCCCCTTAGTAAGCCGTCGATTTTCGGTATATTAGTAAAGCGTTATTATTTAATTAAATAACCCCCTTTATTAATTAAATAACGACTTCTAGCAGCTCTTTTATCCTAAATAACCCTTTTGCTTATTAAAGGGTACTTAAGGCGAGCCTTCTTTATAGTTATAAGATTAATTAACGTTTTGCGTAAGGATATTATTATTATTCGTAGGCGGGTCATGGGGTTATTCCTTCTATATAAGGAACCCTTATATATACCTTCCCTAACAGTATAACGTACTTATACTAATAATACTAACTTCGCTATAACCTCTATAGTTCTGTTTTTCTCCTCTTCTTTAATAGTATACTTTACTATTAATAGTACGTTCCTTATCGCCCACGACCCCTTTATACGCCGTTTTATTATTTTAACCCCTTATCTCTCTCTCTAGAAGATATTTAAGTTTCTAAGATTATCTCTAGCCCTTAAGGCATCTTATTCTTCCTATAAGCCTCGCGCGATATTTACTAACTTATATATATAATATAGGGGGCTAATAATAATAATAATAATAATAATAATAATAATACCGGCGAGGAGGTACTTACTCCCGCCCTGGCTAGTAAGGAGATTAATCCTCCTACCTTAGCTATAGACTACCGCGCCTAGCTAGCCTAAGCCGCTAAGGCTAAGGGTGTTAGGTGCCGGACTACCGGTTCCCCCGGTGCCGAGTAGCCACGAGTCACGATATAGGTCTAGGCTAGCGGACAAGTCACGGAAGACGTTAGAGCGTCCGGTTAGGAGCCTGACTAATAGGTGGTTACGTCACGGGCCGACTTAGGGCACGAGTCGGGTTATTATACGAGTCACGGGATGGTAGTTATTACGGCTAATAGGATCCCGAGCTAGTCCGGACCTAGATAGCGTATATAAAAGAGATAGATAGCCGCCCTTAGAATAAGGAGGCTAGCGATTAATCTAACTCTTTAGCACCCCCCTACTTAACTTACGTGCGATTATATCCTGGCCACTAAGTACTTTTATCTTGATTATCTTTTTACTCTTCGTAATTACCCACTTAATATATTAATCGCTATTTAACCCTTTAAGGGCGCGAGGACCGTTAAGAAGTTAAGATAAGATATCTAACCCTATTAACGAATAGGTGTTTAATACCACCGAGTAACTCGAATAAGTCTATCCGGATACTAGTCTACCCGTACCCACCACCAAGGTACCTTCGGGCTAGTAATAGGAGCCGGACCTATTATCTAAGTATAGTGTATCCGATATTTAATAGAACTCTAAACCCGTCCGGGCCTATAACGGACTACCTAGGAAAGAGCGCCCGATAACTATATACTCGATACTAGCCCCCTTAGTCTCTTTAGCCTCTGTGTTCTATAAGCCGCTCCCTTTTCGGCCCCCTTATAACCGGAACCCTAAACCCCGGCCCCTTTATAATCGAGTCCCGGGAGATTAGCTAATATATAAGTAACTAAAAGAACGCCTACGTTATATAGAAGAACTAAAAAAAAAGCGAAAACTCAAACGACTGCTTAAGCTTAAAGCTCGGACTTTAAACTAACTTAATAATAACTAGTACCTAATTAGCGGTACCGTTAAACGTTTCGTTAGCGGAGAGGCGGTCCTGGTCCCTATTAACTAGTATATAAGAGGCCCCGGAATATAGACTAATTAGGCTAAGGTTAACTACCCTCTCCTAAAGTAGGACGGGATATCTTAGGCTAAGTATCGGACCTTTATCTAGGAGATAAAGGAGCGCTTCGTAATCGACCCTTATAGCTTCCCGACTAACGCTACTAAGAACTACTTCGTTATCTCCTGCTTACCCTATTATCTTAAGGAACGGTGGCAGAATAAGGTCCGCTATAAGTATAATAGTGAATCAGCGCGGGTCTTATAGCCGGCTTTAGAAGCCTGGCTCGGTTAATAGGTCGACGACTAAGATACCCGTCTATAAGAGGTTATTATTTAGATTATATCCGAGCAGGAGTCCTCTTAGAAACCTAACAAAACCTTTTAATAATTTATCCGTAAATAGGAGACCCTAGAATCCGAGCTGCCGGAGGAACTACCCGAGTTTTAGCGTATTTAGATAGTCCTAACCAGAGTCTACCTAGCAACCCGCGATTATGTTATTACGTAGGGAGTCCTACGTGTATACGGAGAGCTTATACCCCTATACCGAAAGGCCAAAGCCTTAACGTAACCCTTAGAGAGTCGTTTCGGGGGTAGGTATTAACCACGGTATAGCTAGCGATACTAACATAATAATCACGACTAAAGTAACCGCCAGGGATAAGCGGGACCCCCTGCTAGCTAGTCCTAGGCTATAGCGTAACCCTAAGGCCCTCCTAACCTAGTATCAGGACGCGGCGAATCTAATACTTACTCCCCCTCTACTTATCTACCTATTAAGAATATTACCTGTTTTAACTGCCAGTAATAGGGCTACTACGCGAGCACTTATAATAACCCTCGCGTTAAGCGATAAGCCCCGAGATAGAATCCGAATAAATAGCCTATAGCCGGCACGCGTCTAGTATTAGGCCGTGTTATAGTCGAGGAACGATAGGAACCTTCCCCGCCTAAGGAGGGAAAGGCCCTTATAAAACCCGTGGAGGCCTGCGTTAGTCTCCGTAATAGCGGGGGTTAGGTTATTATCCTGGCACACTTAGATAGCGGCGCTAATAGTAATATAGTGGATTAGTCCCTGGTCGGCCTAGACTAGGTTATTATAGGACCCCGATTAAAGGTAGGATAGCTGTTTAAGGGTATAACGATAAATACCTACGGAACGGTATCGAGAATTATTAAGATAAAAGACTATTAGGGCCGTATAAAGATTTAATAAGATAAGTTCTACGTTATAGACCTTAACTAGTCCGGACCTAAAATCATCCTAGGCTTACCCTGGTTAACTTAAGTTAATCCTAATATCGATTAGGTTTAGAAAACATAGACTTACCTTATTATACGCGGTGACCTAAAGCTAGTTATATTATAGCGGTAGATAAGATAAGCAAGAGGCGACGCGTAGTAGGTGTTAATACTAAAGCTACTAGAGGAGGCCTCCCTTTATTTAGGCTGGATAAGCCTATAATAAGACCCGGATTAAGGGGAGCATAACCCCTTAAATAAAGAACCCCCGGATAAAGATTCCTCCGCCACCCCTTTCTCCTTACCTGACTAATATAAGGACTTTACTAACGTATTTAATACCGAGGAAGCGGGCCGGCTACCCGCCTATTAACGTTAGGACCACGCTATTAATATAAAAGAGGGGAAAACACCACTATTCGGGCTAATTTACCCCCTCGCGATATAAAAGCTTAAAGCACTCCGGTAATATATTAAGGACGCTCTTACTAAGGGCTGGATTAGGCTATCTAGTAGTCCGGCGGGAGCCCCTATTCTATTTATTCTAAAAAAAGGCGGTAAGCTTCGCCTATATATCGACTATCGCGGGCTTAATAAGGTAACGGTTAAGGACTATACCCCCCTTCCCCTGATTCACGAGATCTTAGATAGGCTATCTGCCGCTAACTACTACACTAAGCTTAACCTAAAAGATACCTACCACCGGCTCCGTATCCGGGTAGGTAACGAATAAAAGACGGCTTTCCATATAAAATACGGATACTTTAAATACCTAGTAATACCGTTCGGGCTTACTAATACCCCCGTAAGTTTCTAACGCTATATTAATCAGGCCCTATCTAGCCTCGTAGACACTATCTATATAGTATACCTTAATAATATCCTGATTTATAGTCGGGACCTGGATAAGCACCGGGTGTATATAAAGCAGGTCCTATAATAACTACGCGAATAGTCCCTTTATACTAACCCCGAGAAGTATAAATTTAAGATCCGCGAGGTCGAGTTCCTCGGGTTTATATATAGTCCCGATAGAGTTTATATAGATCCCCTGCGTGTCGAAGCTATCCGCGACTAGGAAGAGCCTAATACTATTAAGAAGATTTAAGTTTTTACCGGGTTTACCGGATTCTATAGGAGATTTATTAAGAATTACTTAAAGGTGGCCGCGCCGTTAATAGACCTAACTAAGGGGGGGAACCCCGGGATTATTACTTTCGGTTTAAAGGTAAAGGCAGCGTTCGCCGAGATAAAGAGGTTATTTATAAAGGCACCTATTCTCCGGCACTTTAACCCTAAGTTACTAATACGTATTAAGCCTAATACGTTAGCGTTTATAATCGGCGTAGTTATCAGCTAGCTCGAAGATAGAATATAGCGCCCTGTTATTTTTATATCCCGGAAGCTATATAGACCCGAACTAAACTATAGTATACCTGATTCTGAATTAATAGCGATTATTAAGTTATTCCGTACCTAAAGGCACTATATTACCTATAGCCAGACTCCCATATTAGTCCTAACCGACTACCTAAATTATCGATATTTAATAGATAAGCCGAAGTTAAAGGCCTAGCACGCGCGCTGGCTTAAAGAAATTACTGCCTATGATTTCGAAATTAAGCACCGGCCCGGGTTATTAAACCCCGCCGATAGCCTCTCGCGGAAGCCGTAGCATACCCTTAATAAGTTAGAAGTTACCTCCGACTAAGCTAAGGCCGCGGAAGAGTTTTTAAGAAAGTTTATCCTAGGATTAATTACCCTAGGAGCGGTCGCTAATCCCGACTCGCCCACGTTATACAAAGAAATTATTAAGGTATAGGCCGAAGACCCGTTTTATATAAATTAGCGTAAAGCCACCGATAACCGATAAAGGCCTAGCCCCTAGTCCCGAGATAAGTAAGGAGTTTTACGTTTCCGAGGGAAGATTTTTATTCCTGACTATTATAGTCTACGCCGAAAGGTTCTATAAGTTTTCTATAATAGCCTAACTACTAGGCACCACGGGGTTAAGAGGACCGTCCGTCGGATCTTTAGTTATTACTTCTAGAACCACCTATTAAAGGATATTCGGGAGTTTATCCCTAGCTGCTTAGTATACCAGCGTACTAAGCCTAGGTAGTATAAGCTATACGGTAATTTAGTAAGTCTTCTTATTCCCGAATATCCCTTTTCGGAGATTTCGATTAATTTTATTACCGGCCTACCGCCTATAATAGGGGCCGGTTATAAAAAGGACGCTATCCTAATAGTAGTCTATCGCCTAACTAAGTACTTAATCTATATCCCTATAAATAGTGGCCTAATAGCGCCCGGCCTAGCGGATATATTATAGATATATATCTTCCGTAGGTTCGGCCTCCTAGACGGTATCGTATCGGATAAAGGAGCCCTTTTTACTAGTCGCTTCTAGATAGCGCTTTATCGGCACCTTAGTACTAGTCGCCGCCTATCCACCGCGTAGTACCCGTAGATAAACGGGTAAACGGAATAATAGAATTAGAACCTAGAATACTACCTTCGTGCCTACTATACGTTATAGCAGGACGACTAGGTAGATAAGTTAGGACTCGCTAAGTTTATATATAATATAGTATAGTATTTAGCCACTAAGAGGAGCCCCGTAGAGGCTCTAATAGGCTATAACCCGAGGGGGCCCGATAAAGTAAAGTTACCCCGAGCTAAAGAGATCCGCTCCGTAGAGGCGGACCGATATACTACTTAGCTTATAGCCGATTATAAGACCCTAGCTAAATTAATTCAGAGAGCTTAAGCGATATATAAACGTTACTATAACCACGGATAGACGATATAGCAGTTTCGAGTCGGAGACTATATCCTACTCTCCACGAAGAACCTAAAGTAATATCGGCTATCCCGTAAACTAAGCGATAAGTATATCGGACCCTATAAGATTATAGGAATAGTAGGTAGCCACGGACTAGCGTATAGGCTCAAGCTGCTTACCGGTATAAAGATTTATAATATTTTCCTTATCTCCTTACTCGAATTATAAAAGTTATACGACGGCTAGTTACCGGCTTTATAGGAGGTCGCGATAGAACTATAAGAAGATAAATACGAAGTGGAAGCTATTATTGCTTATCGTTACTAAGGTAAACGGCGCGAATATCTTATTAAGTAGGCAGGCTAAGGCTATAAAGATAATACCTAGGAACCTATAAGGAATATACTAGCGGGGCTAATTAATAGATACTTTATATATATTCTGGCGATAACTACGGTATAGCGGGGACTGGATCGGGACGAGATAATAGTGGATTAAGGATACACGGAGTACCTTGAAAGGATTTTTTATTTAAAAAAAAAAAAAAAAAAAAAAAAAAAAAAAAAAAGAAAGGGAATAAAATTCCCTTCTAAAAAAAAAAAAAAAAAAAAAAAAAAAAAAAAAAAAAAAAAAAGGGAATTTATTCGGAAACAAGGTTAGCAAAACTTACCTAAAGGTTATCGCCAAGTCCCTACCCAATCTAATAAACGGAAGGGGAAGAAGAAGAAGAAGAATTGTTAGGCAAGGGGGAATCCCCCCCCTTATTTTTATAATAATCGTAAGTAAAAGAATTATCCCCAACAAAAAAAGGGGGGGCCTTTTTTTA